>NC_084837.1:56011693-56315979 GCF_033115175.1 Lepus europaeus
CTCTGTGACACCTCCATCTACAGGACTTGTAGACAGGATATTTTTGCATTATGTAGTGAAATTGTGTCAATCAAATGGGGAATTCTCAGAGAAGCTCAGTTCATTAAAAGGAAGACATGTACTGTTGATCCTTGGATGGTACCATTTCCTTTGCTGAGACTTGAATCAGACTGCAGCTGCTGTAATATAAAGGTATCTATCCTAACACTTGTTGAAATTAGAGATACCATAATTTCCTTCTATGGCTGAGACTTTAATTTTGTTTATTTCCATGCCAAGGTATAGGGACTAGTTAGATGTAGTTTACACAATACCTTTACAGCTTGCAGCTTTCTGCTGAAGCTGGTGTTGATTTAAATGTGTGAAGAAATGTCGGTCAAATGTTTTTGAAACTCTAATATAATATTACCCTGAGCACTAGCAACAAAGAAGAAAAGAAGCAGACAGGCCTGTGAAACTATTGGCTATAAATGATAGTCTCTGGTAAGATCCTGACTATTTAATAATACATACTTCTAAAAAGAGGTCTACTTTAAGATTGAATGCAATCATATTGAAATGAGAGCTTTTTTTTTTTTTTAACCAAGCAGTGGCTTTGATCCCAGTTAACTTCACTCTCTGTAGAATTATATTGTATTTTAAGTCCTATATAACAGTAAATTTTTTTAAATGGCATTTTGTTTCTTTGGATTTTTAAAAGTGACTGTCAGCAGTAATGGGACAGTGGAAAGAGCACTGGGAGTTCAGAAACTGGAATTTAAGCCCCATGTCCATTTCTCACTCATTGTGTGACCAGTAACTTGAAAATGTCCAATCTGTCTTAGCCTCTTGTGTGTACAGTGATCTGACAGTATCTGCTATGTTTGTTCACAGGATGGTTGTATGGCTCACATATAAGTTAAAGTCACACAACTTCCCTTATTGAAGTTTTATACAGATATCATATGTCTGTGATTTATGAGAAGGGTTTCAACATCTTATAAAGTCTAAACACACATATTAGGAGACATGTAAAATGGTTTTATTCCAACACAGTTGACTAGAGGTGAAGTAGGAGGATGGCATAGTAGCTTTATGTCTGAGAGTCTCCACATTCTTCCTCCTCCTTGAGGGCCATGCTCTATGGCAGACTTTTACTTATGAGAGAATCCTCAAAGTTCCTTCCTGGGTCTAAGATCCTCTATAAAACGAACTGCATTTGTCTGTTGAACGAAAGGCCATTTAAAGCTTCTTGTTCTGTCTAATTAGGAAGTCACTATGCAAGAGCAACTTGCTTAATCTGGAAATGCAAATTTGACTTAGCATATGCAATGATTGTCCCTGATTTAAAGTTCCTATAAAAGCAAATTCCACAGACTGAGCCTACATAACTAAAATAATATTCCTAGTTTTTTAAAGGGAAACTATATTTGTCTTGCCAACTGTAAAGTGGGCTGTATCAAGCCCACCTTTGTAAGCTGCTTGCAGTCAAGCATTGTTGGTGAAGCCTTGAGTATTCAGTAAGAATCTCATATCCACAGGTTCCTTTTTCAACACAGGGAAGGGGGCTTATTACTCAGCACATTCATATATCTCCCACAGTTGATGATGTAAACCAGATGGTGACATGAACCTAGCAATGTGTTGAGGATCTCACTGTCTTTTTTTTTTTTTTTTTGACAGGCAGAGTGGACAGTGTGAGAGAGAGAGAGACAGGAAGAAAGGTCTTCCTTTACCATTGGTTCACCCTCCAATGGCCTCTGTGGCCGGCGCACCACACTGATCTGAAGCCAGGAGCCAGGGGCTTCTCCTGGTCTCCCATGCAGGTGCAGGGCCCAAGGACTTGGGCCATACTCCACTGCACTCCTGGGCCACAGCAGAGAGCTGGACTGGAAGAAGGGCAGCTGGGACAGAATCCGGTGCCCCGACCGGGACTAGAACCCGGTGTGCTGGCGCCTCAGGTGGAGGATTAGCTTATTGAGCTGTGGCACCGACCTCACTGTCTTATTTTTATAAGGTGTATTTATTTATTTGAAAGACAGAGTCACACACACACACACACAGATACAGACAGACAGACAGATCTTCCATCTGTTGGTTTATTCCCAAATTGGCTGCAATAGCCAGAGTTGGGCAAGGCTGAAGCCAGGAGCCTGGAACTTTATCCAGGTCTCCGACATGGTGGCAGGGGCCCTGCACTTTAGCCATTATTAGCTGCCTTGTCAGTTGCATTATCAGGAAGTTGGATCAGAAGTAGATTACCTGGGACCAGAACTGGCATTCCATATTGGAATTACATTGCTACTGGTGGCTTAACATGCTGTGCCACATGTAGCCCCTGGATCTGAATATCATATTTTCGTGAAAATTATGGAAAGTGGATACTCATTTGTCTTTATTTAATGAAACACTGAAGAAGTAAGGGAGAAGTGAAGGAAGGATTCTCTGAAGTGTTGGAGAGGGTCTCCAGTGTTCATACCTTATAACTTATTTGGGTAACTTAATGGTTGGTTCATAGGTCAAAAAAAAAAAAAAAAAGGAAAAAAATTTAAAGGAACCCCCTTCATACCTTTTTGGTGATTTGTGATTTGGCTAGACATTTGCTGACTAATATAATTCTGCTGACCAAAATTTGTCTTCTATTTTGTTTTTTAGCGATTGGCCAATATGTTATAATAAATCCCACCTTGGATTGCTAATGGTTCCCAGTCAAACTAGAATTTCAAAGACAGAAATTTTGCTTCTGCGAGATATACTGGTATAGTACTTCCCTTCTTATGACACTGTAAGAATGCAAGCAAAATCATAAAATTATAGAGTCCTTTTGAAGAAAATAAAATTGTTGATAGAATATGTAGACCCTTCTAATTTTGGTGCTGCCTATCTCATACCCTTCCTCTCTCCCTTACTTGAGACTAGTCTCTGAGTATGAAACAGCCCTGTTTCTCTTCAAGGCTGATTTTCCTCATGTTTCCTTGTACACATGTCTTCTCCTTCCCCTGGTGCTTTCCACCCTCAGTTGTCTCATATTTTACCCCATAGTTCATTGTAATCAGTTTCTCCCTCATCACTACCTCCCTCTTCTCAATCTAAGAATATACAAAGATTTCCCATCCCTTAAAAACCAAAACAAAAATAACATTAAAGACAAAGCCTTAAAAGATAAAGCCTTAATATCTGTATAGGTTATTACTCATATTTCCATCCTAAACATCAGCCTTTTCTGTTGTTATTTGCAATGCAGTTTGATGTTCTATTACTCTGCAAAAAGTTACCACCTAGAACTCTTGTCTATAATGTCCATTCATAACTTACTACCTTTTCAATCACTTTGAAGAATTTGATGGTGCCTCCAGCCCCTCATTGTGACTCTTGATCTGATCTCTTTCTACTCCAATCAATTATGAATTTACTGCTAAATCAGTCTTCCTCATGTATTTTAGTCAGTGATGAATATACTACTCTGTTCAAAACCTATCAAAGGCTTCATAAATCATTTGCTTATGAAGTTAGCATTAACTAATTAATTTCCTAGCAATATGGATTCAAATCTTTCTACAACATAGTATCACTCTTGATATGGTTTAAAAGTGACCCCCCCCCCAAAGTTTACGTTTTGGAAAATTAATTACCAAAGCACCAGTGTTGGAAAGTGGGGACTCATGGAAACTGTGTGGGTCATGAGGGCTTAACTCTCATAAATGAATAAGTCATTATTGAGGGGCTAGGTTTGTTTAACCAAGCAAGCAAGTTCAGCCCCTTGCTGCTCATGCACTCTCTTGCCCATCTACTTTCTGCCATAGGATTACTCAGCAAGGAGGCCCTTGCCAGATATGCTCTTGGACTTCCCAGCCTCCAGAACTATAAGCCAATAAATTTCTGTTCTATAGTAAGTACTCAATCTCAAGTATTAGCAGCAAAATATGGAGTAAGACAATTCTATATTTCTTATCTGACACATGTCACTAATGGAGAGAGTGATTTAAACCTTACCTGATTTCCCAGTTTTATGTAGTGTCTCATCTTCCTGGAATTCCATTCTCTTAATCTCTACTTATCAAAATCTTACTTTTTGTAAGGGGCTGTTTCTGATCCTACAAACATGATGCAGACTCTCCTTTTTTTGAACTCCTCTGATTTGTTTTTTGATATGAGATAGATCTTTCTGCTTTGTATTTTAGTAATTTTGTTATTTCTGCTACATTCCTACTAATAGTGTGCAGGTTCTTTGAAGAAAAATTACTTCAGAGGAAAAAGAGCCAGAAAGCTATTATACATGTGGACGGAAAGGAAATAGGAAAGTACTTGCTTGTCCAAAATCACATGAAAGATAGAATGCAGGGCTATCTGGGAATGATTGGGAGAAGGGAGCAATAGCTGCAACCTAGAGAAAGTAGCTGCAGCTGGAAGAGGACTATTTAAGAAAAACTGTGATCTTCATCAAGGGAACACCCATTTCAAACCATAGGCCAGGAAGGAGAGAGAGCTAGGGTAGAAAGATCCTTGACCCCTCTTTCATTCTTCCCTCTATCCCACTACTTCTGTTTCTCAGTGGCTAACCCTAGTAGAAGCCAGAGTACAGGGAAGCATGTTGATTGGTTCCATAAAAGTCAGTCTCCTGGTGCTTTGAGTGGTATGAAGGGAAGAGAATGAATCTGAGGGAACAAATGGGAAATTTTCAGTTCAATAGTGAAAGTTACAGATCATCTATCTTAACAGTAGTGGCTTCAGATGGAATCAGAGAGTGTGACTGAGCCAATGGCGAAGAAAGCTTTGCATTGGTATTTTAGGGCCAGAATCAATTAGGAAATCTACAGTCAGCAGGCAGCATGACTAAAGCTAATTCTTGGATCTTATTCTAGAAATTTATTGTGAGCATTGGATAGTACACATTGAAAAGCAATCATTTCTCATTATGATGAGGCACAACAGATACTTCTATTTTGGGTAGGGAGAAGTGATCTACTTGGTTATTGGAAAAAGAGCTAAGGAAGAAGTCACCACAGGAGCATTGTCATAGAGAGAATATCAGCCTGAAGCTTGCAAGAAGAATGGAAGACATGAAGACTCCCCAGGAAATGAAGTGTTCTTCCTTTGTACATAACCAATGAAGGTCATCTTAGACCAAATTAAGATGTACAATTGAGTGTGTGACTCCTGCAGAGCTGCTGCACCTGAGTCACAGTAGAGTAAGGAAATGCTGGTTGAAATGGTACTGTGAACCCAATGTGGAACTGTAGTATTTAACCCCATTCCACATTGCTTTCCCTGTTATTTTGCTGCTGTTTCCTTATCCTCTGGTTTCTTGGATGGAAAGTGTGTGTAATGATTCAGCACTGTGCTCTGACTTCCTAACGGATTGTCACAGAGAATGGTTGACCTTGCCCAAAAACTTCTACTGACATAGTGCCCATTACAGCGTTGAGGTTGAGGTTCATTTGCTCAGGGAAGATGTTTATCTTCTTCCTAGAGGAGGCTTATTTTAGTTTCTTGGTCATCTAGTAGGTGTCACTGCATAATATTTTTGAGTTGTTGATTTGGGGAGTTAGAGGTTAAATTTCTCATTCCAGAAAAGACAGGCAATCCTAAGTGAGAAAGAGCATGTGATAACATTTCTTCACTTAAACTCACTGGCAGAGATTTCAGGGATGGTAGGCTGAAGGCTGAATCCTGACAGTCTTGTCTTGGGTTGGGAGAGAGGAATTTGGGATAAACTATGGAGAGTTATCCCATGCTCCAGAAGCAGTTTGGTAAACATTCATTGATGACAGCGGAGGGTATGTGCAACTGATTTGGTGAAAATAATTTAAAACTGTGGACGAGAATAGGGATGTAAGAGACTTTAAAGAATGTTCATTTGTATTTCTTTGTAGTAATTGATCTGAAATTGTTTGGGATTTGAGAGTTCAAAACCATAGCCAAGTTATTTGCAAAATTCATGCTAGGACCAGAAAACATGGAAAGATGAAATGGTCTTTTTTTTTTTTTCATAAATTTGTCTAAGGTGCCCTTTGGTAGACAAATTTAGGCACATTAGACTGTCTTTGTATTATGTTACTGATTTATCCATTCCAGTGTAATTGTGCAGAGAAGTAAGTTATTCTTTTCAAGTGACTTTACATAGTAATTTAAAAATTCCCTCTACTTCCTAATCCCTACCTTCCAATGCAGATATGTTTTGCTTGAAATTTTTTTTATAATAATAGGACTTAGAACGAGATATACCAAGAATGTCTTCCCTACTTTCTTGTATGATCACTGAAAACTCAGAAGTTATGAACATATATCCCGAGGAAGCCCATTTGGAACTGAATTTGGATCACCAGGACCTGTTACATGATTCCATATTGGAAGCAGAGCACAAATCTAAGACTTTGCTTTTTAAATTTAAGAATTCTAAGAATGAAATGCTTTTGTCTTTTAATTAATAAGGACTTCTTTGTGTTGTTTATCTTGCCACAAACCACATGACCAGTGCTGAGCTTTACAAACCCCAAATAACTTCTTTTATCTTCTGTACCCTAAGTTTATGTCCTTAGTTGAAATGATATTCATTATCTGTAGGTACAATACAGTGATTGCCATTTTGGCTGTTTTTACAGTATTCCTCTGCAGAAGAAAAGGCAGAAAAGAAATTTATAGAAGGAACATGCAACAAGGTTCCAAGAAGGGGTGAATTGAAGAATTTAAGGATTATAGCTGGGCGAGTGATTTTTATGACTGTCAGGGAAGGAAGAAAGTCTTGTCTGTATTATGGAATCACTAAGTTGCCATTAATATAACATTGGCCTCTAAGACATGGGTTCTCATCTCAACTGACTACAGACTGAAGAATTTTGGAGCTAGGGTCCTGTGACATAGTAAAAAACATAATTGCAAGTTGAAGTATTGAACTAAGTGTTCTCCTTGGCTCCAGATGTGGGCAACACTAGTGTAGGACAGCATTCTGTATTGAGGTCTCTGGGTAGATGAAGCAACAGTGTGAAGTATTTGTGTTGTGGCTTTATTGCTATAAAATCCAATGTCACAATTTCCTGAACCTTGACTGGAGATTCCCAGTTGTGACTAATATACAGAGTACTAACATGACATTTTTCCATTTATGTGACAAAGGCCAGAGGGAAAAAGGTTTCTACCCTATAACAGAGCACCATGTATCTGTAACCCTCAAAAATAATATCAGGCTTTCTTTGAGTTTCCCTTCTCCTTCATTTCTGAATTGGAATCTTCATTGGTCCTCCATTTGCCTTTAAAACTAGTGTTTGTCAACCACTTAATAACAGATCATCTCTTGAGTTCTTGGAACTATCTGGAGAGTCTGTATCAATACTCATTACATATCTATGCACGTGTAAATCCTTAGGAAATTATAGCTATGGTAATTTTATAAAATTTTTTAAAAATATGACCAGTTGAATGAGGGTAGTCACATATGTAATTCTGATACAAGCATCCTCTAACCGCTCCCATCTTCTGTGCTTCTTCTCTTCAAGCCCTTCTAACCCTTTCTGTGAGTGCTCGGGGTCCTATTGACACTTCTGGTTGACTAGATACATGCTTTTTTTTTTTTTTTCTTGGCAATCGTCATTTTATCACTCTCAGGGATTTTCTACTAGAAAATAGAAATTTTCTGTTTTCTTGCCCCTTTCTGTCTTCCTCCACTTAAAGTACACCTATGTAGTTAGAACAAAACTTGAGGAAAATAACTCACTAAATATAACAGTAGGTAATAAATGGTAATTGTATTGCCATTCCCAGGGGGGAGATTTCTTTTAAGCAAGGAAGCCTTGAAGACTGGGCAGTATCTTAATTTGAGAAACATCATTTTGTAATATTGACTTATAATCCCTATGATTATGTGTGGGGATCTTTGCCATGGAAAGACATTTTGAAGAGCCTTCCCATCACTCAAGGAAACAGCCACCTTCACTACCTGTGTGACATTTCAGCTATTTCTGTGGTGAAAATCCACACAGCTGGCTGTTGCTTACAGATTTTTGCGTTTTCTCTGCCATTCCATTTGAACTCAGGCAACAAGTAGAAAAATAAAACAATACATGCATACACAAATATTGACTAAGCCTTCTGAGTTACTTATTTAAATTTGAAAAAGCATATAAAGATTTATTTATTGGAAAGACAGAATGATGGAGAGGGCAGAACAGAGAGAAAAGATCTTCTATCAGCCAGTTCACTCCCCAAATGGCCACAATGGTCGTGGCTGGCCAGGTGAAAGCCAGGAGCCAAGTACTCCATCCAGGTCTCCTTCATGGGTGGCAGGGGTCCAAGTACTTGGGCCATCATCTGCTCCTTTCTCAGGTGCATTAGCAGGGTGCTGGATCAGAAGCAGAGCAGCTGGGACTTGAACCTGTGCTCAAATATGAGATGCTTGCATCGCAAGTGGGGGCTTAAACCACTGGACCCTGATGCCAGGTGCTTATTTAAATTTTAAAGTTTTAAATTTAAATTTTTTTACCTTTAAATCCAAATCCTGAACCCTCTCCTCATACTGTGCTTTAAGTTAAGTAGAAGATTATCTTAGGAGGTGCTTTTTGGAGGGTAAAAGGCTTGCCCCATCTTTGCAAAGGAATATTCCAATCATGAGTTATTAACACAGCTTTGTTTTCTAAGCATCTCCAGGCTTCTTTGCCTCAGGATTTCTGGGAGTTTTGATGGATCTGTTTGGTGAGGTCTAGAGAAGTTGAGAGGCCTAAACTAGGCTGTGCAGTGAGTCCCCTATGGGGAAGGGAGCCTTTTGTCCCAAGGCTAAAATTAGTGCACTCCCCCATCTCTCAGGTATAGACAAGTTCTGCTGGTTAAGGGTTGGGTGGAGGAGAGGAAGGGGTTGCAATCAGCCTTTTGGCTAATGCCTTGGGCTGGTTGAGGTCAGCCAGAGAGGGAGGATACGTCATGGTTATGCTTTGATTTGTCACTATGTGATTTATGCTCCCTGTTAGACAAGCTGCTCTCTTCCCCTGTTCTCTAACAGGCAGTCTCATTGCTGGAAATGACTGTCAGCTGCTTGCTCTGCATAGACCCCATCACATGCCTCACCACTGGGGCCTGGGAAGCCTGACCACAGACCGGCGTCTCCAAGGCATGAATAATTAGGGAGGCATAATGGAAGGCACTCACTGCACCCTCCAATTGCATAAGCCCATTACCGAACTCTGCTACATCAGCTTCTATCTGCCAAGAGGAGAAGTCAGAGGATTTTCATACAAGGGCACCGTAACTCTAGACAGATCCAATAAAGGTTTTCATAACTGCTACCAAGTCAGAGAGGGGTCAGACATCATCAGCCTCCGCCGGCAGCCGAACGAACATCCAGGCGACATATTTTTCAAGCAGACTCCCACGAAAGACATTCTGACGGAGCTGTACAAGCTCACAGCGGAGAGGGAGAGACTGCTGGCCGATCTGCTGAGCTCAGACCACATCCTAGGGATTACCATGGGGAACCAGGAAGGGAAGCTGCCAGAGCTGTCTGTGAGCCTGGCCCCCGAGGACGACTGTTTCCAGAGTGCTGGCAACTGGCAAGGGGAGCTCCCCGTGGGCTCTCTTAATAAGAGGAGCACACACGGGAACAGAAAGCCCCGGAGGTTTGGTGGAAGGAGAGAGAGATTCGAGGAGCTCCCACAGAAGAGGACAAGAAGGAAAGGGCGTGGGGGCCAGGAAACTGCTTCTCACCTGGGGAAGGACCAAGTCTGCCCCAGCAGCTCCCTTCCTTCCAGAGTGGAGCCTCAGCTTCGGCTTGTGGAGCAAAGAGCAGACTTGTTCTCGAATGGGGTGCTTACCTCTCCGCCGCACAGGAGGGAGAGCTGCCCCTCGGATATCCTTGGGATGCTGGACACAGACGTTGGCTTTGGGAGTTCTGGGCTTGGCAGGGGAGTGCAGCCCCCAAACTACAGCTCCACGGAGGCGGGAGAGGATGGCGTTGAGGGGCCACTGAGGTGGCCTCCTGGACTGCAGCATCATCAAACAGGTTTGCCTGAAAGTCAGAAGGACTCCGAAAAGCATCCAGAGGCAGTGGAGAGGGCCAGGACGAAGAAGTCGGCTGAATGGGCTTGCAGGAAGAAACCTGTCTGCAAAGCGGTGGCCCAAGTCCAGGATCTGTCTGCTCAGATACAAAGAGTGGTTACAACACCTCCTGAGGCTGAGGAAGGGAATGTCCTTGGCCCAGCACCCCAAGCTGACTTTATACCCAGAGCAGAACTGCTCACCCCCCCAGGAGCGCAGAGCCCCAGACGCTGGGGCAAAGAGCGAGAGCATGGGTCTTCTCAGCCATCAGCCAGAGATTCTGTTTCTGACACTGAGGGGACTGTGAACAAGGTCCTCCTGAAGGGTATAGAGAGCAAGAAGTTAGATGAAGCCACCGAGGAGAAAAGAGCCCCCCATGGCCTCCCAGGAACCAGAAGCAAGAAAAGAGCTGGGCCGTGCCGCAGCTTCAGTCCTGACTCCCCACACCTCCAAGATGGTAACAGGCGGCCGTCGCCCCCAGCGTCAGCAGCTCTGGGCACGGTCTTTAATAATTCATCCCCTCAGTCAGGCACACACACACGGACGTCACCTGTTCCCTCACCTCTGTCTCCAAGGTGCCCCAGCCCACAGCAGCATCACAGGATCCTCCGGCTCGCTCCACTGCCTGGGGAGAGGGGAGCTGCTCTTCATGACTCTCCTGGGGGAAAGAGCGGTGTCTTTCCTGGGTCCTCCTCTGCTGACACCTTGGAGCCACCATCCTCTGCGAAGGTCACGGAGACCAAAGGAGCCAGCCCGGCCTCCCTCCGAGCAGGCCAAGCTCAGTTGGTGCCTGAGGAACCTTTGGAAAAGAGCTTGGGGCCAGGGAAGACCACAGCTGGGTCCCAGCCCCCATCACCTCCAGGTTAGTCCCTGTTTAAGATGCTTTACAAGTGGTGGTGGGCGATTGGAGAACTATCAATTTGCTTGTGCTGTTGTAAGACTGGGTAATTAACGAGAGATGAAAACTCCTAGGCCCGTCAAGTCAGTATATGTCATAGCAAGAAAACTGGGAGTGATACAGGGGGCTGTGGAGATGGTGAGGACAGTGTTGATTCGTGGGCTCAGAAGTGCAGTTGCCTCCAGAAGCAATGTTTTGTAAATGTCGTGGTGGTGGCGGGGTGAGGCATACTTTATAGCTGCCTTCACAATTGCCTAACATAAGGGCTCTCAGAGGAAGCAGGAACCTGCAGAGAGAAGTAGCAACTTGTCCCTGCCTTTGATGGGAGCACTGGGTAATTGGCCCCTTGACCTAAATTCTATTGTTGGTGCTGCTGGAGTCATCCTAGGTACTCTAAGCAGAAGGACAGCAGCACATTTGTGTGTTCATCCATCTGGAGTTAGACATTCTTGCTTTTTTATTAATCACTTTTGTAAGTACCATTTTATGATGAAAACTTACCCCAAGAATGAATTTAGTCTCATATGAAGAAATTTAGTTGAAATTTTCTTTTCTATTATGTTTTTTTAAATCAACACAAAGTAACTATTTATTCTCAAGCTACTGTTGTTACTAGGATAACATCATTTCTTATGCAAAAGGTACTCTAGTTCTAGTCTGATTGGGATGCTTAGTGTGTTTTAAAATTTTACATGAAGATAATTTGGGTGGTTCAATAAGACCAAAAAGGCAGTGTGTAAGAAGTGTCACTCTTGTGTTCATTACATATTTCCAGGCCAACATAGCCAGATGCTTAAAGTTTTGCATGCCATTGTATATGTAACAGGTTCTTTTTCAATGTTTTCTTTTAAGCAGCATATGGCCAATACTTTGTCTAGGGAATAGCTCATTAATATAACATATGGTGTCTTCAGTGTTAGAAAAAACTTCATGCACAATTTTTGAGATAAAAATACTTGTCTAGGAAAGAGAAGTTTCGTACACCTTCTGTTCATTTTGAACTTGTAATTTTATAAATTTCTCTAAATCATTGGACCAGGGGTGCTTCTTTAAAAATGTGTTAAATGCTTATCATCTTGTTTTTGCAATGTGTCAATCTTGCTGTTTTCATATTACAAATAGTCTGCTTCACCAAGAATGTATAGAATTGTAGATTTTGGATTATCTATTATCAAGCCTTAGTGATGAAAATCCTTCTCCTTGTGAATGCTGGAGACTTGGAAATAGTTGTCCTTGGCAAGGAAGCTCTCAGAAATTATTAGGTGAGAGACGTCTGGAGGCTCCATGTGGAATAGCTACCTTAATTTCAAGAGCTGTTTTTAGAAATCACCAAATTCTAGGATTGTGTGTACTACTCATTAAGAATCTGTGCATTAAATACATAGGTCTTCAGTAAAATTCCCCCAACCTTTGTTTAGAATTCTCTTGTTATTTTGTTGTCATTTTCTATATAAGAATATTATAAAAGCCCCACTGTACCTGGGTCAAGTTAGGCAAACAGAAAACAGTTTGTACAGCTTACTGACCATGAGCCCCACTGAGGGATGGCCAGTCTTTCCCTGGTCTTCTCCATGCAATTGGTCATCACTGTTCCTTTTACTTTGGCCTCAGCCTTCATTGGGATCTTCAGTAGTACTTTTGGGATCTTGTCACAGGACTCCTAGGGATTCCTTTGCCAGGGAGAACTCCTGAGCTATTAAGGTCATCATGGAAAGGGGAAGGAGAGTAAGAGTGGGATAGAGCTTTCTTCTGGCATGGATAGCTTCTTTTATACTGATTGCTCTCTCCTGGACATCCAAAGGTTATCTCTTACCAACCCCTCTTTGAAAAGCATTGAGGAAGGAGTTCTCCAGATAAGATCTTTGATATCTGTCCTCTGTTCTGATTCCCCTCTGCTCTTTTGACTTTTGCTTTCCTGTAGCCATGAGTCCTCCTCTATTCTAGATCCTTCTGTGATTTCCTATAGCTGGTGGGTCTATATTGGGAACTGCCTTTGTCTTTTGCTAATCTTCTGCCACCCAATCTCAGCAGAGGCCTCAGGCAGCCTCCAGCAGCCCAGGCAGAGGAGTGTGTAATTCATTCACCATCCCCGAGCAGTGGCTCTTTCTCTGAGTCCAACTCCCACCCTTCTCCCATGTTAGCTATTAACCAGGTTGAGTTTATGGTCTGTGGACATTTATTTCCTGTGGAAATAAGTTGTAGGTATTTTATTGAAGTGAAGTGATTAAGATTATCAAAAGTTCTCATTAACTGCTCAAGCAAGAGATTAAGTCTGGCAGAAGTAATCAGATCCATTTCCAGTTGGAAGACTCCTTAGTGTTACAGACAAGTGGTAATTCCCAGGAAAGGGTACAATCCACATTTCCTTCTTACCGAGAAATTACAGCCGACATCATCTCCATCCACCAAAGACACCATCAAGGTATTAAGAGGCTACTGATGGTCTTCTATTATTGCATTTCTAATTTTCCTCACTCTTCATGCTAAGCGCTACACACAGGAATTTCTTATTTGGCGGTGATAAGATCAAATAGAGAATCTACTAATGAAGAATGGTGGCCACACTTGTCCTCTCATGGTTCTCCTCCCCCACCAGTCTTGGAACTTGTTTCATAGTGGTTTACTCGGGTGATGGAGACAGTTGTAGAAGCTTTCCAAGCCTTTGCAAAATATGGTATTTCTCCAACCTTGAGGATTCTGGCTGTACCAACCAGCATCTCAGTGTCCTTGGGCCTTGGTGCTGGAATTCTTTTCTATTTTTGTTCACTTCCACTCATCTTTGATCTAAAAAGACTCTTTGAATGCCTGAAGAATCATGTGGAGTTTGGCTTACCATGCTGTAGAGATGCCCAGTATTTAGTACACTATAGAACAATCTCATGATCTTTCTTCCTTTGATTGAAATAAGTGAGGGGGAGTAATGCCTGAAGCATTGTTCTTGTTATGAAGAATCATTTGGTCAATTCTTGTGACCATCAAAAGATTAGGAATTGAGAGGCATTCATGTAATAAATTTTATTCTATCTAATGCTACTATCAAAGCTTTCATTTCTTTCTGGACACACATTATAGGTATGATAAATTCCATATTAACATTGAGTTTTGATCCAATTCCAATAAAAATTAAAGAAACTTCATAACATTAATGATATATATATATATATGTAAAGTCACTTAAGATTACAAGGAAAGTATGTGGTATATAGAAAATTGTCTTCAATTGCTTATAGGAATTCAAACAATTGAATATACCATACAATACTCATATAAAACAAATATAGGATTTTAATTGACAGGTAGTAAGTTGCTGTACACCTTTGAGGAAGTAAGGGGATTATAATTGAAACTGTATATAGCTATGACTTAGCAATGCTATTTTTAGTAATTTATCTTACATGAATATATGCATCAATAAGAATATTTGCATATGAATATATGCATATGAGTATTAACTATAGCATTATTTGTAAAGGGATATCTTCTGGAAAAACATCTATCAGTGGAGAAATGGTTAAGTAAATTATAGTACATTTATACTCTATAATAATATGAAACTATTCAGAGTATTCATTTAAATTTATGTCTAAGATACAAAATATTATATAAAATGCTCTCAATTTTTATAAAACCAGTATCACCTCTTCCCATGGGTGAATATGTGTATTTGGTATTTGTTTGAATATTATGGAAAAAAACTGGTCAGGTTATTAATATTCCTCACTGAGGGGCAAGACATGTGAAGAGGGGAATGAAGTAAAAGGAAGGATCCAGAAGCATTAGGGAAAAGCATTAAGTTTTCTCTTTATATATTTTTCCCTATTTCTCTGATTCTGATAATGATGTCACTTTTTTTATTAAACAGCTGAACTTTATTTATTTGAAACGCAGAGTTACAGAGAAAGAGAGATCTTCCATTCACTGGTTCAGTCCCCCAAATGGCTACAATGTAGTGGAGCTGGGCCACTTGGAAGCCAGGGACCAGGAGCCTCCTCTGGGCCCCAACATGGATGGCAGGGGCCCAAGGACTTGGGCCATCCTCTGATGCCCTCCCAGGCACATTAGGAGGGAGCTGCATTGGTAGTAGAGCAGCCAGAACTCTACTCGTGCCCACATGGGATGCTGGCACTGTGGGCAGTGACTTTACCTCCCATGGCACAATGCCGGCCCCTACTGTGTCATTTTCATGGTATTTGAAGAGGTAGGGCTGGGAAGCAGGACTGGCTGAGGACAGAGAAAAATCTAGAAACCAGAAGAGGAAGGCAGTTCAGAAAGACCCTTGGATTAGACAGGGAAGAGACACCCCTGGGCCTGACAGAGCAAGAGAAGCAGTGGTCACTGGAACCCAGCAAGGGGAGATTACTGGAGAGGACTGTCTCACAGGAACAGAGGTTTGTGGTAGCACTCATTATAAAGGACCCTGTGAGTTTAAATATTCTTAACTCTCCATTATGTCTATAAGTCTCTAACTGAACCAAGCAGAAGGCAGTGAGGGAACCAAGGCAGATAATGTGGCCTACAGTCAGCCTTCCAGGGCCACAGCAGATGGAGAAGGTTGGAGAATGGTTCTGGAAGGGCAAGAGGGAGACTAATGCAGATGAATTGGGGCATGAAGGCCAGGAAAACACTGTCTTCTTACTCCCATTGAAGGAGTTATCTCAATGGAATGACCAGTCTAAGAGTAGATTGTAAGAGGCTGAACACGAGCAGGTGATGAGGAACGAGAAATAGTGGTTATGAGTTTCCTCAAACTTATTAATGAGTGAGTGTATAGGGATAGAATGATGTTAAAATTATTTTTTATTTGAGAGGCAGGCAGATATAAAGAATGCTCCCATCTATTGGTTCACTCCCAAAATGCATGTAGCAGCCTGCCAGTGCTGGGCCAAGGATGAAGCCAGGAACCATGAACTCAATTCCTTTCTCCCTTGTAGGGGGCAGGGACCAACTACTTGAGCTATCATGGCCACCTCCCAGGGTCTGTACTGGCAGGAAGCTGGAATCAAGAGCAAGAGATGGAGCTTGCGATTGAATTCAGATGGGCTGTGAGTGTCCTAACCAGTGTCTTAGCTAATTCATTAAACCCCCGTCCCAACAGAATGATATTTTAAATGAGCAACAGGATGTGCTTTATTATCGAACAATGATTATCTTGATGCTACATGATTGCAGCCTTTTCCTTTTTTTATATGTGACTTTCAGCCTCTAAACTTAATGAATTTGACTATCTCGTTTATTGTTTAAAAATAATGTATGGAGAAAGTGAATGAATTAGAAATTCTTGTGGTGCAGTTTTCAGTCCATGATTCAGAAAAAAAAAAAAGAACTGGATTTAAAAAAAAATTCTTATATTTAAAATGACTGTTATCACATTGTATCTGCTTTCTTTTTATGAAAAGTACAGTTTCAAAATTAGTCTTCTCCAATTATCACAAATTAAGAATGACTAATTAGCATATGAAATATTAAATTAGTTTTCTACCAATGAACAATTTGTATTTTGAAGTCAGCTCCAGTATGAAATAAATGATGAGAATTTTTCTCATTCAAGTTTTGATTTTTAAAGGAGTATGTTTCAAAGGTCAGGATCATGGGTAAGATCAAATGTTTAAAATCTCAAGCCAGCTCTATGCTTTGTGAATTTTTTTTTACCCAAATTAAGGCTGAATTGTGCCTCGAGGGTAACACCTTCTACTGAATTGTTTCCCAGTTGTCTCTCTTTCTGTTATTGGATTCAGAGCACAAGATTTAAAGTAAGGGTGACAGTCTGTCTCTTGGGCCATGTGCAACATCTAAAGTTATTCTAAAGATATAGAAATTACAGAAGTAACACCAAGATGAAAAGTAGTACCTGCTAAATAATATAAAAGAGAAAGCCACTTTTAAACGATTCACTGTTTCACTTCCCACATGGCTGATAACAGCCCGGCTAGGCCAGGACAAATCCAGGGGCCAGCTGCTGCGTCCAGGTCTTCCACATGGGTGGCAGGGGCCCAGGTACCTGGGCTGTCTTCCGCTGTCTTCTCAGGCACTTGAGCAAAGAGCTGGATTGGAAACAGAGCAGCTGGGACTGCAACCAGTGAGCTAATATGGGATGCTGGAGTTGCAGCCAGTGGCTCAACCTGCTGCTCCGTAACACTCGCCCTCATCTTCTCTGGATAGCTGGTATCAGGTAACAACAGTTACCCATCTGTCACTTTATCTGCTTTCTCATCACTTACATGGATAGTAACTTCTGGTAGATAATTCTGAAATGGAAATCAGCCTATATCTGATGTATACTTGTGGCCTCAGGACTGGATATTAGGTCATGCTATTCCCCCTAGAGTGCCCTCACAACTCAGCCTCCCCTTGTAGCATCTTCTGGAGTTTTATTTATTTACATCCCAGAGAAGGCTCTAGAGGAGTTATTGTTCTCTTCTCCTCCTATTCCCCCAACCACTGTCATAATTATTCTGCCGCATTAAACTGATACTCTCTACAGAGCCCAGAGCCTTATAGGAAAGAACTTGACACAAGGCCAGAATGGGAATTCAGATGTGACTGTAGGATGTAGAGAGATGTGGGGTCCTGAAGGATGTTGACAACAGGGAAAAGCAATGAGCAGCTGGAGAAAGAGGACCATGAGAGCTCAAATCTGGGCCCAAATGGCTGTTCCTCTTCCTCCACAGTGCCCCTTCCCCCCAGGGAGAAGGGCTTTTGGCAGGAAGCAAGAGAAGCCCTTGGTCGTCAGAGGCCCCTGGTTTTGCAATGTGGAAGAGCTATTCAAGAGAGGCAGAAACGTTTTCACTGGCCAGAGGGAGAGAAGTGGCCCAGCCTTTGTGTTGGAAGAGGTGGTCAGCAACCCAAGGACAGCAGAGTGACCAGAGGGATGAGAGCAGCAAGCCCCCACCCCTGGAAACTCTGAGGGACCCTGGAAGGCATGACTTTCAGGGAAGTTATGTGAGGGAGGAGGAGCCTCAGAGAAGACTGGACTGTGGGCCTGGGGAGTGAGCGAGGACTTGATAGTGAGGTTCAGATCTTTTATCATTCATGTTACACAGTTACATTCACAATAAGGCAGCAAGAGCTTCCAGTTTTCAGACTTTTTTTTTCCCCTAAAATTCTATATTCTTGTTTGTTTTTTAAATCTCAGTTAAAGTTTTGAGTTTTGTGTTCGGGGAGAGGGCCCAAATATAATTCTGTGCCTGATGAAAGCTGTTGGTTTCTGAGTCAGCCCAGTAGAATTGCGGGAAGTAAATTATACGGGCAGCTGAGCCTCAGCTGCCTCCTCCCTGGGATTTGGATCTGTCTGGGCACGTCTGATCATTAGACAGTGGGGCCCACAAGAGTCTTTGCTTGAGGGCTTGGAGAATTACCACAAGACAGGGCTGCTGCTAAGGAAAGCAAGGATTTGAGGCTCATCAGGTGACAGCAGTAATGAGGGGAGGGACAACAGTGAAAATGGCATGACACGTGTCTCCCAGATTTTCTGCTGCCTTAGCCCCATCGACTCATGTCTGGATCCTTGGGAGAGATGACTACGGTTAAAAAAAAAACACAGTGTGAAAATATAGAGTAGTGTTACTGTAATTTATTAAAGATACTGAAGATAAGGTTCACTAAGGAGACTTATAAGCCTTGTGCATGCAGAATCTCTACTTGAGGCACTGATGAAGCATGGTGTCACAGGGGGTAAGGTAAAGTGAACTAGACTTTATCTCCTTCAAGGAAGCAGAAAACTAGGAAGCCAATTTTGGCAGTGGCAAGGGGCCTTTAAGCAGTTGGAGAAGACAGGAAGGATGGCAGAGGAGGCCACATCCACAAGCACACCCCACTTCTAGAATCTGGAGGAAATTGGTGTGCAGAGAAGACAAGCACCAAAACTGAGAGCCAAAGAATGATTGTCGTGTCTTGTTATTCCTAACTGCAGTTGCTGGAAGGAATCATAGCAAATTTTAGGCTTTTTTTATCTTTTTAAAAAACTTTTATTTAATAAATATAAATTTTGAAATTACAACTTTTGGATTATAGCGGTTTTCTCCCCCACAAACCATCCCATCTCCTACTCCCTCTCCCATCCCATTCTTCATTAAGATTCATTTTTAATTATCTTTATATACAGAATATCAACTTAGTATATACTAAGTAAAGATATCAACAGTTTGCACCCTCACAGACACACAAAGTACAAAGTACTGTTTGAATACTCGTTTTATTCTTTTGAGAACCAAATGAAATAATGTCAATGAAATGTTTAATAAGGTGTTAGAAAATGCTAACTTTTTAATCATTATAGATAGGGCTGGAAAATATTTTTTTAAATTTTTTGATTTCTCTATAGTGGTGGTTACCAGAGGCTGGGAAAGGAGGGATATGGAAAGGATGATTAATGGGTAGTAGGTTGTAGCTGGATAGGAGTGAGAAGTTATGATGGTTCTATTGCATAGAAGGGTAACTATAGATAATGTTAAAACATTATAAAGTTCTCTATTAAAAACAAAGTAAAGGAAGAATTTTGAATGTTTTCATCATGAAGAAATGTTAAATGTTTAATGTGAAAAATATATTTACCCTGATTGGACATTACACAATGTGTACATTTACTGATATATCACATAGTACATATGTATAATTTTTATATGTCTGCTAAAATTTTTTAAAAATTAAAATAGAAAGAATTTTAATATCACAATCTTTTTGGTGTTTTCCTGTAGTGAAATTATGCTGCAAATAACTCATAGCACATAGCTTTGTGGATTTCTTGATTTGCTCTTAATTAGAGCTGCTACATGTTTCTGTTTTTTGAGGCACTTATAGTACCTGTGTAACATCTTCATTGGTCTTTTACTGTTTTGTGGAGGTTATACTGGATTTTCTACATAATTTGCTAAAACAACAGGGCAGAGAGCACACATCATACCTTTGATGCACTCCCTACAGAGTACAGCTTAAAAGTGGTTCACTCAGTAGCCTTGAATTTAGTCACGATTTTTAGATTTCTAAATTAAATTAAGTAATAATAGAATTGGGATTGCTTGTGAGATTAATAATGTAATTTAAGTATGAAATCATAAAGGTTGAAATAGCAAAAGAAAAGAAAAGGTGTCCTTCTTACCAATTATTTCTGAACGAGCTGGCACAAAACTTTCTCAGTTTATGCAACTGTTGGTAATGTCCCTCCTGATTTCCAAGTCTCCTTTTCTTTTCTTTTTTTTATTTATTTGACAGGTAGAGTTTTATGGACAGTGAAAGAGAGAGACAGAGAGAAGGGTCTTCCTTCTGTTGGTTCACTCTCCAAATGGCCGCAACGGCCGGAGCTATGCCAATCCAAAGCCAGGAGCCAGGAGTTTCTTTTGGGTCTCCCATGCAAGTGCAGGGCCTCAAGCACTTGGGCCATCCTCCACTGCTATCCCAGGCCATAGCAGAGAGCTGGACCGGAAGAGGAGCAACTGGGGCTAGAACCTGGAGTCCATATGGGATGGCGGCACCGCAGGTGGAGGATTAACCTAGTGTACCACAGTGCCAGCCCCCCAAATTTCCTTTTCAAAGACAGTGAGTTTGCACCTTGATCATCTTATTACTATATACATTTTTAATAATATTCTCTCATTGCTTTGTGCATTATTCTTGAGTTCCCATCAAGCTTTTTTGGAGTTTCCTATCTTGAACTTTGGATGAATGATTTGCAGTTCCTTGAATAGTAGATCAATATGTACTGATATAAGCAACAATGTTCTAAGGTTGTTGAGTTTAATTAAAAAGCAACCTTCTAAATTACAGTAGCAATGCAGTGACTGTGAGTTAAAGGTTGCCCTTAGGAGCAAGCAAACAGAATGACTGGAAATGCTATCAGCTCTTTTTACCCTGCAGAGTAAAGAGACTTTCCGCCATTATATTCTTGGCATCCCATCTTCATTGGGAACCAGTTTCTACTGGTGATAGAGCATATCAGAATTGAAATAGATGCTTCTTTATTTTATTATTTTCAAAAAGCTTTCCTCAGACAGCTATAGTATCACATTCATCATTATATACCTGGAGTCAATTTCAGTAACTGACATATGGCATGTACTCAATAAATATTTTACTGAATGAATGAATAAATGGATGGACAAATGCTAAGAGAACTTGATCTGTAACTAGGTAACAGGGACACATTTTTCCCATTTATGTTGTATTGAACAGGATGAAACTAATTTCATACCATACTATGTGATTGTTCTCAGTACTGGAACTTGATTTTGCTAGATAATGCTTTTTAGTTTTAACTAATGTTAAAACTATATATCTGCATAGGTCAGGAAGATGGGAATGAAATTTGGTGAAACTTGGATACTCAAGGCCAAGTCTTTTACTGAATGAAGAACCTGTTTTTTAATTAAGTTAAAACTTTACAATGTGATCATTGTAACCACTAGAATAGGTTTTTTTTTTAAAAAAAGTGAAATTTAACTTGACTATCAAAGCCACTAACTGAGGGGTAGTCAAGTGATAAAACTCGAAATAGAAACCAGAAATGGCTTAAAGTTTCATGTATTTCACTGGTCACAGATTAACTGTGTTGCATTATGCATGATCAAAGCCCAGCGCACTTTCACTGGGGAACACTTTATGACTCAACCTGTTGGTGAACCAGAGTCTGGGCAGTTACCTGTAATTCTTCTAGGCTGTGATTCAGGGGGCCCTGCAAGGTCCAGCTACTGGGTACCTAATGCCCACCATTGAAGTTTACCTAATGTGTAGGAAAGCACTGTTGCTTGAAAATTAGTGTACAGTGTAATTATCCGTTGAGGCCATGTGATTTATTTTCAAAAGCTATGCATATAACTCATTATAAGTCATTATATTAATTTGTCCATAAAGCTCCTATTATTGCCTAGCAGAGCAGGATCCTTACAGAATGGGCTGTGGAGCAGGTTTCTTTCTCTTTTTTTTTTTGTATTTTTTTAATCTTTTATTTAATGAATATAAATTTCCAAAGTACAGCTTATGGATTACAATGGCTTCCCCCCCATAACTTCCCTCTCACCCGCAACCCTCTCCTTTCCCGCTCGCTCGTGGGAAGCAGAAGTCAAAGCCAGGAAAGGAATAGGCAGACCTGGATGATGGCATGAGAATTTGAGGCAGTCTGAGAAGATCAAGGATCATAATTACATCTGAAAATCCTTTCTCCTTTGCCATGTAGCATAAGCTAATCACAGAAGAGACAGGGCGTCATATTCACAGGTTCTGCTTTCACTGAAGGAGGGAGAGTCATTCTGGGTGTGCAAATCAGGGGATAGAAATATCGGGTAGTATTTTAGAATTCTGCCTACCACAGTAGCCTTCCATTGTCTAGGACTCTCCATTCCCTTTCTGTCCTTCCACTTCCACTGGTACAGCCCTGTCTCCACAGCTTTCCTTAATATAGCATTGTGTATCCATTATAGTTTGTTCTCCATCACTGGATCATATTCATAAGTACACTAATGTCTTCATGTGCTAGAACTTCAAATGCCAGCTCTACTACCTGGCAGAACACTGACAACTTCCTCCATTTCCTCCTCTATAATTAGGAGTGATAATAGATGGCTACTATATATGTAAATACATACACTTCTTATGAGTTTTGGTAAAGGTTATTTAAGGGACTTGGCACAGTGTCTAGCAAAATATTTACATTTTGTTTTCAGTATTTTGTGTCTCAGTGGTTTTATTCATATATTATTTCTCCACAATGGATAATCTGGAAATTCTATGCATCTTTCAAAATTCATCCTAACTTTGGTTATGCAGACTGTCAATGTCAGGAACTAGATGAAAGGTATAGAAAGCTTTCTATGTTTTACTTTTCAGTCAGACCTAAATTCTTTCAAAATAAAGTTACTTTAAAAAAAGAAACCCTAAACATTATCTCCAGTATAAGCTAACCTTCTGACTTCTCTCTGTATAATGAACACTTTTCCTTTGTATTCTCATAGGATTTTATACATGATGTTTATCACATTGCATCAGACTTTATATATCTCTGTCTAGAATTCAGACTCTGGAAGCAGAGAATATGCTTTATTCATCTTTTTGTCTTTAAAATATATAGTATCACAACTGACATAGCTTACAACATATACTACAAAAATGCTAGCTCAGTACTTGTTGAATGGGTGTTTTCATTTATTGGGCACAAGAGATTCCCCAATGACAAATGAGATGTGGTTATAGGAAATGTAAAAGTATGGAGAGTTAGAATAGTGTGGAACAGGGATTGTCAAAATGTGGTCCCTGGACAAGCAGCATTATTAGCTATGACTGGATACTTGCTGAAGTACTATTTCTTGGGCCACATCCTCTGGACCCACTGATTCAGAAACTCTGGGGTTTGGGGCTAAACTGTATTTAAACATGTGGGGAGGGAACAAGATAAAACATAAATTATTATACCAACAAATAGATATATTAAGTGAATTCAAAAGTTTTTATGCTCAAATATTTTATCAGAGGGAAGTGATATAAATGAGTTATCTTTGATAACTAAATTCCCGTTAAGCCATTTTTAATGATTTTGAGAAATTATTATAGACCTTATCAGATTGAGGGACCTAAACACTTGTAAACATAAATAAATCTCATTTTTTTTTCATTAGTTTATTTCCAACAAATTCTTAGGCATTGCTTTTATATAGGAGTGCCATTCTTAACATTTCCATAACATTTGTTTTTGTGATTATGATTTTTTTTACTGTTAATCATAACCATTCTGACCTCAATATGATGTCTTCAAATAACTGTAGATGCCTGCCAAGTCCTATGGCTGTCATGTGGTGTGAGATGATATTCCTCCGAATTGTATTTAAACATACCCTAGTCTCCCAGTAGATAGCCTTTGGAACCAGCTTTATGTTATTGGCAAATATTGGTTGAGTTATAGTATTTTATCTACTTTATAAGCAAAATATTACAATCACACATCTGCAGCTTTATCCTGAAGAGCAGCACCACCAAAGATGGCACTTTGTTGCCATCTTTCTAATTCCTTTAAGGGTGGATGTCTTGAGAAGTCTTGTGATACTGCATGACTAATTCCACAAAGTGCCCGAGTCAGGAGAGATGGACTGCAGCCTCTCTGCTGCAGAAGCTGTCCAGTCACCACCTCTGTGTGACTGGAAGAAAACCACTTCCTTTAGCCTTTGGACAAACTTGACTTCTCAGAGATCTCAGGGCTGCCCTTTCAAAACCCCACCGGCTTTTTGGTCGATTTTTCCTTATCATGCTAAGGAGATCATAATTTATACAGTTGTTCAGTTGAACTGAATCCAGGAAGAAGTTGAAATCATGAAGCAAAAGTTCAAATCCTGCCTCTGTCAATTGCAAGTTGTATCTCTGGGCAAGACATAACCCCTCCAACTTTCATACTTTAACAAAGGGTTAAAAATACCACTCTTGCAGAATTGTGAAATTAAA
Organism: Lepus europaeus; assembly: GCF_033115175.1. Classification (NCBI taxonomy): domain Eukaryota; kingdom Metazoa; phylum Chordata; class Mammalia; order Lagomorpha; family Leporidae; genus Lepus; species Lepus europaeus. The sequence continues at coordinate 56,036,007 of NC_084837.1, forward strand.
TCGTCCCGTGTCCATGAGAGTGCTTTGCAAATGTCAGGATTTATTATTATGTTTTCAAATGGCAACCTCAAAAAGAGCAATCACCTTTCAGTTACTCTTAGTGAGCCCAGTAGTGTCTATGTCAGAGGCCCAAAGCTAAATGGACATTCTCTGCAGACCACAGCTTTGGAAACTACATTTATTTTCTCATCCCTCAGGGGCATGATTTACTGTTACCTCTTCCAGGTAGGGAACAATGGAAACTGATCATCTTTGTGTTTCAAGGAAACTGCCTCTGGCACTAGTGAGAATGTGACACACCATAAATGAGTAAGACTGAAAAGGGTCCATCATTGTTTTGGTGCTTGGAGATAATTCTAAGACTCTGTAAACTCCTATTTGGATGAAGTTGGTTGGATCTGCTGCTGGAAGAGAAAACTCTTGAGCACCACTCTGAGGTTCTTGCCCTGAGTGTCAGAAAAGACAGTTGCTATATTCAAAAATGCTGAATCTGCAGTCAGCTGAATAGTCGTATTCATATTGTTAATTCATGAAGCTGTGTCAGAACGGAGAAAAGTACCATTGACATGCCACAATACCCATCTCGACTCTGGCTTCTGTTTGAATCTTTCCCTTTCAACATCTTAATCAAAGTAAGAGAAGAACTGAAATGGAGAGAGATACCAGATGATGGAATCTAGCTTGTTAAGGTCTTCCTAAGCTATGTGGATCAGGGATAAAATCAAGAGGATGCTTGAAACATCAGCATTGAGATTAAAATATCCACTTATAAATAAAAAGCACAAGAGAATTTGGCTTCAGTTTTAGTTGACAATGTGTTGATTTTGAATGTGTTGGCTAATAGGGCTGTTTAAAGCAACAAGTCAGGCTACATTAGTAATAGTTATTCATATCAGGGAAGGAAATGTGCTACTGTATCCCAGAAACCTGAAGTTTCTGGGGGTAGTCATTGGTATATATTTGAGGGGTGCTCTTGCCTAATGAGATTACATGTAAGGGACAGGATGGAAACATATCTGGAAATTGTTGCCTAGGAAAAAAGTTCAACAGAACAGCGAGACTGAAAACTGGAAAGATACACACGACAAAGGCAGTGTGGTGGATGCCCTGTATGCTACTTTCAGTGCCAGGGCCTTCACTCCTTCAGCTGCTGGGAATGTTGCTGGCTGGTGGCTTATAGCTAAGTCCTTCCCCTGGTACAGCCCTCTCCAGAAGGGAGCTGCCTTGGCCAAGGCTACAAAACCTCCTGGAGGTCAGCCCTGTTGAATGACATGTGAAGGCCCAGAAGCCCAGCCCTGTTGCCTTGTACAGGACAACTCTGAAGGGCCATCCTTGCTCAGAGCTCCATACGTGACCAGCTGAGGCCTGTGTTGCAACTACATCTCCCCTGTCCAGTCCTGCCACCCGCTCTATGTGTTCTTCCTGATAGCGTTCCCCAGTAAGCCTTCTTCGTGGAAATCCCTTCTCCGACTCCATTTCCTAAGGAATCCTACTTGCAGCGGCCAACCTGACGTGACACTACCTGCAACAGCTCCAGTTATTTGTCACAGGATAGGATATGTTATTCCATCAGTGATTAGGAAAGGGTTCCTTACAAGCACAAGCCATAAAGAAGATTGTTGGTAAATATGTCTATACTAAAATATTACTAAGTTAAACTCATTTGACTATGGCAAGTGCTAGCACTTTAAAAATCCTAAGATATTCTGGGAGAAGATATTTGTGGCATTTATGTCTTAAAAATTAATGTTCAAAATATTGAAAGAATTTGTATAAATTAATAAAGAAAAGGCAAACCACCCAAGAGAAAAAATATGAGCAGAGAGTCATCTTACTTAGGAGAAAGTCTAAAAGATCAATGAGTATATGATTATATAGTCAGTCTTATAAGCAACTAGAGAAATGACAAAAATAGGCTATTTCATTCAATCAAATTGGAAAATGTTATTTTGAAATGATTTCTTTTTGCCTTTCTTTTCCTTCCCTTCCTTTGCCTTCCTTTCTCTGTTTCTGTGTCTTTGAACATTCTCTTTCTATTAAGAACATATTTTCCATTAAGACCAAGCGTAAATGTCATCTTTTCGTGAAGCTCTTTAAGCTCTCTGGTTAGAGTTAACTATTTCTTTTTTTTTTCTTTTTGACAGGCAGAGTGGACAGTGAGAGAGAGAGAGACAGAGAGAAAGGTCTTCCTTTGCCGTTGGTTCACCCTCCAATGGCTGCCGCGGCTGGTGTGCTGCGGCCGGCACACCGCGCCGATCCAATGGCAGGAGCCAGGTGCTTCTTCTGGTCTCCCATGGGGTGCAGGGCCCAAGCACTTGGGCCATCCTCTACTGCACTCCCTGGCCACAGCAGAGAGCTGGCCTGGCAGAGGGGCAACCGGGACAGAATCCGGTGCCCCGACCGGGACTAGAACCTGGTGTGCCGGCGCTGCTAGGTGGAGGATTAGCCTATTGAGCCGCGGCGCCGGCCAGAGTTAACTATTTCCTATTAAATATTCCATGTACTCCTTTGTGTTTCTTCCAATATGAAATACTTGATACTGCTGGAATTATTTGTTTACCTGTGAAACTCTGACACTAGAAGACCAGCCCCTGGGTAGGAGCATCAAATATTTATCTGTGCATTTCTGGTGTTTATGATTGTGTTGGCACTTGAGTAGAGATAAATATTGGATGGGTGAATATACCAGCTCCTTGCCTCTGTAGCTTTTCTGTAGATCAGTTCCTTTCAAACCGAGAGCTGAAAAGTAAAATGCTCTGTCGTGATTACTTCCATTTCTTTTTTGATGTACCCACTGACATTTGTATATTTGTGAAGTGTTCTTCTTGCTCATCATCTCAGTGGAACATGTGATTGAATGTGGTCCCCACTCTATTTAAAGGACTAAGAAGGGGCAGGGGTTGTGTTGCAGTGGGTTAAGCTACTGCTTGGGGCACCCACATCTCAAGTCAGGTTGCTTGGTTGGAGTCCAGGCTACTTGGATTGTGATCCGCCTTCCTACTAATGTTCCCAGGAGGCAGCAGATGATAGTTTATGTATCTGAGAGTTCTTGCTACCCAGGTAGGAAATCTAGGTGGAATTCTTGACTCTGGGTTTCCACCAGGCCCATCCCCAGATGTTATAGGCATTTGGGATGTAAACCAGTGGATTGAAGATCTATCTTTCTGTCTCTCCCTCTTTCTGTAATTTTGCCTTTCAAATAAAGAAATGAATCTTTAAAAAAAGTAAATAAAAAGGATGAAGCCAGATAAGTTGGGTTTTTATTTGTTTTATTTATTTATTTACTATAGGTGGAAAGTTGCACAGGTGCAAAATAAGTTTTGTGTTTGTTGTTCATTGCATATCTTGTGGGTGTATTGCTGCTTAGTGGACCCATCAGGATTTATTTTTGATCCTGAAAAAAATGAAATAAGTAAGTATTCTTTGCCTAGAGAGATAAAATATGTTTATGTACTTTAAAAAATAAAATATCTCCCTCAGTAAATCTCCTTGGAAATGTGTATCCTCAAGGCAATTGAAATCCAATTGCTTTTGAAAAGGCCAGTGGCAGTTCTACAAGCTCTACATGGGAGTATCTGATTTGAGTTGATATTTTTGTTTCTTACAGTGTTCATGAAATATTAAAACTGGAGGGCCATGGCCCAGTAACTTCATGTAACAGATAATAAAAATAAGCTTCTACCTGAAGTGTCATAACTGTTTAGTGATAGATATATTTGATTTTATAACTTCATTTTGGTGTTTTAATTTGTCTATATTCTGTCCCCACCACCAATTTTTAACAATTTTTTCTTTTTGTTGTTTGAGAGAGACTGACTCAGAGAACTCTCATCTACTGGGTCATTCCCAAACAACTAGGGCTAAATCCTGGAGCTGGAATCTCAATCCGGGTCTCTCACGTGGGTGGTGGGAACCCAGTTATTTGAGCCATCCTCACTTTCTGCCACGGTCTGCATTTTGCACAAAACAGGAGTCAGGAGTCAGGCGCCAGGACTGTGTATTGAACTATGTACTCTGACATGGACATAGGCATTTTTACCTGTAAGCCAAATGCATTCCGCATACTACTTTATAGGTAACATGAAATTTATTATGATCTCTAGTGGCTTTTAGGGTTACAATAGATACTTAAATATCCTTGAAATTTTCCTGACAACCAATAGCTTCGTGGCCTTTATACCAATAATAAATAATTTTCATTAGCACCTAAACTGAAGGAAATAAGCAGCTCTATTCTAATGCAGTTCTTCAATTATTTAGACTCATAAGCAATACTATTTTCTCATTAATTAAATTGTGACAAAGATTTTGTTAAGTATAGTCCATCTTATATAATTACAGAAATATCATTAGTAATACCCCTGAACTTTCATTTGCTCATTGGTTAAAAAAATCAGTAAACCTTTGATAATCTTTTTACTCAAAATATTGAGAGCCTGTGATTTTAATAACAGAACATTCACCTGGACTTTGCTTGTCTTGCAAGGGTCACTTATGCCTGAAGTGTTGTTGCTTGATAATCCAAGTTTTTCTTCACCATGTAATATATGATTGTGTTTTTGAAAAGTGATCTTAGACTAAAATGCTGTACTGTCTTGCTGAAAGGTTTCTAGGGGTAACCTTCACTAATCTCCATTTATAAGTGGTCTTTAGTAAGTTCAAGCAAAATGCATTTCATGAAAAAAACATGCATGGATGTCAGCATTTTGGTGGAGGATGTCAAAATAAACTTATCTTTTAATTTCATTTTTCCATAAATTTTTTGAAGCACCCTCGTGTGTTTTCTGTCCTTTGTTAACTTGACAAGATTTTGAGTAATTAAAACTAAATATAGGCATTCTAACCATATGGTTTCTCTATCCTTGATTGGGTGGATGTAAGATTTGAAGGAGGCATCATGGAAGAAAATAGGCAGTTTTGCATAATCTCTCTTAGTTTTCTCTTCTCTGTAATGACAATAACAAAAAGCGTTTCACAGGAATCTTATGATTCCTGTAAAAGTGTTCAGAAATGACCAGTGGGTAGATTATCTTGAAGCTGGAATCCATAGATTTTGAATTTCTTTAGTATGGGATTGTGTCTTTTTCATGTCCGTTTCTGGTACATAACTGGCATAAACTGTGGACATTCTGTAGAAAATATGAGAGGAAGAAAACTTCCTTTCAACTTGTGATGAAAAAGATTGGATTCTTAAAATAAAATTTAATCAAATTTATAAGTAGAAAGTGATGATTTCCTGATACAAGGAGCAACTAAAACCGGTGAAGACTGGTATGGGACCACAGCAAGGGATGATCACAGTAGCTGAGTAAGTGGATGAGGGAGTCAGTTCTGCACCAAACTTAATCTCACCTGAAATTGTTCTCATAGATAAACTAGCCATGAATTTTCAACTGGATTTTCATAAAGAGGATGTAGCATTTTCTATTAAAATTTACTGTATCAAATATCATTTATAGTTTATTTTACATATTTATGCTTAAGTTGATATGCACTGAATGGATGTACTTCTTCATGGTCAATTCTCTTGTTATCACCATGAACTCTCAAATTAAAGAATTGCCTCTGACTTTGGTATTTTTATAGCAGATTGAGACCTTACCTAATTATTGTGAACAAGATTTTCATGCCTAGATTCAGTGAAACCATAATAAATAGATACTCGTAATAGAATGCTGCTTTTAAGGATTATTCTTAGCTCAGAGTGTTTCTCTATTATACCAGTAGCTATTAAAATGATCATATGAATATTAAAATATGCTGATAACAAACTAATTTTTCTATGGAAGTACCGTTTACCAACATACTGGCTGAACAAATATGATATAGCATTGCTTAAGCATTTCATTCCTGTCTGTGGAAAAACTCACCTAAAATCAAGTCTTTGATTAATGCCCTCAGGCTGCTCAGAGTTGATTATTGTAACAAGAAGTCACTTTGTGGCCAGCGCCATGGCTCACTTGGCTAATCCTCTGCCTGCGGTGCCGGCACCCCGGGTTCCAGTCCTGGTTGGGGCGCTGGGTTCTAGTCCCGGTTGCTCCTCTTCCAGTCCAGCTCTCTGCTGTGGCCCGGGAGGGCAGTGGAGGATGGCCCAGGTGCTTGGGCCCTGCACCTGCATGGGAGACCAGGAGGAAGCACCTGGCTCCTGGCTTCAGATCGGTGCAGCGATGGCCGTGGCAGCCATTAGGGGAGTGAACCATTGGAAGGAAGAACTTTCTCTCTCATTGTCTATAACTCTCTCTGTGTCTCTCTCTCTCTCTCTCTCACTGGCTAACTCTGCCTGTCAAAAAATTTAAAAAAAAAAAAGAAGAAGCCATTTTGTTAAGAAATGATGATGGGATTTTCCTCTGGTGTAGACATTTTATGTTAGCCCTGCCAACATTTTCCTCTCATCTTCTGTGCCTCCATTTCTCCAGAAGAGATGAGAAGCATCTGCTCATCGTTAATTGATGGACTGCCAGAACTCAGCTCTTCTTTTCTCCCTTCCCTGGGCATAACATTCTAGAAAAGCCAACTCAGAATCATGAAAATAGAGTGATGGACATGGAGAATTAACATTCATTACAGAGTCCCCAGCTGTGCTAGACTAATTACAAGGAATATAATTTAATCTTTTGGAGTCTGTCCTTTTCCCACTATCTCAAGTCCTCTGTGTATGTTCACAAAAAGAAATGGTATCATCTGAAGGAAGACTCTCTATAGTATAATTTTTTTTTAATTTCTGTATCTTTATCCTTTAAATTACCTTGCCCCCATAAACTCCAAAGAGATCAGTTAGGTAAATGTTCTCTTATAACTGAGGTCATTTGCCAATATTAGCCATGCCGTGAAAGTCTAATCTACCATTTATGTCCTAATGACTTAAAAATGCCATCTGTGCTTTTTAGATTTTAGGGACTGAAATTTATTCTCAAGAAAACTTGGCCTGCTGGCTCATTCTGATCACTTACATCCAATGTGTGCAATTTCATCAACCAAACAGCTGTTTTGCTTTGTCTCAGCTCACAGGTGCAGCCAGGGTGCCACCTTACTCCTTTGGGGAATCGTGGTTGTTTGTGAGTTAGGCCAATTGTGTTGGATGTGTGCTCCAGGATATTTCATATGGGTTCTGAGAAGCTTAGACGGGGGCCTTCAAGACAGTAGAAGCTGCAAATAGTAGGTTTGGTTGTTTAAAAACCAAATCATCTTCCTTATCAGACTAGGCATTCCATGGAATAAATGTTAAGTTGTGTATGTTTTGTTATGCTTGGGCTGAGGGCATAAACTAGCTCATTTGTGATCAAGGACTGGGTCTTAGGTGTGGCTTATTGAGGAACTGGAAAAATTATTTCTTTCCTTTGGGGTAAAGAGTGATCTATAAAGTTCTAAGGGAATGGATTATTTTAAAGCAATTTAAAAAGATATTATTTTAAAATGTATGTTCCAAACATTTCCCTGATCAAAGGCTAAACCTTGATTTTATCACACTTAGCTCAACCTGTGGAGTATTCTTGCCCCAAAAGCTGGATCTATAGGTAGTCGGGTATCTGGAGCGAACTTCCATTGTACAGGAAATGTGGAGGATACTAGATTAGGTGAAGCAATACCATAAGCAAGCAAACAGGTTAGACCACAGTGTGGGACTGAACTGGCATTCTTCAACCAGTCAGAGGCATTAAACAAATGAGACTGATTGAGGAATCAGTTGAGGAAGACTAGCCTGGAAAATTTCTATAAGAGGCCAGCGCTGAGGCTCACTAGGCTAATCCTCCACCTGTGGCGCCGGCACACCGGGTTCTAGTCCCAGTCGGGGCACTGGGTTCCATCCCGGTTGCTCCTCTTCCAGTTCAGCTCTCTGCCTGCTGTGGCCCAGGAATGCAGTGGAGGATGGCCCAGGTCCTTTGGCCCTGCACCCACATCGGAGACCAAGAGGAAGCACCTCGCTCCTGGCTTCGGATTGGCGCAGCACGCCAGCTGCAACACGCCAGCCGTAGTGGCCACTTGGGGGATGAACCAACAGAAAAAGGAAGATCTTTCTGTCTCTCTCTCTCTCACTGTCTAACTCTGCCTGTCAAATATATATATATATATATATATATATATATATATAAGAAACCTATGGACATAGCAGCTAAATGTAGTATGTAGCCTTTGTCTGAAATATGATCGATTCAAGACATTTTTGAGACAAGTATCATTCTGTATTAGTATTAGATGATCCTGTGGAAAAACTATTAAATCTGTTGGGTAGGATAGTGGCATTGTGGTTTTGCAAGACAGAGGTTTTTAAAGTGAGGTCTCTAACCAGGATTACTTGGGAATGCATTAGAGATGGAAATTTTCACCTCACCCTAAACCTTCTGGATAAGATACTGTAACATTGGGGCTTAGCAAAATTGTGCTAGTCACTAATGCAAGAAAACAACCATACTTTAGAGACATATACTGTAGAAAGTAGACATGAAATAATACAAAGGGCTGGCTTTAAAATATAAAAGTTAAAATAAAGCAAAGACTCTGGTGGAGACAGTGTGGCAAAATCTTGATAACTGTTGAGTTGGGATAATTGCTATGTGTACTTTATTATATTTTCTCTATTTTTGCATATTTTTGAAAATATTCATTAGGAAAATTTCTTGAAAAATTACAATGCCTTTTTGTTTGGAAAAAAAAGAGGAATCCTCTTCAGGGAAATCAAACTATTTGGTTCTATATTTTATAAAAGTTTCCATTTTGCCCACAAATAAGACTTAGGGATCTTTTAATATTTTATTCTTTTTTTATTTAAAGATTTATTTATTTGAAAGCCAGAGTTACACACAGAGAGAAGAGGCAGCAAAAGAGAGAGAGAGAGAGAGAGAGAGAGAGAGAGAGAGAGAGGTCTTCCATCTGATGGTTCACTCCCCAGTTGGCTGTAACAGCCAGAGCTGCACTGATCAGGAGTCAGGAGCTTCTTCTGGGTCTCCCACGCGGGTGCAGGGGCCCAAGGACTTGGGACATCTTCTACTTCCCAGGCCATAGTAGAGAGCTGGATTGGAAGTGGAGCAGCTGGGACTGGAATCGGTGCCCATATGGGATGCCGGCACTGCAGGCCAGGGCGTTAACCCACTGCGCCACAGTGCCGGTCCCAATATTTTATTCTTAAAAATTTATTTATTAAAACTTAGGTTTTAGATGTGGCTGTGCCTTTCACCAGTGGGGTGGTCTAGGTAAGTCCATTTTCCAGAAACTTCATCATCCTTAGCTGTGAAATTGAACCCTGTTCAATGAGTGATCAGTTGCAAAAGTTGTTTCAAGCCTGCTTTTCTGATTCTCAGAGCATTCAGTTGGGCTGTCAGGGTCTCTGGCAGCATTTCCGAGGTCTAGAGTTTGAGATGTGGGTGAGCACTTTCTCTCCCCTGACCCCAACATTGCTGTGGATCTCTGACTTCATACCTGTTTCCTGTTTCAGAGAGTAGCGACATTTTTGGGGATGTCTGAGGCGCTGGCACATCAGCCCCAAGAGAGTAAATGTGGTGTGGAATTTCTTGACAGAGGTCTCCAGCAACTTGAAGTCAGAGGTGCCTTTTGGGGTCAGAGATGGTGAAGGCCCAGAGCAGACCTGAGGATGCTGCTGCTCCTGGCAGCAGCCCGGAAATTCTCTTTTGCCTCTGCTGTTGCTAGATGGGGAGAAATGTAAGTGTGACAGTGTAAACTGATACCTGAGTGGGTGTGGAGCCCTAATTCATAGCTCTCACACCTAAAGAGCACTGTTGATTAGAATGACCAAAGCTGTATTTCAATGCTTGTACCTGGCTTAATGATGACAGGGAAGGTCTCTTTATTTTTGGGAGGAGTCAGATTATCCAGGAAACCACAAAAGTAGGAAATTAGTAGACTAATTCAAGCCTCTCTATGTTTACCTGGAGGGGCTTAGACAAGAGGAAGGCAGTATCTCACTGGAGAAAGGTATTGAGGGCCATACTAAGCTGTGTTGGGGGAGAAGGTGGCAGAGGTGGATATGAAGCAACTGCAGGGACATCTGCACAGGTCACATAGAATGGGCAATAAATTGGGAAGAAAACAAAACAGTAGGGAGCTTGTAGAGATAAGGAACAACAGCGGCACAGTCCAGGGGCCAGGAGTTGGTGATGTATTCAATCTACTCATCTTTAGGTTCCCTAATAGAAATTTAATTCCCACAAGCATAGGCAATCAATGGTCGTGCTCCTACCAACAGAACATTTCCTAGAGGCCTTTTCCTGGCACTGGCAACTTGTTTATTTACCTTCTCGTGTTACATCCATCCTTTTTATTTTTCTCTTTTGACTTTGGCCCTGTGTGTGCCACAGCAAATAAGTTTTGTCTGTGGACACTGGCAAACAAATAACAGGAACAGCAACAATAGTCCATTATTGAGCTGTACTATTTATGTAGCAGAAATTGAATTGGACAGTTGACAACTATTATATTTAATCCAAACTACAATCTAAACAGTGGCTACTATTATCTCCATTCTACAGAGGAAGAAACAGAAAATCAGAAAAAGGCGTAAATTGTCCAGGTCACCCAGCTAATAAGTGGCACAACCTGGAGTCAAACCCAGGTCTGACCGACTGCAACTGCAGTCCCTCCCCACTTCTCCTCATTACTGTGCCTTTGTTCCCTGGTGACAGAGAATGGAGTGACAACCTGGACCCAGAGCAGTGGGATACTCTGTTAAGCAAGCCACATGGTAGAGGGTTGCTGTGAGAAAAAACCTGAGATCTGAGCATTGACCACCAGGGATAGAAGGTGCTGTGAGACCAAAGAACAGAGGGCAAATTTAAGATTACAGAGCATATGATTCATTGGGAGGACTTAAAGACAGAAACATGGTCTTAGGCAGCTGTGAGACACAGTGATCTCTGTCCTCACAAGGCAGGATGAAAAAGGGGTTTGTAGGCAAAGGTGGTCCATGGGTAACATGTGGACATTCTCAAGAAATATTAACATTCTAGGCATTAGATAAGACCATTCCAGTTTCTGATCTAGCAAGACAAGCCCAGAAGGTTACCTTCATGACTTTGTTTATTTCATAGGGCTAGGGATGACCTCCAGAGGCAACTAAAGGGTAAGATGGCAGATATGCCCAAAGTGGCTGTAGTCACCACAAGCTGAATACCCACTGGGTCCTGTAGGGGGCCCCCTTCATTTACTTAAGGTCCATGATCCTGTAGAGAAGCTACTCCTCAGTGTGAAAAAATGGGCAAGCATGTCACACAGTATGTTGAGAGGAAATACATTGCTTACTTTTGGTAGTGATACTGGATGGCTGGGAACCCTGGAAGGGTCACCACAGCTCTATTTGGGTTCCTAGCTTCTGTGAGAGAAATCAGTCACAGCTGGAAAAGTGAAAGCAAGAGAATTTTATTAAAGAAAGCGGTAAAGAACTGGTTACCTGACGTTCAGGGAAGCCCCCGAGTTGTTAGGGTTTTACATTTATTGGGTCCAGGAAATGTGTGCTATGTGTGCTAATATTTGAGCAAAATATCCATCCTATTTCTGTGAAAGGGGTGGTTCTACCTCTTTTCCCTCCTTGTCACTTCCATGGGTTGCCATGGCAAATGTAAACTGCTGTGGCAAGAATGGAAAGGAAGTGTTTTTTATTACATTAATGCATTTCAGTGAGGGTTTAATGAGGCTGGAGGTTGGCTAGATGCCATGTTGGATCCAGCCAGTTTGTACCAGTCTCTGGTCTGCCTCCTCTTATCTTCAGTCTTTGTAAGACCTTGGTTTTGCTTCCTGTTTGAGTAGGTGGGGACTGGGGCTTGCCAAATACAATCTCAGGAGGGAAAGTAATTTTTTGAATGGAAGCTGAACAAAAATCAGAATTCTCTCCTGGGAAGAAATGCAGATGCCAGGACACCTCCTTAGTGATAATCATTAAACATCGTCCTTCGGCCTTTAGTTATTAGTTATGGTGTACTCACTCTTTTGGGACTACATTATTTTGGAACCATGCAGGTTTCTTCTTTTTCTAAATACATAGTTACCTTTCTCATTCAAGGTAGGCAAGGAGAACTCTAGAATGCCTCTGAAACTCCTACCTCAGCATCTTCAGTAGAAGAGGCATTGTGGGAGAGGTGTTCAGCTGTAGAGTAGGAGCAGTAGGAAAGGTCCCAGTGTGGTAGGAATGAGAGGACAAGCCTGTTCTAAGGGCAGATGACAGCTGTGAACAAGAGCTACATCTGCAGTGACATCTGTGAGTACACATATCACTGCTTCTACAGAACTTCAAACTCAAAACATTCAGACTCAAAAAATTCCCTGTGAGGTGGATGGTTATATTTTAGTCTGATTTTTTTTTTTTTTAAAAAATCACTATTTAGGGGCCAGAGCAGCGGCATAGCAGGTAGGGCCACCGCCTGCAGTGCTGGCATCCCGTATGGGTACTGGTTCAAGACTCAGCTGCTCCGCTTCTGATCCAGCTATCTGTTGTAGCCTGGGAAAGCAGTAGAGGATGGCCCAGATCCTTGGGCCTACACCTGCGTAGGAGACCCAGAAGAAGTTCCTGGCTCCTGGCTTTGGATCAGCTCAGCTCTGGCCATTGTGGTCATTTGGGGAGTGAACCAGCAGATGGACGATCTCTCTTTCTCTCTCTCTGCCTCTGCCTATCTGTAGATCTGCCTTTCCAATAAATAATTAATCTTTTTTAAAAATTCACTGTTTAGTTTATGTCCTACCTTATGCTAGAAAGGATTTAAGGGACTTACACTCAATATAGCAGATAAAATACCTTTAAAACAAGTGATGAGTCAGAAGACATTTTCTTATAGGGTTATATTAACCAGCACAAATTTATCTTGACTGATGGTGTATTTCATAGCTAAACTCAATGGAGCCTTTAAAGGAATCTTTGCTTCCATTTTTAGGAGTAAATAGCTATAATATTGTTCATCAAGAAAAGCACTTGCTGAAATATGTTATAGAATTAGGAATTGGGAGTTTATCAACTATTCCATAGATCTAGGTTTCAAGTTCTTACTTTCCATTCCCATTAGAAGCTTTTCACAAACACTTCTGTCTCTGTGTTTATGCTTATGTTTCTGTCCTTGTCTCTGGGGCACATAAAAAAATCTCTTCCAAGAGATCTGAAACCTCTTCAAGACCATGTACTTTTTGTGCAATTCCTAATAATTCTGTCTCTGCAGTAGCTGATTTCATCACTACTTTAAAAAGGAGGGATAACCAGGGTAATTTGCTGTATAAATAGCAGAGGGAAGACTTTGATGTTAAATCACACATTTCTCCCTACCACATTGTGATGTTGGCTGTGACCACGAAACCATCATCTCTGAACTTAAGCTGTAAACACAGGTCTGTCATTGTGATTATTTGTATTTATATTTGCAAAGCACTTAAAAAATCATTCATTCAGGAAATATTTGTTGAATACCTGTTATGCATTCATCACTACTCTAGGTATGGTAGACATAGTAGTGGACAAAACAGACAAAACCAAAACTAATTCCTGTCCTCCTGGAGGTCACCTTCATTCTAAAGGGGTGAAGACCAAAATATAAAGCAATCAGTAAGTGTATACCATTTTAATAGGGCATAAATGCAATGGAAAAATATTCTGTGGTTTTATGGCTCATACAATACAAAGTTTAGTGTTGGTATGCTATGCATGATGACAATTCCATTCAGTTTTTTCCCAGAATCCTTTTATTTAAGGTATACAAACTTCATGCATTTCATAAATATAACTTTAAGAACATAGTGATTCTTCCCACTATACCCGCCCTCCCACCCACACTGCTAATCTTCCTCCTCCCTCTCCTATTCCCAGTCTTATATTTTACTAAGATCTCTTTCCAAGTAACTTTATACACATAAGATGAATTCTATACTAAGTAAAGAGTTCAAAAATAGTATGAAAAAAAAAAACTGGCCGGCGCCGTGGCTCAACAGGCTAATCCTCCGCCTTGCGGCGCCGGCACACCCGGTTCTAGTCCCGGTCGGGGCACCGATCCTGTCCCGGTTGCCCCTCTTCCAGGCCAGCTCTCTGCTGTGGCCAGGGAGTGCAGTGGAGGATGGCCCAAGTCCTTGGGCCCTGCACCCCATGGGAGACCAGGAGAAGCACCTGGCTCCTGCCATCGGAACAGCGCGGTGCGCCGGCCACAGAGCGCTACCGCGGCGGCCATTGGAGGGTGAACCAACGGCAAAAGGAAGACCTTTCTCTCTGTCTCTCTCTCACTGTCCACTCTGCCTGTCAAAAATAAAAAAAAATTAAAAAAAAATAAAAATAAAAAAAAAGACTGGGTTGTTGCCAGCGATACTTCCAACTTCCCTTCTAAAAAAAAAAAACAAAACTGTTCCTCAACAGTAGAGATAAGTCATTGCATCTCAAAGTGTCGATTTCACTTCTATAGATTATCTTTTAGGTGCTCTATTAGTTACCACAGATCAGGGAGAACGTATGGAATTTGTCTTTTTGGAACTGGATTATTTCACTAAGTATGATGTTTTCCAGTTCCATCCATTTTGTTGCAACCGACAGGATCTCGTTTTTTTCACCACTGTGTAGTGTTCCATGGTGTACATATCCCATAATTTCTTTATCTAGTCTTCAGTTGACAGACAGTTGGGTTGATTCCATATCTTAACTACTTGTGAATTGAGCTGCAATAAACATGGTGGTACAGATAAATCTTTCATATACTGATTTCATTTCCCCTGGGTAAATTCTCAGGAGTGGGATGGCTAGGTCATATGGTAGGTCTGATTCATTTTTTCTGAGGTATCTCCATACTGCCTTCCACAGTGGCTGCACCAGTTTACATTCCCATCAGCAGTTGACTAGGGTACCTTTTTTCCCACAATCTCTCCAGCATTTGTTGTTTGTTGATTTCTTATGAAAGCCATTCTATTAGGGGTGAGGTGAAACCTCATGGTGGTTTTGATTTGCATTTCTCTGACAGCTAGTGATCCTGATCATTTTTTCATGTGTCTGTTGGCCATTTGGATTTCCTATTTTGAAAAATGCCTGTTTAAGTCCTTTGCCCATTTCTTTTTTTTAAAAAAATATTTATTTATATATTTATTTGAAAGTCAGAGTTACACATAGAGAGAAGGAGAGGCAGAGAGAGAGAGAGGTCTTCCATTCGCTGGTTCACTATCCTATTGTCTGCAACTGCTGGAGCTGTGCCAGTCTGAAGCCAGGAGCCTGAAACTTCCTCTGGGTCTCCCACATGGGTGCAGGGTCCATCTTCTACTGCTTTCCCAGGCCATAGCAGAGAGCTGGATCTGAAGTGGAGCAGCCAGGACTTGAACCGGCACCCATATAGGATGCCAGCAATGTAGGCTGTGGCTTTACCCACTATGCCACAGTGCTGGCCCCTGCCCATTTCTTAACTGGGTTGTTTGTTTTGTTATTGAGTGTCTTGACCTCTTTATATATTCTGGTTATTAATCCTTTATCAGTTGCATAGCTTGCAAATAATTTCTCCCATTCTGTTGGTTGCCTCTTCACTTTCCTGAATGTTTCTTTTGCAGTTCAGAAGTGTCTTAATTTAATGTAATCCCATTTGTCAATTTTGCCTGTGCCTCTGGGCTCTTTTCCAAGAACTCTTTGCCTATGCCAATGTCTTGCAGGGTTTCCCCCATGTTCTCTAATAATTTGATGGTATCAGGTCGTAGATTTAGGTCTTTTATCCATTGTGATTGGATTTTTGTGTAAGGTGTAAGGTAGGGGTCTTTTTTCATACTTCTGTGTGTGGAGATCCAGTTTTCCCAGCACCATATGTTGAAGAGACTGTCCTTGTTGCAGGGATGGATTTTAGCTCCTTTGTCAAAGATAAGTTGGTTGTAGTTGCCTGCGTTTACTTCTGGCATTTCTATTCCGTTCCATTGGTGTATCCATCTGTTTTTGTACCAGTACCAGGCTGTTTTGATTACAACTGCCTGTAGTATGTCTTGAAATTTGGTATTGTGATGCCTCCAGCTTTGTTTTTGTTTTATAAGATTGCTTTAGTTATTCAGGGTCTCCTGTCTTCCCATATGAATTTCAGTATTATTTTTTCTGTATCCAAGAATAATATTTTGGTTGGTATCTCATTGAATCTGTAAATTGCTTTCTTTATTATGGGAATTTTGATTATATTGATTTTTCCAATCCATGAACATGGAAGATTTTTCCATTTTTTTGTGTGTATGTGTCTTCTTCTATTTCTTTCTTTAATGTTTTGTAATTCTCATTGTAGAGTTTGATGTCTATAGTTAAAATTTTTCAAAGGTATTTGTTTTTTTGTAGCTATTGTGAATGGGATTGATCTTAGAAGTTGTTTCTTAGCTGTGGCATTTGTGTATACAAAGGCTATTGATTTTTGTATGTTTATTTTATATCCTGCCACTTTAGCAAACTCTTTTAATTACTTTCAGTAGTCTAATAGTGGAGTCTTTTGGATCCCCTATATATAGAATCATGTCATCTGAAAATAGGGATAATTTGACTTCTTCCTTCCCAATTTGTATGCCTTTGATTTTTTTTTCTTGCCTAGTGGCTCTGGCTAAAAATTCCAGGACAATGTTAAATAGCAATGGTGAGAGTGGGCATCCTTGTCTGGTTCTGGATCTTTCATAGTGATGATCATGTTTCTGTGTTTCTGTGTGCAGCACATCCTTAAGCATCTTTTTTAAGGCTGGACAAGAGGTGATGAATTCTTTCAATTTCTGTTTGTTATGGAAGGTCTTTATTTCACCTTCTTCATTCATAAATGAGAGCTTTACAGGGTACGGTGTTCTGAGTTGACAGTTTTTTGGTTTTTTTTTTTTTCCTCTAAGACTTGGAATATATCTCACCATTCTTTCCTAGCCTGTAGGGTTTCTGATGAGAAGTCATCTGTGAGTCTAATTGGAGATCCTCTGAAAGTGATCTGACATTTCTCTCATACATATTTTAGAATCTGTGGAGAGTTTGACTACAGTGGGTCGTGGTGAGGATCTTTTCTGATCATGTCTATTTAGTGTTCTATGTGCTTCCTGTAGTTGGACATCCCTTTCTTTGCCCAAATTAGGAAAGTTTTCTGTAATTATTTCACTAAAAGGGCCTTCTAATCTATTTTCTTTCTCCACACCTTCAGGAACTCCTAAGATCTGTATGTTAGGTCTCCAAGACTGTTTTTTAGTTTTCTAATTTCTTTATCTTTCTTTGGTCTGACTGTAAAGTTTCTAGAGATTTGTCTTCTAACTTGGATATTCTTTCTTCTGGCTCATCGAGTCTGTTGTTAAGGCTGTCTGCCACATTTGAATTTTTGCTGGCATCAGGAAGGAAAGATCCTTTTCACACTTGACAGAAGTATGCACTGTCCTGAAACAGAAAAAAAGCCATTCCCTGGGGGAAGAAGAAGTCCTCTGGGCAGGGGAGAGTGCAGCTGAAGAAACCAAGAACTTAGCCAGCCAGGTCCATGATAAGTGATACACTCCACTGAAATGCTCCTGGAATCAGGTCACTTCCTCAAGGCTTGAGGAATTCTTCATTTCCAATATTCTGTTTTGATCTCTCTTTGAAGTCTCAATTTCATGGGAAAAATTATCATTCACTTTATTTATGGATTTTTTTAATTTGTGGCTTTGTTTCTGATTACTTCTAAGTAATCCTATGATCAATTTTTTGAATTCCGTTTCTGGCATTTCTTCAGTCTCTTCATCTTCACGTGTTGCCGTTGATTTCTCAACAATGTTGCAGTGGGTTCATTTCTGAGAGGAGCAGCGTGGTGGGGGCAAGAGGCACGGAGTCAACACACAGACCCCGGGAGTCGGGTGAAAGCAGGCCTGAGGCGAGCAGCCCACAGACTGGTTTATTACAGTTGGTACAACAGCTTATATATAGGAGTCGGGTGAAAGCAGGCTTGAGGCGAGCAGCCTGCAGACTCGTTTATTACAGTTGGTACAACAGCTTATATAGCCAAGACCAGCCAATCTGGTCAAGGGGCGGTCTATGCCCCAACCAATCACAGCCTGTTGCCAGGCAGTTTCTAAAGCCATCCAATCACAGCCTGTCGCCAGGAAGTTTCAGAGCCATCCAATCACAGCCTGTCGCCAGGCAGTTTCCAGAGCCATCCAATCACAGCCTGTCGCCAGGCAGTTTCCAGAGCCATCCAATCACAGCCTGTCACCAGGCAGTTTCCAAAGCCATCCAATCACAGCCTGTTGCCAGGCAGGCTCCATTGCCAGGTGGGTTTCAAAGCCATTCCTGACTAACTGACGCTGGCTTGCCAGTGGCCACCTTCGCATGGCCTTCTCATTCCACTACATTCACATTCTAGTATTGAAGTGTTTTTGTGTTACTTTGGACGTGTCATGTTGTCTTCCTTGTTTCTTGAATTGCTGTGTTTATGTTTAGGCATTTGTGGAGATGCTTGTTGGATTCCCCCCACTCCCGACCCTGTGATGGCTGTTATCTTTGGACTATACCTCTGTGGCTTAGTGGAGTATCTGCTCTTTCAGTGAATACCCTGAGGCATGTGCTGGGTATGGCCAGGGAGCTCTGTTCAGTACTCCAGGGTGAGGGGAGTGTCCAAGATGACACCCAAGTTGAGCATGGTAATTTTTTTTTTTAATCAGAGGGGAGGTGTTTAAGCAGCTCTGTTGGCATAGTCTGATGCTCACCTCCTCTCCTCCAAGGAATCCAATGCTGGGCACTAGCATAAGTGGGTACAGTATTCATCTGTGTTGCCAGAAGAACCACACAAAGGATCTGTGCAGTCCATGGTGTGAACATGGCTCCTGTAGCAATGACCCTCACTAGGGAATCAGCCATCCCCGAGCATGTGGAGCCACCCACGGTGACTGCCCAAAGACCCAGCCACACCCTGCACTCTCCCATGCAGCAACAGTGTTTTCTCAGTCCCAGCACACGAGGTTCCCATTGAACCACCTGTCAATGCTCCTAGCCAGATTCAGGTGTCTCTTCTCAGCTGGTTGCCGGGTGCGCAGACACGAGGTGGCGCAGCTGTTATGTATGTCCAAAATGGTGCTCGCCCCTCTCAGCTAATTATAGGACGCCGGTGCTGCGTGGCTGGGGAAAGAGAAATATGCTCCCTTTTTCTCCCTCTAGGTTGGCTGCTACACAGTCCCCCACACAACTCCAGGCTGGACTCAGATCAGGCCTTTCCCGCAGCCTTATTGCCTGCGGTGAGTCTGAAGTCGCCTCACTCTCTAAAGCTGGTGCTGAGGCTCTCAGCTGCTGGGGTCCTGAGCTGTACATGTCCAACCCTCCACCTAGATCCACAATGTCCCTCTAACTTGCATGGAGTTTCCTCTGCAGTTTTCTCTCTAACTGTTCCCTGAGATTGCACTCTGCTTTTTTTTTTTTTTTTTAACTGTCTTCCCTTAGACTAGAGCAGTAAGCTCCCTCCTAGTCTTCCATCTTGTAATTGCTATCCATTCAGTTTTAAGTGGTATATATTAACAGTGTTGCCTAGTCTTGAGGAAGTGACCTGATTCCAGGAGCATTTCAGTGGAGAGTGTCACTTATCATGGACCTGGCTGGCTAAGTTCTTGGTTTCTTCAGCTGTACTCTCCCCTGCCCAGAGAACTTCTTCTTCCCCAGGGAATGGCTTTTTTTCTGTTTCAGGACAGTGCATACTTCTGTCAAGTGTGAAAAGGATCTGTCCTTTTCCTGGAGCAAAAAACAGCTCCAGGGAAGTCAGACTTTATAGACAGACATTCTGCCCCTAACTGGGCTGCTCTGTGCTGTGTCTTACTCTGAGATCTTCCTCTGGTCCTCAAATCATTTATATGTGAAGTCTACAGTGCTTATTGGATTTCATGCAACTCATATATCACTTCATTTGAATTTTAACACTTAAATTCCTTGGGGAACCAAAAATAGGAGGAAAATTGGAAAATAATTTGAAAGGAGAAATTCAGGCAACAAAATGTTTCAGATGTATGGGCTGCTGTTAATTAAACTGCAAAACATTGTGACTCAAATTTATTCTTCTTTGTTTTTTAATTTCTCAGAAAAGGTGAGATAGCTGCATGTCAGTGAGATTTGGCAATACTTTCAGGATCAAGGTTTTCTAGTTTCCTCCCCTCTCCGAGTTCTTCACTTGACCTTGTGGCCTGTAGTCCAGGAGTTGGCTATGGAGTTATCCCAGTCCTTTACTGTTTCCCATGATGCAAACTTCAGATCCAGAACCCTACATAGCCATAGCCAGATACAAGATGTACTGGTAATATAGCCAGAGATCTTGTTTTGAAACTCCATTTATATGGCACACACCCTGCTTTTTATTTAAATTGTTGTTTGCCGAGGTGAGGTGGCACCATTAGCTCAGCATTCCTCTGCTCCACTTTCTCCTGAGCCTTTCCTGGGGTCATACAGTGACATCCTTGCTGTAGTTTTGTTTCTTGTAAGGATTAAGTCCTATAATCCTACTTAAAATTAGTGGAATTATCAATCTCATTTGGTAATTTATTTATTTCATAGAAAGCCGTGGTTTTCTGGGTATTTTTGGCATAGTTTTAAAAACTGTGGGTTTTGTGGGTTGAGGGTAGTGCCTTGAGTAATATCTCATCTGCAGCACAGGCTGGAGGTCAGTGCACCTGCTTGTGCTCTTCTCAATCCTGAGCCAATTGTTTGATGTATTTCATTACATTTCCATCTTAGTTACATTTATTATAAAACAAGTAGAAATGTTCAGGCTTTGTACATTGTCCCAGAGATGTAACAACATTGTCTCTGGGGCTCTTTGGATCCTTTGAAGGAAGGATCAATAGTCACAGTTATCATTTTTCGTAATTATGGAAATGCAAGCACTGAGATGTCGTTTAGACCCATTATTACTCCTAAGGCAGAGTTCCAGAGCAAGGTGACTCTCCCAGTGTCAAGTAGTTAGTCAGGAGTGGAGCTAGGGTCAGGACGCAGGTTTCTAGCAGCTAATTCTCTCTCCTCTGCAGTGCCATGACCCTGTCTGTATTCTTTGATGGGTTTACAGATATGCAGGGATCTCCTGGGTTCATATTGTCAGAGGCCCCCTTGAGACCACCTGTTCTAGCTTCTCCACTTCATAGAGGAGAGAATGGAAGTCCAGACTTGTATCTTGTCCCAACCTGTAGAGGCTGTTGGTGCTGGGACTGGGACTAGCGACTAGGCCCTTGACTCCAGTTCAGTGTTCTTTCAAGCACAGCACCTCCTCTTCCACAATGGCAGAACCTTGGGGCGGTGTTTTAGCTCCCAGCCTAGAGATTCCTATGAACTCAGTCAGTGATCTCTCTTCCTTGTAGGTTGAGCTGTGAAGGATGTCTAGATCCCTGGGAGGATGGTGTTTGATATGGGAGGCAGATGCACGCTTCTTTATGATTTCAGGAGTCATGGTCGTTCCTTAGGCCTCTGTTCTACAAAGTGAGGGCAGTGAAGTGGATGTGCCTTTGTGTTCAAGAATTCTAGGCCCTCTCCCAGCTGTGTGTGATTCTTCATGTTTTGTCCAGTAGAGGGGGTTGTGCACTCACAGACTAACAGCCCCTCTGAGCGCCTACTGCAGGTTAGATTCTGGTGGAGACACCTTGAGGGGGCAGTGAAAGGGATGCTCATCCAGGCGAGGTACATGAGGTGGGGGGAGCTGGAGACAATGATAGAGAAGTTCAAGTGACTGTACTGCATGGAATTAGCAAAGGAATGAAAAGGACACATAGGAAACAAATCACCAGGGTCCCCAAAGTTGTTTGTAGGTCAGTGCCACGCCCAGAAGTATAATAGGCTGGGAAACCACAGGTTTGGGTGCCCTTAATTATGCAGGTTGCCTCTACTCTCAGGTGTAGTGAGTGTCCTGAGTACAATATACAATTATACCATCCATCCAGCACCAGAGCTTTCTGAGCTGTACTTCATACAATCATGCCAGTTCCAGTCTGAGGCTTCTTTTCTAATTTACATAGTGTGAGCTGCATCAGGAAGAAATATAATATCTCCTTTGAGCAGCAACTTGCATACCTGAAGCCTATGTGATGAAGGCTGGGAGGGAGACTAGACGGTCCTTTCACTTTCAGAGGGGGTAGACCACAGGGGATCAAGGTAGAGGAAGACAGGAAAGGGAAACCCCAGAGCTCCTGAGCACAGAGTTGTTTGAACAGAGCAGGAGAGAGAGGTTACAGAGAAGCCAGAGTGCTGTTTTGTCGAAAACACTCCACTGTTCATATTTTGTACTATCAGAATTAAAACAAGCATTTACAGCTGGGAGCAAAGGAGAGGAAGAGGGGAAGCAGGGACAAGTTCTGGAGTGAGGGACTTTGTGGAGGGGATGAGGAAAGACAGTCCTTGGCGTTCTTCTGACCCAGCCACAGAAAAGGTCATTTTAGGTCCTCCCTGAGTGGGGAGGAAGTCACAGGACTTTTCAGGGTACTTCCTAGACTGGGGTGTCTTTGTGTTCTTCCTTTCTTGTACAGAGGGTCAGGGCAGGCGTGGGAAAATAATGATACATGCTGTTTCTGATCAATATCTTTCTCTGAGATCTGCAAGTGCTTTCCTCACATCTAAGTAAATAACATTTAATGGCATAGGAGAGGTGTTTCTGTAACTTGAGGCTGGATCACTCCCAGAGGCATTTACCTCCTAAGTGTTGACTCCAGTTTTTGCTTGCTCTTATCCAACACTTTGACCACTGCTGTGACCTTTACGTCTTCATCCATGTCCTGATAGCCTGTCCTCATGGCTGCTCAGGCTGGTGGCTTTGAGGGGGTGGCCGACAATGATGTAACTGTCTATGTGGAACTCATGCTGGGGTAGTTTCTGGAGGCTCTGAATACTATTTCCTGAGGCAAGCACTTGGCATTGCATATTACGTTCACAGTTTATGAGAAATCTTTCAGAATATACAGTGCTGTGATCCATGCCTACATCAGACCCTACCTGAAAGTAGTCTGGGCTGTGCTGACACACAGTGAGCAAACAAATTGATGACCACTGTGATCTGAGGTTTTTTGTTTTTTTTTTAACTATCAAATAAGTAAGTACTCACATCTATATTAACAGACTTGTTTTATATAATTTTTCCATCTTCAACTGACACTAACTTGTTCAGAAAAAGTGCCATAAAAGTCAATAAAAACAATAACCATGCTCCTCCACCTTTTAATAGGCTCTTTATAGTTTGCAGTGCACTTTCACAGGCGTCATGTTATTTGATCCACCTACCCCCCTGTGACGCCCGTCACAAATATTATTGTTTGCTTTGCAGGTGAAGAAACCAAAACCTAGCATTGAAGTAAACTCCACTAAAGAAACACAGCTAGCAAGAGACAAAACCAAAACTCAGATCTAGTTTTTAAAAATTATAACATATTAACATAGAATAAAGCAAATTGGATAGTTTGGCTCTTAAATTGGAAGAACCACAGTGTGGTATTATGTCTACTCATTTGTTGGAGACACGTTATTTTAAAAATCAATAAATAAGAAGTGCTCCCAACCCTTTAAATATGAAATTGCCACTTAATAATTTGGGCATTAAAAAATGCATATCATGAGGGCCTGTGCTGTGGCGTAGTGGGTAAAGCCACTGCCTGCAGTGCCGGCATCCCATATGGGCGCCGGTTCGAGACCAGGCTGCTCCACTTTCGATCCAGCTCTCTGCTATGGCCTGGAAAAGCAGTAGAAGATGGCCCAAATCCTTGGGCCCCTAGACCCAGAATATGATTCTGGCTCCTGGCTTCAGATCGGCACAGCTCCAGCTGTTGCGGCCAATTGGGGAGTGAACCAGCGGATGGAAGACCTCTCTCTCTCTCTGACTCTCCTCTCTCTGTGTAACTCTGACTTTCAAATAAATAAAAAAATTTTAAAAACGCATATCATGGTGGGTATTTGACCTAGTGATTAAGACTCCTGTTAGGATGTCCATGTCCTACGTTGGAGTACCTGGATTTGATTACCAGCTTAGAATTTTGACTCCAGCTTTCTGCTAACTTGAGCCTGGGGGCAGCAGTGATGGCTCAAATTATTTAATTCCTCCATTCATGTGGGACACTTCGATTGAATTCCTGGTTCCTGGCTCCTGGCCTCAACTGCCCCCCCCCATCCCTGCCCCCAACCCCTGGCTGGTCACTGGGGGCACTTGGAGATTGTGTCAGTGGATGGGAGCTCACTGTGTGTGTGTGTGAAATAAGTAAACAAATATTACATCTATATTAACAGGATTATTTTATATCATGTTATTTTCTTATCAAAATTGCTTAAAATAAATTTTAATGTTTGTACATATTTCAATGTGTGAATTCATCATAAGTTTAAAAACCTTATTATTGTGTTCTTGGGTTTTGTTGGTCTTTGCTATTATAAACTATAGGGTAGCTCACAATACCTCATTTAAATCTTTGTTGACATTTCTAAATAGTTTCTTTTTAAAAAGATTTATTTATTTATTTGAGAGTCTTAGTTACACAGAGAGAGAAGGAGAGGCAGAGAGAGAGAGGGGTCTTCCATCCACTGGTTCACTCCCCAATTGGCTGCAACTGCCAGTGCTGCATTGATTTGAAGCCAAGAGCCAGGGGCTTCTTCCAGGTCTCCCATATGGGTACAGGGGCCCAAGGACAAGGGCCATCTTCTACTGCTTTTCTAGGCCATAACAGAGAACTGGATCAGAAGTGGAGTAGCTGGGAATCAAACTGGTACCCATATGGGATGCTGGCACTGCAGGCAACGACTTTACTCACAATGCCACAGTGCTGGCCCCTCTAAATAGTTTCATAAAAATAATTCATAGACTTAAGCATTTGACTGTTATTTGCTTCATTTTTCAAATGTGTATTTTCATAAATACACACATGGACCAATATTTTTGGTTCTGTAGGATTTTCTGAATACAATGAGATTCTTCTTAATGACTTAAATGATTATAATAAATAATGGAAATAGAAAAAAAATGCTAGCAGAGCTATCTTTAGTGATTGGCACATGAGGAAGTTTTTCTGAATTTGTGAGAACTTGAATCAAGAATGCAAGGATGTTTCGCCAAAGGAAACTGGAGTCTCTTCCAGGTCATATGGGACAAATCCTTTTAAAACTCAGCTTAGGCATCACTTTCTTTAAAGATTTTCCAGACACCTGACCCTATGTATGTAACAAATGTTGATTTCACAGTCTTCCCATGTGTTCCCGCATGCTACATTTGCCATATGTGACTGTGAACCCTTGAAAATAGGGATTTCGTCTTACAAGGTGTGTGGCACATTGTAGTTGCTAGGACTGCCATAACAAAATACAACAGTATAGGTAGCCTAAACAGCACGTATTTATTTCCTTACAGCTCTGGAGGATGAAAGTCCAAGATCAGGGTGCCAGCAGGGTTAGCTTCCTTGGGGCCTTCTCTCCTTGGTTTGTAGACAGTTACCTTCATGCTTTCTCTTCACATGGTCCCCTTTTGTGTACATGCGCCCTGTGTCTCTGTGTGCTTTCCTCTCTTCACCAGTCAGATTTGGATTAGGCCCATGCTAACAACTTCATTACAATTTAATTACCTGTTTTTAAGTTGTCTCCAAATATAGTCACATTCTGAACACTGGGGGTTAAGACCTCAATGTATGAATTTTGGGGGAACACAATTCAGCCCCCAATAGTTCCTAATACATAGTTTTACTGTGAAATACTTGACATGCTCATAGCTGAATATGAAGATAATATTTACATTCAGCATCTTACTTTCTGGATACAATTCCTGGTGGGAACAATCTCTTGCCAGACTTGGAATAAGAGACCTGGGTCCCTTTCGCTCTTCCGATTACCCACAGTGGGATCTGAACCACCCCCAGCTTTCGTCTCCTAACCTGTTAAATTGGGATAATAACACCTACCACAACAGTTAGGAGGCATGATGAGGTCATGCGTACGGGGGTGTCTGGCATGGTGTGTGCCATGAAGTAGACATCAGAAACTGCCAGTTCAATCTGTCAGTTGAAAGGTATGTTGGAAATCAGAATTATTTTAATTTACTGAAGAAGGAGGAGCAGGTACTGACAAAGCTCGAAAGATACCTATATTTCAACATTGTTTTAGTAATCTCACCATGGTTGTTTATACACGCTGCTGTTTCCACCTCACATTTATTTTAGCTCAGTTTGGTGATTTTCCTTTGAATAAAACAATGGCGTGCTTAAATATTTACATTTAAAGCTCTTGTTTCTTACCTACAATTTGTAGATCCCACTGATATCAATGTTTGCCCCTGAATTCTCATAGCTGATCACTTTGTGGTGTTGTCTAATCACGGTTTTCAGTGAGAATTATGTTAATTGGATTTTAAACTATGTCTTTCCATAAAATGTCATGATTTCTCATCCTTAGTGTAATGGTTATAACTCCAATGAAGCTTTTTTTGAAGGGACCTTGGAATGTTGTAAGACTACAAATTCTCCTCAGGAGGTAGAAACAGTATGTTTGTGAATGGAAATGGCAGACAGTTGGAGCCTGGGAGGCATGCAAGTGGGGATGGGATTGATTATTCTTTGAGATCCTTCAAGAATCAGTGATCCATGGGGCCAGCGCTGTGGTGCAGTGGGTTAAAGCCCCGGCCTGCAGTGCTGGCATCCCATAGCAGCGCTGGTTTGAATCCCAGCTACTCCACTTCTGATCCAGCTCTCTGCTATGGCCTGGGAAAGCAGTAGAAGATGGCCCAAGTCCTTGGGTCCCTGCATGCATGTGGGGGACCTGGAAGAAGCTCCTGGTTCCTGGCTTTGGACTGGCTCAGCTCTGGCCAATGCGGCCAATTGGGGAGTAAACCAGAGGATAGAAGATCTCTCTCTCTCTTTCTCTCTCTCTCTCTCTCTCTCTCTTTCTCTGCCTTTCCTTCTCTTTCTGTATAGCTCTGACTCTCTGACTTTCAAATAAATAAATATATATATATATATATATATATATATATATATATTTAGTGGGAGGTAAAATAGCAAGGTTTATTAGGGAAGGGACATCCGTAAGGATGGATGGGCACCTCTCCAGACAGAGCCTGAGAGGGTGCCCAGTTGCTTGGACTGGGTGTGTGTGTGTGGGGAGGAGCAAGGTTACATTGTTGAGTGGAGAGATTACATCTGGCCAGACCAGGCGGGCGGCTCAGCAGAGAGGCAGAGGGCTGAGTGTGCAGTCTGGTTGAGGCTGGGGGTTTTTAAGGAGATGGGTCTTGCTTCCCCACCTCTGCTCCTCTTGGAACAAAGGGCTTTTTGGATGTAAATAGAAAAACTTCTCTCTTGAAGGTCTGAAACAAAGGACTTTATGGATGCAAATGTTATCAGACAGGAGGAAGGGAGCAGGGTGTTTGAGATGCAGATACTAGGCTGCACCTGGGAGATTGTGGAAGATTGTCAGGCAGAAGGGGTGGGGACCTCCACCTGGCAGGTCATCAGTTAGAAGGGGGCAGGGCAGGGTAGGATGTGAATACTGGGCTGCCCCTGAAACACCATTGGGATGACCTTGAGATGCAGCATATGCTGGACATAGATGTCTTCTCTTTAGGCCTGTTACACACACATAAGCTCATAACTGACTTCCTACCTAACATTCCCCCCTCAAGAGGTAACACCCCAAATTCTTCTTTGGGATTACGGATGGAGTTCCGTTTTCTGTAACTTCTTCAAAGCTGGCATGTGGGCACCAAGGGGGATTTGGGTATTTCCTCTTGCTGTCTGTCTTATGGTGTGTGACAGTGGCCTTGGAAAGACTGTCCTGCTCAGTCCAGAGGGCTGCTAAGGTCATCCAGTGGAATGGGCTGGAAGCCTTGTCTGATGACCATTTGGAGTTCATGAGCTTTTAGTCTGTTAGAGACAAAACAAACAAAGGCATTAAAACACATGGTCCAAAGAAAAGCAGCAAGATTACAGAAGTTATTGGGTCAATGAGAGGAAATAGCTAGGATTTCCATGACCAGATGTCAGGCCAGAAATCCCAGCCCTGCTTGGCCTGGTCCAGGAGCTGTTTGGCTTTGTCCAGGAAAAGTACGAATTTGGATTTGTACCTGTCTAGTCTGATTGACCCAGAGACAACATTCTTCCTGGAACATGGCACAGATACCTCCTGGAGCAGCAGTTAGCATGTCCAATATTTCTTTCTTTTATAACCTTTTGTGACTTCTGCACACCTTTTTTAACTTACTTGAAACATTCCATCATTTCCATTCCAGTCTAGAGTAAACTAGCCATCAGGATTCTTACAAACCATGTTCTTTCCTCATTTAAAAAGCTCTTTCCTTTTTAACCCTTCTTATCAACAACACTCTTTACTTCTTAACCTTTCTTACCAAGCACACATTTCTATACTTGTGATTTTTTTATAGAGCCTGGTTGGCTTTTTCTACCTTACCAGAAGACTGAGGTCTCCATGCAGAGTGAAGATGCCTTACAAATCCCTTGTGTGATCTAGAGCTCTGGTTAAGGCAATCAGTTCTGCTAACTGAGCAAAAGTTCCTGGGGGCAGAGCACACTTCAATAACATGCCATGCTGTAACTGTTGCATACCCCGAGAAGCAGGTCCTGTCTGACAAAGCTGCTTCCATCTGTGAACCAAACCTCATCTGTGTTAGTCAGGGGTCTGTCTCTTAGGTCCCTTCTGCTGGCATAGGTCAAGTCTATAGTCTCAGTACAGGAGTGGAGGGGACCACCTTCCTCTGGAACTGGCATTAAAGTAGCTGGGTTTAGAGTAGAGCAATGCATTAATAAATAAATCTTTAAAAAAGAAAAATTCAGTAGCTCAGAACAGAGTCTTTACTTCTGGTGTTGTCTAAGAAAGACTCCCCACCTGCCTCCCTGTCAGGGCATTCTGCCGTGATCTGCTTCTGAGTGTGTCCCTTCTCCTCACCTACCAGTTCTCATGCCCTCCCCTCTTGTTCCTATGTTATTTCCCATCTCTTGCCCTTTACAATCTTATTTCATCCTCCTTCTCTATCTCTCCGTACTCTCCTATACAATGAGCTCTTGGGTGTGAGCAGAGGCATGAGGTCCCCCAGAAACCCAGCTGCTACCTTTGTTACTCTTCTACCACCCACTTCTTGAGAGAGTCCAAAGAATACAAACTTGGATAAGTTTCATGTGATTCTCCATGGATGTTGCCAGTGCGTATGGCATTGGTGTTCTCATAACCGTCACTACAATAAAATATGCCCGAGATTATCTCCTGGATCCAGCATAGCCCAGAGGGAATTTCACAGTCCCAAGTGGGAGCTTCAGTTGGAACAGAGCTGGGTTTGATTTGGAAATATTTGTATTTTAACTTTTATTTTGGTTGGATAGCTTTAGGATTTAGGTTTGTTGTCTGTCTTTACTAGTGATTAAACAATCTTTTTCCAGTTTTCACTTTAATAAAGATGGTTACACTTGGGTTTCATTTAGGAAGTAGTAACTATATTTTTTATTATTTTGTTTAGAGATACATCTGGGTTCAGTCATTAACTCAGCCTGTTAATTGTTCTGGTTCATATCTTGAGAACTGGGACTGAGAGGATGGGGCGGCATAAGTGTGGACAGAATTGTGTTCATTAGAGGGTATTAGGATCTAGGTTGAACCTGGAAGAGCATTAACTATAGGGTTACTTATTTGAGTGACTGTTGTCCTGAAAATCCATGGGGAAGGGTGTCTGTGGTTGGGTGGTGATTCCTCAGTAACCATTTGATTCTTTTTGAGAGAAACAGGTCCTGCCTAACCTTCTCTCTATTTGCAGGAATCTAAGCTGTGATATCTCCTCTTCCCTCCTTGTCAACAGGACCTGTTTTATCCTTTGCTAATACCCATACAGTGCCTGGAAAATAGCAGAAGCTCAACATGTCTTTTTGCAGTGTGTGCCTTGCAGGTTTTCAAACACCCACATGGAACCATGACAGCATCTTGCAGCTCTCTCTGCAGAGCCGGCCATCCACAATTCTTTCTTTGTCGGGCACCACCTTGCCTTTCATCAAGAGGACGCATTTATCCCACTTTGCAATTACACAGCCTCAGTTATTTATGGGTATCAGTTTTCTTTCCCAAAGTTTCAGAGCCAGAGGACTCACTGGGAAGGCAGGAGCAAGAGAGCTCAGGTTTCCTGACCCTGCAAATTGGCTCTTACACTCATTTGTCTTCCTCCTGTTCCTCCTTTCTGCTCCAACCTGCCTGCAGCTTGCATTGCTCTTTCATTGTCTGCTCTTCCCGGCTGGGCTGCTGAGTTGGCTCCTTCCTAGGCATGTTGCCAGGATTCTCAGCTCTCTCCTCTCTGCCCATTTCCTACTTCTTCCTTTTGTGTCTCTGGTTACTGCAGAGTGTGTTAAGAACTCTCAGTTTGAATCTGTGGAACTTTTTTCAGTGAACTTTGGAGGTATTTCGTGGGGAGTAAGAGCAGAGGCAGAGTAGAGCTGGTCTGTATGGAACAATTGTGGACATCATAGATATCAGCCCTCTACCACTTACGCTTCCTTGCTCGCTGTGTCTCACACGATGCTTCCCTGAACAAAGCTCTGTGACTCTGAGCTTATCCATTTGTCAGAATGCTCCGGGCTTTTCTGCAGGATGGGCTGCCCACGGGGCCCTTCTACTTCCTCTCCTGTCAACTCTTGTCCATCTGTGAGGGCCTGGCCTCCTGCTTTCCTTGCGATGGTGCTTCCTGGGTCACCCTGTTCATCTCTTCCTCCTCTGAAATCTAGGAGGATTCCCCGTATCTACACACGGGGCTTAATCACACACCTTGTCTCTAATGAGCATGTGTGCACCTTATGACCGGAGATAGACTGCATTTAATCAGCAGCCATGGCAGCTGCAATGGCAGCCCTGCTGCAGGAGTGTGACATTTACACCGTGGGTTATCGTCTGCAAAGCCCTTTCATCCTCTTTATCTCACCTGGTTCTCACAGCTGCACTGGGAGGTGGGTATTATCCTCTCCTCTCTTCTTCAGAAGTCATGGCCCCAACTCAGAGCCTTTAACCATGCGATTTTTTAAAAAAAGATTTATTTATTTATTTGAAAGTCAGAGTTACACAGAGAGAGGAGAGGCAAAGGGAGGGAGGGAGGGAGGGAAGGAGGGAGAGAGAGAGAGAGAGGTCTTCCATCCATTGGTTCACTCCCTAGATGGCCGCAATGGCCGGAGCTGCGCAGATCTGAAGCCAGGAGCCAGGAGCCAGGAGCTTCTTCCAGGTCTCCCACGTGGGTGCAGGGGCCCAAGGACTTGGGCCATCTTCTACTGCTTTTCCAGGCCATAGCAGAGAGATGGATCGGAAGTGCAGTGTCTGGGTCTCGAACCGGCGCCCATATGGGATGCCAGCGCTTTAGGCCAGGGTGTTAACTTGCTGTGCCACAGCGCTGGCCCCAACCATGCGATTTAAAAAATATGTTTTTTAGGGAGAAATTGGACATTTTTTAGTGGGCTCTACATAGCTAATAATGCTTGGGAATTAAACATTTAGGCATTTAATGCTAATGAAACACTTCCTTAATAAACTCACATAAAGATTGGGAGGCCTCAGTCGCTGGAACTGTGGGAGATTTTACAAAAACTTCACCATAGAAAGTGGGCCATTAGACAGAACTTCTTAAAATTTAAAAAAAAAATTATTTATTTAAAAGGCAGAGTGACAGGGAGAGAGGGAGGGAGGAAAGAGAGGGGGAGAGAGAGAGAGAATTGTTCACCTACTGGTTCATTGCCCAAGTGGCTGCAACAGCCAGAGCTGGGCCAGGCTGATGCCAAGAGTCTAGAATTCCATGTGAGTCTCCCCATGGGTGGCAAGTGACCCAGTGCTAGTGCTATTTTCCACTACTTTCCCAGGTATATTAGCAGGGCATGGATTGGAATAGCAGCAGCCAGGACTTGAACTGGCAATCAAATATGGGATGCCAGTGTTGCAGGTGGTGGCTTAACCTGCTGCACCACAGTGCTGGCCCCTAAAATTTTTTAAGTTGCATTTTATATATCCAAATTTGAGAATTATTTGAACAGCAAATATTACTAATCTGTAAACTCCATTAGATAATTAAATAATTCTTCATTTGTGTTGTCCCAGTGCCTTGGTCCTCATGATCCAAGAAGAGTGTAACTTTCTTCAGTTGGAACTAGTCTTCGAGACAGATTGTGAAACAAAATTGTTTTCTGCAATGATAATTGCTAACAGTCATAGGCAGCTTATTGTATGTCAGATGCTTTCTGTGTATTATCTCTAATCCTTACAGGAGTCTTAGAGCTTATTTCCTCCATTTTATGGATGATAAAAACTAAACTTAGAGAAGAGACCTTTTTAAAAATTTTTTCTTTTTAAGTTGAGAGGGAGGCAGGGGGCCAGAAGAGAGAAAGAGAAAGAATGAATCAGTCTTTCACCCTTTTCTTTAACTCCTCAAAAGCCCCCAACAGCTAGGGGTGGGCTAGGCCAAAACCAGAAGCTAGGAACTTAATCCAGGTTTCCCACATGGGTGGCAGACACTCAACCACCCAAGCCATTGTTGCTGCCTCCCAGGGAGTGCTTTAGCAGGGAGCTAGAATGGAGGGCTGGAACTAGGGGCTGAACCCAGGAACTCTGATGTGGGATGTGGTCATGTCAACCAGTGGCCCAACTCTTGAACCAAGAGTTGATCTTCTTAAGTTGTATGCCCACACCTAGTAAAGGTTAGATCAGGGATTCAAGCTGTATACGCCACTGTATCATGTACATCTCTGGATACAATCCTATTGTAAAGTATTGTGTTATTTTAGAAAGAATGGTAATAGGGAGAAATCAGTCTCTTTTTAATCTTCAAAAAAAAAAAATCTATGAATGAGTAGACAAAGGCTTGAGAAGGTTGTTAATGGGTTGCAGGGATACAACCTCATTGAATTGCCTCTGATTTCAAAGAAGTCCAAGGCTGAGTAGAGGAGAGTACACACAGTGTCATTAACATTGCCCATGTGGCAAGCCAGTTTCCATGACTAGTTTTCCCTTCCAAATTAAAAAAAATACAGATGGGGCTGGTGCTGTGGCGCAGTGGGTTAAAGCCCTGGCCTGAGTCACTGGCATCCCATATGGGCGCTGGTTCTAGTCCCAACTACTCCACTTCCTACCCATTTCTTTGCTGTGGCCTGGGAAGGTGGTGGAGGATGGCCCAAGTCTTAGGCCCCTGCACCCATGTGGGAGACCCAGAGGAAGCTCCTGGCTCCTGGCTTCGGATCAGCACAGCTCCAGCTGTTGCAGCCATCTGGGGAGTGGGCCAGCGGATGGAGGACCTCTCTCTACCTCTCTCTCTACCTCTCTCTCTGTAACTCTGTCTTTCAACTAAATAAAAAAAATCTTTAAAAAAATTTTTTAAATTTTAAAAAGTACAGAAAAATTAAAATTAAGTCCTCTTTTCTCATGTACTGTTGAACTGGTCCTGTGCAAAGAACATAATGAAGAGGGTAAAAGGGTGCTGTTGAGTCAAATATATGATTGGTGTATTTTACTTCCTCTTTCTCCAAACTTTGTAGATCAGTTCTGGAAAATGAAAGTAACCATCTCAGATTCCTCTTCCAGTAGGATGTCCACTATTAAAGTAAATAAAACGTGCACTTTACAATTAAAATACCATTGTATATGTTGATGGTGAAGAGCAAGAGCTTTTCCACCATCTCTCAACTCTGGCTATACATTAGGATCTTCTTGGAGTGCTTTAAAGCAGTCTCCAATGGGGCTGGCATTGTGGCATAGCAGGTAAAAGCTGCTGCCTATGATGCTGGCAACCCATATGGGTGCCGGCTGCTCCACTTCCTATCCAATTCCCTGCTAATGCACCTGGGAAAGCTGCAATGGATGCCCCAGGTCCTTGGGCCCCTGTGCCTATGTGGAAGATCCAGAAGATGCTCCTGGCTTCTGGCTGCAGACCAGCCCAACTCCGGCTGTTGCAGCCATTTGGGGAGTGAATCAGTGAATGGAAGATTTCACTCTCTCTTTTGGCCTTCCTCTCTGTAAGAGAGAGATAAATAAATAAATCTTACAAAAAAAAAAAAAAAAAAGAGTCTCCAAGCTGAATCCCAAGCAGTGATTAAAAAAAAAAAAAAAAACAAACCTATACAGCTGCTTCTTATACTGAGTGGTAGGGAAATGGAGAACGTTAATGATAAAGAAGCAGAATGTCAAGGGCAGGTGAAATGTGCAGACAGACCCCCTCACAGGTTAGAAGTTCTGAGTGGCAATTGAGAGTTTTTACCAGAGCAGCAGGAAGTTGACCCCCAAAATTCCATTTTTGTCTATTAGTACATCAACTTTCAGTCCCCCAGAATCTACTCCCCCTTTTCTGATAGTACTACCCCAGTTTTCCTTTGGGGAGCCACAGCTCACACTTTTTGCAACAGGATGAGGCTTATCTCCTGGAATAGAGATGATCACGTGATCCAGGACTGGGCGATGGGGATTCACTTCAGATGTTCACTGTGTGGTTTCAGAGATAGGCACATTTTCCATGTTGCAGAGACTGACTCCATCATCCTTTGCTGGTACGGTTGGGGTGCCCTCTTTGTAACTATGATTACTCAGCTAGAAGGGTGTAATTCTGAAGCAGTAATGACAGTCTTGATACTACGAGGAAAAAGCAGAACCAAGAGATGCAGAGAGATGCCTTGTGATAGCATTTGAGCATCTGGATCCAGCCATGCCTTTAATTTTGGACTTTTTGGTTATATGAGCTAACAAATTTCATTCTTCCAGTTTAGTTGGGTTTCTGTCACTTGCAACATAATAAACTATAACCAAGCAACTCCTCAGTGGTATCAAAAAACCAAATGAAGGAAATGCTATACTGATGTTGGAGTGAGGAGTTCTTCCTGGAAATCTAAATCTGTTCCCTCAAATAGCTAGCTCTGATCAACCCTCACCACATCTCTTGCCCCCATATAGTAGATTTAATTTTCCTCTCTTTGTGTACTCTTGGTTTTAGGGAGAAACAGATTGTAGACCTTGTTATTTATCTCTTGAAGATACATTCAGACTTAATAAGCTGATACTGCTTTTGGGAGTCATTGGCAAAGATACTCAACCTTAGATTTGTGTCATGTATTTATCCAACACACATTGATTGAATTAATTCTATGTGCTGTAGGTGCTTAGGACCTTGAATGCCAGGCTCAGGAGTGTTTATATTATTTACCAGAGGATGAACTTCATGGAAGGCCCTTGAGTGACATGATCCACGCCTTGATTCAAAAACATTAACCAGACAGTAGAATGAATAGTGGCAAGAGGTTAGGACAAGGAAGGTTGGTTGGTGATTATTGTAACTGATGAGGACTTGAACAGGGGCTGGAAAGAAAGATAAATATGAAAAGCATTATATAAATAGATTCACAAAGCTTAACAATTTTGACTTTGGGGAAATAGAGCAGTTCTAGATAACTCTAAAGTGTAAACTTCAGTTAAGAGAAAATGGAGATGTTATAAGTCCATTTAGTTGTGTGAGTATAGCCAAATTAACCTCTCTTGGCTTGTCTTTTCATTTGTAAAAGTCATTAATAGTAATAGCTTAGTAGATTGTTATGAGACAATATATTTATTACTATCCTTCTGTACCTCTGGGTTCCACATCTGTGGATTCAACTAACCACAGACTAAAAATATTTTTTACAATTCTGTTTGTACAAAACACACACAGATATTTTCTTCTTGTTGATTTTTCCTAAACATTGCAGTACCACAACTGTTTTCATAGCATTTATATTATACGTATATTCAGTATTATAAATAAGCTAAAGTTGTAAGGGAGGACGTGTGTAGATTATACGCAAATACAACACCATTTTATCTGAGGAACTTGAGCATCTTGCATATCTGAGGAGGGTACTGGTACCAATCCACCAAAGATACCAAGGGACAACCGTGTGTATAAGTCAGCTCAATGCTTGGCTCATAGTACGTGCTAAATAAATAATAGCTTCCTTAATTAAGATCAAAGAGCCTGTACTGTGCCAATTGTTTACCATCTTTTTATATAAGAAATATGACCAGTTCTTTTTTTCTTTCAGATTATGTGGCAAGATAATAAAAACCTTAATTCTTAGCTCTTTGGAGTAGCAAACATGATATAGGATAGGACAGCATGGGTAAACTCATGTATTCATGGATTTCATGTAGATATCATGTTTTTTCTCACACATTATATGTTATATCAGTGGCTATTAGATTTGAATATTGCTGCATTATCCAGTGAGACTATTTTAAAGTTGATGTCAGGATATTGGTCTTATTGTTTATTCTGTAGTAGTTTATATACTCAACACATCTCGAAGGCATACATGAAATTTATTGTGGGCTAAGCATTTAAAGGGTAGCCTAAAGCATACTACCTAAAACCATTATTAGTTTTATGAATCTGTTCTAAACTACTTACCTGAATACTGTAGCATGTACTTTTCAAGGGAAACTGTTAATGAATGACTATGTTTTTTTTAAAAAAAATTCTTCTTGAAAAGCACTATTAGGTGAACTTATGGACCAATTTTTTTTTTTTTTTTTTTTTTTTTTGACAGGCAGAGTGGATAGTGAGAGAGAGAGACAGAGAGAAAGGTCTTCCTTTTTGCCGTTGGTTCACCCTCCAATGGCCGCTGAGGCCAGCGCATCTCGCTGATCCGAAGCCAGGAGCCAGGTGCTTCTCCTGGTCTCCCATGCGGGTGCAGGGCCCAAGGACTTGGGCCATCCTCCACTGCCTTCCTGGGCCATAGCAGAGAGCTGGCCTGGAAGAGGGGCAACCAGGATAGAATCCGGCACCCCAACCGGGACTAGAACCCGGTGTGCCGGTGCCGCAAGGCGGAGGATTAGCCTGTTAAGCCACGGCACCGGCTACGGACCAATAATTTTTTTGTTTGAACTAGAACCCGGGGTGCTGGTGCCGCAGACGGAGGATTAGCTTAGTGAGCCGTGGTGCTGGCTATAGACCAATAATTTTTAAAATAAGGAATGGAGGCCGGCGCCTAGTCCCGGTCGGGGCACCGGATTCTGTCCCGGTTGCCCCTCTTCCAGGCCAGCTCTCTGCTGTGGCCCGGGAGTGCAGTGGAGGATGGCCCAAGTGCTTGGGCCCTGTACCCCATGGGAGACCAGGAGAAGCACCTGGCTCTTGCCTTCGGATCAGCGCGGTGCGCCAGCCGCAGCGGCCATTGGAGGGTGAACCAATGGCAAAGGAAGACCTTTCTCTCTGTCTGTCTCTCTCTCACTGTCCACTCTGCCTGTCAAAAAAAAAATAATAATAATAATAAGGAATGGAAACAAATAGAATTGGAATATGATAAAAGTAAATGAGGCTTCTTGGCTTACTTATTTATTTATTTTTGGTGAGTATAGGCCAAAGGTTTCAATTGTAGGCTTCACTTGACTAAGAACATTGCATATTATTCTTTTGGCAAAGCAGAATTTGTTTCATTACATTGTTGGCTATAAGGGCACCCAGAAACTCTTTTATTTGCTTCTAAAATGTTGTTCTTTATTTGCTGATGGCTTTGTTTCCCTGACTGCATTTCCAGTTCCTTGATAGCAGGGATTGTGTCTTATTGAAATTGTTTGCTTATAGTACCTATTTAGTAAGTAAATAAATGAATAACTTACTATTAAAAATAGTAATGGGTATGCAGTTAACTTCTAGATTTTTCTTATTATGGTTCTACCTCTTGCTTTCTTTTTCTTCTTCAGTTCTTAAAAAGGGAAAGTGGTACTTGTTAACTATGTACTTCATGAGGGAGTGATATAACAGATACAAGATTCCCATGTTTGTGTCATGTGGAAGCAAATTTAATACAGAGGCAAATCTCATCGGATACGAGGGAATAAGTAGTGCCCTAAGCCTCTCAATTTATAGGCAGCCCAGGACATTATGCACAATATTGGCACTGAATTGAATACAACCCTGAGACTTCATGTGCCCTGAGGAAGCAGAAATCCAAAGTGATTGGTTATTATGATACTCAGATTCAGAAAAGGAGTATGATTTACGTCATACTTGCAAAGTGCTTTTTGTTACAGGAGATAGGACCCCCTACTTTTGTCTCTTGGTAAAAGCCAGGGCTTTAATTTTTTGTTGTTGTTAAACTAAGGCTTTGGTGAAAGCCCATCTATCTGTGTCAAGTGGAGTGTTATGCAGCTCACATTTTTGGTTCACGTGGATGAAGGCAGGATTATATCCTACCTCTAAAGCCAAAATGCTTACTAAGAAGTGATAAGGAAGAGGTGAACCCATTTCCATCCATGGCTACAGGTTGAAAGTACTATAAATAGCTCAGTGCACAGAGCAACAGATACATTTTCAGAAGCAAGAGTCCTGGAGGTCATGTAAAAAGTGGAAAAGAGATCCAACAAAAATACTAATATAACGTCTATAAAGTTAAATATATAAGGATATTCATTGTACTTCATAGGAAAGAAAAAGAAAAAGTAAGGAAATACCAAATGAGTCATATAGTCATCTACTTCTATCCATAAAAAAATGTATGTAGACACTTAAAAGAATGATGTAGATATGTGTGAACTGACAATGAATAGTAGAAAATAGGAAGATAACCAAAACCTGTAGCAGTAGGAGTGTCTAATGTGGTGGCAAGAGGGCTTTTTCCAGTTTTGCATTGTGTGGTTCTGAATTACTTGAATGTCCCACAGTGAACATGTACAAGATGATCAATTTTGAAAAATTCTCTCCTCCTGGTACATGGAGAAAACTTTACTTGCTAACCCTCTGTACAACCCTCTGTGTAAGCACAGTCTGGAACCTGACATATTGACAGAGAAAGGAAGGAGAGGAAAGTGACTTGAGCAAGCACATCTGTTCTGTTAGCTGATGTGCCATAATTTGTAAACATAAAATATTCCTATTTGCCTTATTTTTATGTTCTTTGAAGCATTAAAGCTAAAGAGCAGATTGATTTTAAAAAATTCAAAACTTTATTTTCATGTACTTGAAAGGCAGATTGAGAGAGAGCTCTTTCATGGCTGGTTCACTCCCCAAATGGCTGCAACAGCCAAAGCTGGGCCAGGCTAAAGGCAGGAGCCCAAAACTGTGGGTCTCTCACATGAGTGGCAGGGACCCAAGCACTTGAGCCATGGATTCTTTCTGAGAGGGAAAAACAATTCTCATTTCAACATGAAGCTCTTCGTTGGTCAGCTGGTTATGTCCTTGAAAGTAGAGGTTAGCGTCCTGAATCAAACTGTGCCTTCAGCTAGCATTGTGACCTCAAATTGAGTCATTTAATCACTAATCTCTCCATTTCCCCACCTGTAAAATTGGTAATAATAGTCCTTACCACCGCATTCCTGGGTGGGGTGTTGTGAAGCTTATAAGATCATGTTTGCAAAATGCTTTGAGCTCCTTAGGTATAAGAAGCAGTATAAACACAAAGTCTCATTAAGGTAATTACACAGGTATTTTTCATAGTTCAAGTTTATATCCAAGGCAAAAATGTAGTCATGGAGGACATTTTATGGGAACAGGGTAGGAGATTGGCATTCAAAACCTGAAAATGACATTCAAAACACATTTTGAAAAATAGAGTGGAAACATTGGATTGTAGACTAGGAGAACCTAGTTTGGAGAGATGATTAAAAAATGAAAATAAAAATAAATTGTTAAGTTCCATTTTGAACTGAAAACACCTTTTCTAAAGCAACATGATCACTTCTGTTACCTGAAAGAGAAAGAAAAAGGAAGCTCTTCACAAATAGTTTTGGTTTTCACAAAACGTTTTGCCATTAATATGACTGTGAAGCGGTGAAACCTGTCTGGCCCACTGTTCATACAGAAGGTTGACTCATTAATGCTTGGCAGAGCCTCTTCCCAGGTGGCACTGTACCAGAAATTCTGGTGATGGAGCCGGGGAAGCACATCCTCTACACAGTTCCTTCTTCTTAGGCCATCCTGAAAACTCATAATGTTTACTGCAGGCTCTCCACCCTTTGGCACCATGGGTGCACGCTACCACTATAATCCAAGATACTCACAGTCAATTTCAGCTCCCAAGATTTGGAAGTGCCGACACAGGAGGTCAGTAACCCCAGAGGAAGGTAAGCTTGAAAGCAAAACCTCTGCTCTTGGTTGCAGACGGCAGCAAGTCGTGTGTTTATTTAAAATAGACATCTATTTAGATGATCAGTATTGAAATTCCTCTTAATAAGTACTTTTATGTTGTTGGCTTTCATGGGCTGAACCATGAAAGACAAATTCTTGGTGAAAGGTCATTGGCATATGAGTTGAATTAGATATCCTCGAGCTGTAAACTGGAGGGGTGCTCATACCATCTGAATTTTAGTATTTTCACTTGATTATGTTGGCAAAACTAATAAATGTGTTTATTTTGTGTGTGAAAAGAAAGGTTTAGGAATAAGCTTTATTCTGGAGAGGTTATATTTATCATAAAGATTTTGAGTAAATGTAACCATTTCTGTTTTTGAAGTAAGATTTAATGCCATTTTTTAAAGAGAGGTTGATGTAATAAAAGGCTATATCAATGTCAAGAAATATTTAATACCAATTATTGGGCAAAATTTGTGAAAGCATTTTGTGTCTATTATTTAATATGGTCATTGTTTAAATTATCCTATTTATATTTAATGCTTAAAATATTTGATATATTATTTAATATTTGTTATACTATTAGGATGTGAAAGGAAGGGATTTTCTAATTTGTCCTTTCCTATAGGAACTGTCCATTACTATCAAATGAATTTTTAATTTATTTCTATGAAGCAGAATATTTAACTTTCTATTCTAATTAGAGAAATTAAGAAAAATAAATTATGTAAAATAAATTAATTTCAGCCTTAAGGGAGAAATTGACCCTTTTTTAACCCTTCTGTTTCTATTTGCTGGCACAATCTCTGTTTTTCTGTTCTGTTCTAATCTTTTATATGGACTTCCTGGTATGCCTTTGAGAATCTCTGTGTTTGAAGGGGACCATTAATGGTTCCAATGGACCCAAATTAAGTAGATATTAAGCTATGAGTAGAATTATTAGTAAAACAAATAAGACTTTGAGTTGTAATTGCTGAGTGAGAACTAGTAATTAAAACACAAAAAGCTGAAGTTTCCCATGGAAGATGTTAGGCAATGAGTCAAATAATTTTAAGTTTGCAAACTACCTTTTGCAATTCATTAGTATTTTTGAGAAATACATGCACATATATTTACATTTGCTCAGAATTCATATGATTTTATTTTATGAAAAAATCAGAAATATTTTAGAAAGATGTGTATATAAATCCACAATATATTGTATAAAATTGTTTTGATTTGAGACACCAGTATTTTTTTCTTTCTAGAACCATAAAAAGAGCATTATTCCCTTTCCCTGCTACTACCCTATCACAAATAACCCAGAATATATGAAGAATAGTCATTTGAGTGCAGGGTATATCCAAATTTTATTCAATATTTACTCCAAACACTAATTTATATGGCCTTGAATATATTTTAGAACCATTGCTTGCTTGAACTGCTATTCCTTTTAAGGGGATATTAATCTTTGTGTCTTTCCTATGTCATTGGGATAGTGCGGAAATGCTGTTTGCTGGATGATGACTACCTCTAGTAGATATGGACGAATCATCTATCAGACCCTAATGTTGTTCACTTATTAGAATCATTGAAAAACATTTATTATTTTTAATTTCTTATTCTATATATCTGTAAATTTTGATCTCTGATGCAGACTCACTAAGTTTATTGAGGTTCAAGGAGAAAATATTCAGTTTAATGCATAGTTGAGATTTTCCAATAGCAATTGTCAAGGTTAAAATGTTTGGGTGAAAAGATGTTCAACAACATGTCCCAATTGAATAAGAATACTCCAAGAAATGAATGCTACCTTATAAAATCCCACAGCCTCTATATTTCTCAGGCATGGCAATCATCGAAATACAGCTATGATTTCCATACCCTCCAGATTTTAAATTACTCTTAAGTAGATGCAGGATTTTTGCATTGTCTTTTTGTAGCAGGAAATTACATATGCTTTCATTGTTACTGCCAGAATCTGAGGGCGTATAGCTTCCAGCAGTGGCACCTGGATTTGTTTTCTTCTTTCTCTTTTGGGGTGGGGGTTGGAGGCTCATGAGAGCTATAGGAGGGGAGTAATTTCTTTGTCAACACCCAGTAGTTGAAACATGTTTCATATATTACTCATCCAGAAACTCTGCTAGTAAAGACCTGTCCCCTTGCACTACTGGACTATACTCCAAACTAGACCTTTTATTTTCTCCACCACTGTTCCTAAGCTCTGGAAGTAGAGATGATATCCCTGGATCTAAAACTAACTTTAATTTCAAATAGGATGTTTTCCAGCTGCAAGATCACCCATAGCTCATTGATTTATGTGCCATGCTTCATGGTAGTGTTAGTAAATATTATTGGTGGTAATATTAGTAATAACAAGTACTTATTGAATGCTATATAAAGTACAGTAAGTATTTGATCGTGTTCAGTCATCACAAAACTCTTTGGGGAACCTCTATTCTCTCCATTTTATGTTCTTTCAAATTTTTTTATTTATCACTTGTTTTACTTCCGAGACAGACAAACTGACAGATGGAACTCCCACCCACTCTTTTACTGTCTAGATGCTCACAGTGAGTGGGCCTGGGCCAGGGTCAGGCTGATGCCAGATGCTAGAAGATGAGAAATCAGTCCAGGTCTCCCATGTCAGTGGCAGGGACTCAGCTACTTGATCTATCACCTGCTGCCTGCCAGGATGGGAATTAGCGGGGAGCTGGAATTCAGAGTAGAGCTGGGACTAGACTATAATCACTCTGATGTGGGATGCTGTTACCCCACTATTCTATCTGCTATGCAAAATGGCCACCCCATCTCCATTTTAAAGAGAGAAAACCTGTCCAAATTCAAGTGAAAATTAACCTTTCTGAATCTAAGGCTTGTAGTCTTTCCTTCGTTCTATATTTTGCATCAGAAAAAAATAACATATCCTATATTTTGTGTCTTATAATCATGTTTGGGATTCAGTATGAATTCACCCTCTACAACTGCTTTATCACAGGCATAACTGCTAGAAGAGGTTGGAATTGAGTGCTAAATGGTGGGCAGCAGTAATTTTATCCTGGGAGGTTTAGTGCATTTGCAGATTTTTTTTCAAGTTTTGTTCTTTGGTGATGCCAGAATTAGTGTGAGCCAAGGATATGTTAAAAGAGTTCCCCCAGTCAAGATGTAATGGGAAGTATAAAATTAGGTTTCTTAGTCAATAGGTGAAAAGGTTGTCTTTACAAGTAACTACTAATATTTTAAGGAAAATCATAGCACTAACCAAATACCAGGGACATGGCTAAAAATTGGGAACTTCCATTCTAAGGTTAATCTCTAATCTTCCTGTCTGTGCCTTTAAGGTTAGAGACTATACTTCATTCTACCCCAAGAACACTCTATTATACAACTGCCCAGAACTACCTGAGAATCTTGCTGTTGATATTGTTGCAAGTGGTCCCATGAAAGAATCTGGTTTAAATTGATAATGATGAAAATGGGCCTGTTGGTAGAGGTCAAGGTGGTGGTAAATGCTGTCATCTGAAAAATCACTTGACCACAAGGATTTTAACAGTCA
Organism: Lepus europaeus; assembly: GCF_033115175.1. Classification (NCBI taxonomy): domain Eukaryota; kingdom Metazoa; phylum Chordata; class Mammalia; order Lagomorpha; family Leporidae; genus Lepus; species Lepus europaeus. Next base: position 56,079,468 of record NC_084837.1, read on the forward strand.
AGCAGTGATGCAGAAAAGTGAGCTTTTAAAAATTTTTTTAAAAAAAATTTTTGACAGGTAGAGTTAGACGGTGTGAGAGAGAGACAGAGAGAAAGGTCTTCCTTCTGTTGGTTCACTCCCCTAATGGCTGCCACGGGCCCGTGCTGCGCTGATCTGAAGCCAGGAGCCGGGTGCTCCCTCCCAGTCTCCCATGCAGGTGCAGGGCCCAAGCACCTGGGCCATCCTCCACTGCCCTCCCGGGCCACAACAGAGAGCTGGACTGGAAGAGGAGCAACCGGGACTAGTACCTGGCGCCCCAACCGAGACTAGAACCTGGGGTGCTGGCGCCGCAGGCAGAGGATTAGCCGAGTGAGCCACGGCGCCAGCCAAAAAATGAGCTTTTATACAGTGCCTGAAAACATGGCCAGAAGTAGCAACGTGTCAGCTGAGAATAGATTCCAGGGATATGAAAGACTGGAAACATGAGGAAGAACAACAGGTCTAGAGGGAAAAGGTGAGCTGTTCCAAACAATTACCTGATGCAGGTGCTGTGCACAGCTGGACTTCAGGTGCTCAGTGCACTGTGGCTGTGGTGTGTAGGAGAACCATGTGCATTTAAAAACAGAGATAGGAGGAGTGGGTGGGTGTATGTGAGGGAGGCGGGCAAGATACTGTCTCTTCCTGACCCAGGTATTCCCGTGACTTGTGGATGAAACCCAAACTCCCTAGCTTTCATGAAGTGAGCCTTGCCAACCTCTCCCATAAACAGCCCGTTTTCCAATTTTTTGAAGCATATACTATCTTATGAACACATACATTCTTTAATGGGTAAATATTTCACATGGCCGGCGCCGTGGCTTAACAGGCTAATCCTCTGCCTTGCGACACTGGCACACCGGGTTCTGGTCCCGGTTGGAGCACCGGATTCTATCCTGGTTGCCCATCTTCCAGGCCAGCTCTCTGCTGTGGCCCAGGAAGGCAGTGGAGGATGGCCAAAGTCCTAGGGCCCTACACCCGCATGGGAGTCCAGGAGAAGCATCTGGCTCCTGGCTTCGGATCAGCGAGATGCGCAGGCCGCAGCGGCCATTGGAGGGTGAACCAACAGCAAAAAGGAAGACCTTTCTCTCTGTCTCTCTCTCTCACTATCCACTCTGCCTGTAAAAAAAAAAAAATTTTTTTTTTCACATGATTTTCCCAGTGAAATTTTAACCTCAGTACCAAGTATTATTTCTCGTAAGTATTCCTTTCTTGACCTCAGCTTCTCAGCTTCCCATTTTCCCTTTAGGAGCATCTTGGGTAGCTCCCTCTTTATTCCTTCAGTGCTCTCCTTTAATGTTTACATTCCAAGAATTTGTTTAGTTCCTCATTTTCCACATGGGGGCTGGGCTCTTTGAAGACAAGAATTTGTTTTATTTATCTTTGTATCACATAATTCGGTGCCTGGCAGAGTAGGTGCTTAATCATCATTTTGACTGAATGGACAAATGAAGCTTTTATGACCTTGTAAATGTGCTTGTAAACTTCATACATTGATCATATATTGAAATAAAGATGAGCACAGGTCACCATTTAACTTCTGCTGTTTGCTCAGCAAGGAGACTCCTACACTTGTCAGTGGTTGGTTGAACAGTAATTATAGAGATGTTTGCATGTTTTTAGACATGAATAGGTAAAACAAGAGAGACAAAAAAGACCTCCAGAAGGCAGAATCTTCCTACATTTAACAGCTAATATGGAATCATTTTAATTCATTAAGTTATGGTACCTTATGGGCATTTGAGTTTAGGCTTTAGTCAGGTAATGGAAATACAGACTTTATATAGTTCAGGTGAGATATCACTGCAGCCATTACTCCTTATTTACTTACTGTCTCTCTCCAATAAAGGTGCATTGCTGGTCGTACAGCAGAGGAAGGAAATCTTGAGTGCTTTTGTCATGAGACAAAGAGAGACTGACGTCCTTGTGTTATATGCAAACAAGCAGCTGGGTGTTCAAATGGTTGAACCAACAATGACTTATTCCAGATATAGAACAGATGTAACAGAGACAGACTTCTGTGAATCTAATAGCCACATAGTACATATTCAGCTCTTTCCTGAAACTTCTTGACGGCCATTGGAGGGTGAACCAACGGCAAAGGAAGACCTTTCTCTCTGTCTCTCTCTCTCTCACTGTCCACTCTGCCTGTCAAAAAAAATTTTTTTTTAAATTCATATTTTAATGATTTCTGTGTATTATGTTTTCATCTAAATGTTTAAGACACAGAGGTCAATTATTTCTTCTTACATCATTGGCCTGAAGCTAGGTTTAACATCCTGGGCTGCCTGATTTTTCTTTCTTGGACAATCAGGAGTTCATAGGAGAGATCCCCCATAGGCCTGGACTGGGCAGTTGCATGTTCCTTCCTGTCCATTCTTGCATAGCATCAAGTTGAAGGGCAGGCACTGGCACTAGTATCCTACAGGACCTCCAGGAAATAGTAGATTCTGAGCTAAACCAGGTTGACAGAGCAGCACCAAGAGAAGACATTGGTAAGAAACCAGCCTAGGAGACTATGGAGAGCTGCCACAACAGGGGGCATGACTTAGACCTCAGGGAGCTAAGCCCGGAGTAATTCCTGAGCTAAGGAGCAAGACACTTGTGGGTAAAAACTTAAGAATATTTAAAGGGGGATGGTGAGCATTTGGCACAGTGGTTAAGCTGCCACTTGAGATACTCAGCATTCCATAGTAGAGTACCTAGGTTTGAGCCTTTGGTCTGCTCTCCATTTCACTTTCCTGCTAATGTCTACATTGGAAAACAGCAGGTGATAGGCCAGGTAATTGAGTCCCTGTTGCCCATGGGAGACATGGATTGAGTTCTAAGCTCCTGGCTTCAGCCTGGGCCTGCTTTGGTGGTTGCTGGCATTTGAGTGCCAGCAGATGGGAGAACCATTGTCTATACCACTGTCTTGTGGTATAGATAGATATGGATGTATGTATATCTCTCTTTTCCTTTCAAATAAATTATTGGTCAACTAAAATTAGAGTGACAGGAGAAGTAGTTTTCAGTTAGGGTTTTGCTGTTAAAGCTCTGCTTTGAAGTATAATGGTGCCTCAAGGGCATAATGTACTGGGTGGTGGTCTGAAGGAATCAGGCTAGGAGGATATGACCTGGCCATAGAGCTGGCTCTGAGATGGAGCACCAGATCTCTAAGATCTAATGTGCAAAATGATGGGTTGAAGCTGTATTTGATTGTGGCTGATGTTATGTAAGGAGCTTCTATCTAGAAGGCAGAGAGACAATGGTAGCCAAGGTGAGTGGCAGAAATGTTTAAGCTGGAGTGTGGGGTAGGCTATAGAGGAAGGTGCCTCAGTGTGAGTTACTTGCATTTCCAGTAGGGGGCCACATATTGGCCAATGGAAGGGGAGCAAGGTCTTCTTTCACACAGAATGAATCATTGGATAAATGAAGCTTTAAAATTATGTATATCACCCCCTGTGTTTCCAGCTATGTTGCATACAAAAGCAATGCAATACAATAATAAAAATGGTGTAAAGAAAGAAGGCTGGCATGAAACCCACTTAAATATTATAGTGGCTCTCCTGATATTGGGCCTATGTCAATTTATTCTTCTACTCATATGTATTTCCTACAATTTCAGTGTAAGTAACTCTATCTTGTTAATGAAGAGCAAATTAATATATTTTTAAAAGTATAGATAGAAAGGTTTGTAAAATAAAATGCCACAGCTCCACAGTCTTGCTTAATTTTTATTAACTATTAGTTGAAGAAGTAAGAGTCTTGGATGATTCAAAATAGGATAATTCAGAGTTTGTGGTAGACCTCCATCACAAATACATTGGAATATTCATGGTGTTTAATTCCTACAATGACATTGATTGAATTCATGCCAAAGAGCCAGTTGACCTTTCAGAAAGAATGTGTCAGAAAGTGAGTAATCCATTAACAAATAATGACATAGTACACAGGTCAAGCTTTAGGGGGACGACATCCTAATTACACCAATAAATGAAGACATTTGAAAGGTGGTATATTTGGAGTTGGATTTGCCTCAGGGGTCTTAAACACCTGGATTGGGCTTTACATGTAAATGTGTTGTTCCCTTATATCCCACCCCAACACACTGAGGCACTGTGAAGAGAATGGAGGAGACTCACTCTACTGCCAATGTGCCTAGTAGCAAAGATTCTCCAAGATTCTTCCTGCTCTTTCCTCCATCACTGCAGAGGGGGACCTGAACCTGGCAGCTAAGCCCTTCTAGCAATGTAAACCCAATACCTCTGAGACTCAGGATTTGTGTTTAACTGTTCCGAAAGCCCTTTATTCCCTGTCATCTCCATACATCACTTCCCAGAGCCAGGTTCATGGTATGTGTATTACACTCCTGTTGCCGTTCTTTAACAACCTGGTCTGAGCTCTTGGAGAACAGGGCAGAGACAGTATCTTAAACTTCTAATGATTAAGCAGCAACGACTGTTACAATGCACTTGATAGGTGCAGGTATAAAATATACTAGATGTATAAGCAGAAAATGCACCAGTCACTTAAGGAATTGGAGTTTTGTAACCAACTTGTTTCCACTAGTGTTACTCAGTGTTTTGTGATAGAGTATAAATAATATGTTGGTATCCAAAATTCTTCCCTACACAGTGCTCTTTTTGTTAGACGTCTCTAGGAAACTTTTGGATTTTATTGGATTGGTGTGGTTAGCAGTAGCTTCATGGAGCTATAACTGTTTTTTTTTTTTTTTTAATTAAAAGGATTATATTAGGGAAAAAAAAACCTCCAAAAGGAAAAATGTGACAATGCAAGTCTTCTTTTTTTTTATTCTTTATTTTTTATTTTTGACAGGCAGAGTGGACAGTGAGAGAGAGAGAGACAGAGAAAGGTCTTCCTTTGCCATTGGTTCACCCTCCAATGGCCGCCGCGGCCGGCGCGCTGCGGCCAGCGCACCTCACTGATCCAAAGGCAGGAACCGGGTGCTTCTCCTGGTCTCCCATGGGGTGCAGGGCCCAAGGACTTGGGCCATCCTCCACTGCACTCCCGGGCCATTGCAGAGAGCTGGCCTGGAAGAGGGGCAACCGGGACAGAATCGGTGCCCCGACTGGAACTAGAACCCGGTGTGCCGGCGCCACAAGGCGGAGGATTAGCCTGTTGAGCCACGGCGCCGGCCGCAAGTCTTCTATAATGCAGCCACCTCAACTCTTTACATAGAAGAGATTTTAAAATGATTTATATCAGTCTATTTTATATTTTATATACTGTGACCTATGATTATTTCAAACTTTTTATGTTTTTATAACAAAAATTATTGATTATGGCTTTGTGGTCGTAATGGATACTAATGTTTTAGTATGTAAATTAACCATAATGCTAAACCCATTATTAGATACTTAAATTGTTTGCAATTTGAAACTGATAGCAAATACTGTAGCTAGTATCTTTATTTTCTTTACTGTTTTTTTTGTTTTTTTTTTTTTTTTTGACAGGCAGAGTGGACAGTGAGAGAGAGAAACAGAGAGAAAGGTCTTCCTTTTCCTTGGCTCACCCCCCAATGGCTGCTGCGGCTGGCGTGCTGTGACCGGTGCACTGCGCTGATCCAAAGCCAGGAGCCAGGTGCTTCTGGTCTCCCATGCGGGTGCAGGGCCCAAGCACTTGGGCCATCCTCCACTGCATTCCCTGGCCAGCAGAGAGCTAGCTTGGAAGAGGAGCAACTGGGACAGAATCTCTAGTCCCGACTGGGACTAGAATCTGGGGTGCCGGCTCCGCAGGCGGAGGATTAGCCTATTGAGCTGCAGCACCGGCTTATTGTTGTTCTTTTAAAGATTTATTTATTTTGGGCCAGTGCTGTGCACAGCGGGTTAAAGCCCTGGCCTGAAGCACCAGCATCCCATATGGGCGCCAGTTCTAGTCCTGGCTACTCCTCTTCCGATCCAGCTCTCTGGTATGGCCTAGGAAAGCAGTAGAAGATGGCCCAAGTCCTTAGGCATCTGCACCCATGTGGGAGATCTGGAAGAAGCTCTTGGCTCCTAGCTTTGGATCTGTGCAGCTCCGGCCAGTGGATGGAAGATCTCTCTCACTCTCTTTACCTCTCTCTGTAACCCTGACTTTCAAATAAATAAAATAAATCTTTAAAAAAAAAAAAAGATTTATTTTATTTGTTTGAAAGGTGAGTTACAGAGAGAGAAAATCTTCCATCCACTGATTCACTCTGCAGTTGTCTACAAGAGCCAGGGCTGGGCCAAGCTAACAGGATCACAAAGCTTTATCCAGGTCTCCCATGTGTGTTGCAGGGGCCGAAGCACTTGGGCCATCTTCTATTGCTTTCCCAGGCAAATCAGCAGGGAGCTGGATTGGAAGTGGAGCAGCTGGAACTCAAACTTGTGCCCATATGGGATGTTGGTGTCACAGCTCGTGGCTTTACCTGCTACACCACAACACTGGCCCCCAACATTTTCATACTCAGAGTGTTTTGTTTCCATTAAATTATTTCCTAAAAGTAAACTTATAGAGATACAACTAGTAAAAATATATACTTTGGTAATTCTATAGTTATTCCTAAAAATTAGCCTCATAGACAGTACTACCAATTTATATTAAAAAAGCATTATTGAGATGTAATACACGTCATACAATTTCCTCATTTAAAATATATAATTCGATAGTTTTTAATATATTCACAGGGTTGTACAAGTATTTTCATAGTTAACTTTAGAACATTTTCATCATACCCTGCAAAAAACACTACACTCATTTTTTAAAAAGATATAAATTTATTTATTTGAAATTCAGTTACACAGAGAGAGGAGAGGCAGAGAGAGAGAGAGAGAGGGAGAGAGAGAGAGAGGTCCTTCATCTGATGGTTCACCCCAATTGGCCACAACGCCCGGAGCTGTGCGGATCCAAAGCCAGGAACCAGGAGCTTCTTCCGGGTCTCCCACGCAGGTGCAGGGGACTTGGGCCATCTTCTACTGCTTTCCCAGGCCATAGCAGAGAGCTGGATCGGAAGTGGAGCAGCTGGGTCCCAAACCGGTGCCTACATGGGATGCTGGCACTTCAGACCAGGGTGTTTACCTGCTGTGCCACAGTGCTGGCCCCAAAATGCTACACTCATTAACAGTCACTCTCTTTTTCCCTACAATCCCCACCAGCCTGAGGAAACCGCTAATTCACTTTGGATTTGCCTATTCTGGACACTTCAAATCAGTGCATTCATTCAATATGTGGTCTTTTGTAACTGGCCTCTTTTACTTAGCACGTTTGTGATGTATCCTTTCTACGGACAAATAATATTCCATAGTACGGCTAGAGCACATTTTTGTTTGTTTCTACTTTTGGCTGTTGTGTATAATGCTGCTATGGTTATTTGTGTAAAGATTATTGAATATTTATTGGTAAGGCAGAATGACAGAGAGAAAGAGAAGGAGGGAGAGAGGAAGAGAGAAACATCTTCCATCTGTCTCCTAATTCACTTACCAAATGCCCATAATAGCCAGGACTGGGCCAGGCCAAAGCCAGGATGCAGAAACTCCTTTCCAGCTCCCGTGTGGGTGGCAAGAGCCCCAGTACTTGGGCTATCATTGGCTGCCCTCCCAGGCACATTAGTAGAAAGTTGGATCAGAAACTGGGACCCTTGGCCTAGAACTGGTACTCCTGTGTGAGATGCAGTTGTCTCAAGTGGTGGCTTAACCTACTATGCTAAAACACCCACCCCATTGTGTACATGTTTTTGTGTGGATATACTGTTTTAATTTCCCTTGGCTATATACCTGGGAGTGGAATTGATAGGTCATATTGTAATTCTATATTGAATTTTTGAAGAAATACCAGAATGTTTTCCAGAGCTACTGTACCATTTTATATTCTCAGCAACAGTGTGTAAGCATTCCAGTTTCTTTAAATCCTTGTCAATTGACACTTGTTATCTGCCCTTTTGATTATAGTCATCCTATTGGGCATGAAACAATGTTGCACTAAGATTTCAATTTGTATTTCACATGATTCTTTAAATTATTTTTTCATATTTTAAAACACCTATGTATGGTTGAAAGCATTTTACAACACTTTAAAAAATCAGAATAATTTATAAAGGACATACACAAAGCACTCTTGAAAACACACAGTGAACTAACTCATAGATTTTGAGGCAAATACGCCATCAGAAAAGGCCAGAAACAGCATGCCTTGTAAATATTAAAGTTAACATTTGAATAGCAGTTTATAATTACATAGCACTTATATATGTTGACTCATTTGAATAATTATTTTCTTAAGTGATTTGCAAAGACAATTAAAAATGTAAAGGCTGATAAAAATATGTTGCATGCCACAGCACTAAAATTTATTTTACTGTGGGAAAATTATTTTACTAAACATACTGACAAGTTTTCTATATTTTTACTTCAGTAGAAAAGAGAATAACAAAGGAGTAGCAAATGAATTTAATAAATTTTAAACAAAATGTCTTGTTGCTTTGTATTTTCAGGTTCTGTCCTGAATATAGGCAAGCATTAAGAAGAAAAAAGAGGGGAGAAGGTCCAGTGTGAGGGTCTGTGGGTCCCTGTTCTTTTAATGTTATTTGAGATGTCTGAGTAGTTCTCCTAAGAAAGTGCTCATCTTTTGCTTTGCCAAATTTGACTTTTTTTTTCTTTTGTTTTGAGTCGGGTGTCAGGAAACTATTATAGTGCTATTTTAGAAAAACCTAGAAAGATTTATAAAGATAGCCAGAAGAAAACCTTCTATATGGGCCAACATTGTAGAGCAGTGGGTTAAGTTGTCATTTGGAGCACTGGCATCCAATATAAGAGGGCAAGTTTGAGACCCAGCTACTCCACTTTCCATCCAGCTCCCTACTAATGAGCCTGGAAAGGCAACAGTGGGTGGCCCAAGTACTTGAGCCCCTGCCACCCACATGGGAGACCAGAATGGGGTTCCCGATTCCTGGCTTCAGACTGGTCCAGCCTGGGTGTTATAGCAGTTCAGAGAGTGAAGCAGTGGACAGAAGATCTCTCTCGTGCTCTTTCTTTCTCTCTGTCTCTCCATCTCTCTTTCAAATAAATAAATAAATCTTTAAAAAAAAAGAATACTTTTGATCATCATCCATCAACCATAGAAAGATTACTGTTAAAATTTATATTCCTGTCCAATCTTTTTATACTAAAAATATAAATAAATTTTATACTAAATATATATTTATACCAAAAACCTACTACATATTTTAGCTCAGCATACTATAAACATTTCTCGTATTTTTATACATACTATAAATATTTTAACTATTGTGAATTGTTCCTTATGAAGAATGGGCCATCCATTTCCTATCATTTACCTAATTTTGGATGCTAAGATTGTTTATAATTTTTTCAGTGTTCTAATATGACAAAAATTTTTGCAAGAGGTGTTCATATTTTTCTATATAGTAGATTCCCAGGAGATGTAATACATTTTCAAAATTATGATAATTATATGCATTTTAGTGTTTATCAAATTGTTCCTCAAAATTTTATTAATATAATTCTACCCAAAGAGTACTAATATACTTGTTCATTTACTGATTCAACAAAGACTTGATGGGAACTTGCTGTTTCCAGCCATTGAGTGAAATATGGGGGCTAACATAAATATGATGAGCATAGACCTGCTTTATTAGAGCTAAACACCTATTTTTCTACTCTGTTGCCAATATTACATATTTTCAAGGGTTTAGGCTTTTTTATTTTATTGGAAAATGTTGTATTTTATTATTTTAATTTGCATTTCTGTATTACTGGATTTTTCCATAATCATTGGCTGTTTTTCCCTATTTGCCATTTGCCCACTTATCAAAGTCTTAACAAAAATATGGAAATTATTATGGGTTTGTATGTTGTCCTTTCTCAGGATTGTCACAAATCTTATTTGCATGTTAGAATAAGACTTTCATAATTCAATAAGATATTTTGGTTTTTCTGTTACCATGCTAAATACCCATCTTTGTCTTGATAGAATCATGAGGCATGTTCTAGAACAAGTATGGGTCATTATTCCTTGCCTTTGGAGGAAGAAATGGAATGTAAATGGTCAAGTTATGAGAACTTTACTAGGTTGTTCAGTTTTTTCTTGGACCAACCATGAGCATTGGCCATTTTGATTATTAGAATGGATAATGCTTTCCCTGTTCTGGAAACTGATTGATCATCTGAAGGATTCATATTGGGAGGCAGAGCGGTAATCAATATTGTAGGCTGAGGTCACTGACAGGGGCCAGAGGCAATAATGTGTGAAATTTAAGATGAATTGCTTTTTGGGTTTTATCTGAATTTAGTAAGACTGGGGAGTTGTTTGTGCAAATGTTGTCTTTTTAGGGTCTCTTTGAAGTGATCATCTAATGAATCAAGGAAAAGGCAGTTAAATCCCACTTGGTGAGAACATCAAAAGAGGAATAGGATACAGTTACATGGTAGGAGCCAAGGGCTATCAGTTGACCTTTCTTAAGAGTAGGGTGAAGAATTTGGGTGATTGGATAGTTTTTATTATTTAGTGGTCTTTTTTATCCTTTTGTTTTTATACTTTTCCTTTTTTCTCCTTATCTTGTCTAGGCCTGGGCTAGTTTACTTATTTAACAGCTGAGTTAGAAAATTAGAAAATAAAAGAAATACTTACTAACAGCAAAACATCTGGAGTTATACCTGTTTTTTAGTTCCTAATATCAGCGGATTACCTTTATCCTTTAAAGTTGAGGAAGCCACAGCAATGATCCTTCAAGTGTCTTCCATATCACATCCTCAAAATTTCATAATTTAATCTACTATTTTACTTGAAGGATAGGGAAAGTAAGAGTCTCATTTTGAATAATTATTATTGTTTAATTATTTTTATATACCATTTTCTCCTTTTTTCTATTCACAGGGGTAAAAGACATGTTGATGGTTCACACCCTCTGATTATTTCAGTATGATCTGTAGCTTTATATATTATTCCCTCCTACCAAAACTTTTTCCAAAGAAGCAAGTATTTAAACTATCCAGTTGATTATCATATATATTTGGTTTTCTCGTTAAGCCAACAAGGTTGTCAGTGATTAAGAAATACCAAAAATGGGGCTGGCGCTGTGGTGCAGCAGGTTAACACCCTGGCCTGAAGCGCCGACATCTCATATGGGCACTGGTTCTAGTCCCAGCTGCTCCACTTCTGATCCGACTCTCTGCTATGGACTGGGAAAGCAGTAGAAGATGTCCCAAGTCCTTGGGCCCCTGTATCTGCGAGGGAGACCCAGAAGAAGCACTGGCTCCTGGCTTTGGATTGGCGTAGCTCCGGGCATTGTGGCCAATTGGGGAGTGAACCATCGGATGGAAGACCTCTCTTTCTCTCTCTTTGCCTCTCCTCTCCTTGTGTAATTCTGAATTCCAAATAAATAAATAAATATTTTTTTAAAAAAGAAATACCAAAAATGAATAGACAGAGAAAGAAACAGAGGGCTTACTCAAAGAATGGCAAGAACATGGCATTCATCTCACACTTTTCTCCTGTTCCAGGGCAGGCACCATTAATAAGTCATAAGACTTTTCCACTGAGCCTGAACATAGCCCCAGAATTCTTGCTAATGTTTTATTCTTTTTTTTCAAAGATTTTATTTATTTATTTGACAGGTAGAGTTACAGACAGTGAGAGAGAGAGAAAGAGAGAGAGAGAGAGAGAGAGAGAGAGAGAGAGAGAAAGGTCTTCCTTCTATTGGTTCACTCCCCAAATGCCCGCAATGACTGGAGCCAGGAGCCAAGTGCTTCCTCCTGGTTTCCCATGTGGACTTGGGCCATCCTCTGCTGCTTTCCCAGGCCACAGCAGAGAGCTGAACTGGAAGAGGGGCAACCGGGACTAGAACTGGTGCCCATGTGGGATGCCGGCGCTGCAGGCCGAGGATTAACCTAGTGCGCCATGGCGTCGGCCCCTGCCAATGTTTTATTCTAGCCACTGTTTCCTAATAACTTATCATCCAAGCTAAAACCTATGTCCTTTTCTTCATAAGTTTACCAAGCACCTCTGGGGCTTTAAAAGTTAACTGTAACTGATCCATGTCCTACATGAGATACAAAATACATTAATACTTCCTTTTTCTGTCTTTTCAAAGAGGGGACACGCTAATGCCATCTACAGTAGAAGACAGACCTGAAACCTTGCATTGTGTCAGCTAACTTTGAAACTCATTAATTACATAGTTTGGGGAAATGAGAAGTTCTATGGGTAACATACTTAGGAGAGTTGGCCGAGAGGTAGTTACAAGAGGCATTTCTGCTGGAAGGATATATGAGTAGAAACCTGTGTGGTGTGAGGAAGTCAACCATGCGGCAGAATGGGGGATGGAGTTCCAGCAGAGAAAACACTAAGTGTAAATGCCAGAGATAGGAGTGGGGTTAGTGTATTGCAAAGACAGCAATAAGGTTGAGGTGGAGTGAAGCAAGTAAGGAAAGGAAAGGAGACAGGGGAAAGAAGTAGCAGGGGTCGGATCAGGTAAGGTTCTCCAAGGCCAGGGTTTTGAATTTTATTTGAACTATCATGGGAAGTTATTGGAGGATTTTGTTCTGAGAGGTGGTGTGACATTTTGGGTGCTTTGTGGAGAGTGTTAAGAGGGGCAGGAGTCGGCCGGCACCGCAGCTCAACAGGCTAATCCTCCGCCTTGCGGCGCCAGCACACTGGGGTCTAGTCCCGGTCGGGGCACTGGATTCTGTCCCGGTTGCCCCTCTTCCAGGCCAGCTCTCTGCTATGGCCCGGGAGTGTGGTGGAGGATGCCCCAAGTTCTTGGGCCCTGCACCCCATGGGAGACCAGGAGAAGCACCTGGCTCCTGCCTTCGGATCAGTGCGGTGCGCTGGCTGCAGCGCGCCGGCCGCGGCAGCCATTGGAGGGTGAACCAATGGCAAAGGAAGACCTTTCTCTCTGTCTCTCTCTCTCTCACTGTCCACTCTGCCTGTCAAAAAAAAAAAAAAAAAAAAAAAGAGGGGCAGGAGTGGAAGAAGGGAGAAGAGCTTGCGACCACGTCAGTTGCCTAGATGAGAGTAGATGGTGACTTAGACTGGGTGGCAACTATCAGTGAAATTGTCAGGTTTGGGACACTATTAGGGAGCAGAGCAAACAATATTTAAGCATAAAACACACATGGAATGTGAAGGAATCAAAGGACTTAAGGATAAATCAGGTTTTTGACCTTGGAAACCATGTGAACATTGATGCCATTTACTGAGGCAGGAACAAGTAAGGAGGAAAATCAAGAGTTTGGGATGAACATTAGCCAGGCAGTAAATGATTGAATGCTTCAGCGACATAGGAGAGTGAGTGGTCATGGCTGGATAAATTATTTGGGAATTACTAGAGTTTAAGTTATATTTACAATTTTGCGGGTGAGTAAAATGATGAACAGTAATGAGTGAAGATGAAGACAGCCAAGTCCATGTCTTTGGGGTGTTGAAGCACCTAGGGCAATGGTTCTGTTAGGTGAGATGGCATCCCCCAGGTGATGCCTGGCAATTTCTGGAAGTATTTAAGTCATTGTCTTTGCCAGGGGAAGGAGGGAAGGATGCTACTGACAACTAGGAAGTAGAAGCCAAGGATGCTGCTAACCACCCTACAATACTGGGAACATTCCTATACTGAAAAGTATTATCTACTCCAAAATGTCTATAGTAATGAGGTTAAGGAGCTGATTGAGAGGTAAGGAGGATGAAGAGCCAGAAAAGGGACTGAGATGGAGTGAATAGTGAACCAGAAAGAAATGTGGAGAGTGCTGAGGATATATTTTCTAGAATGGGATTTCAAGGAAAAGCATGTATTCAACTCTATTGGATGCTACTGAGAGCTTCCATTATATGAGAATGGGATTGAGAATTGACCACTGGATGTGATGAGAAAGAGGACTTTGGGTGGCAGGTACCCAAATACTTGGAGCCATCTTCTGCTGCTTTCCCCAGGCCATTAGCAGAGAGCTGGATTGGAAGTAAAAAAAATCCAGGACACAAACCTGCACCCATATGGGGTGCCAACATTGCAGGCAGAAGTTTAATCTGCTATGCCACAGTGGTGGCCCATGAAAGGTAATAGATTTAAATGAAGTTTATGCATTTTTGTAGAATCATGTGCACATTAAAGAAAGCTGGTTTGTTAAGATGCCAGTTAGGAAGTTCATGATCCACATGAGTACTGAGTCTGATTCCTGGCTCTGGCTTCTGATTCTACCTTCCTGCTAATCGCTTCTGGGAGGAAGAAGTGATAGCTCAGGTAGTTCAGTTCCTGCCACCCATGTTGGAAACCTGAATTGAGTTCTCACCTCTCAGTGTGGATGCCCCAGACATCACATACATTTGTGGAGTGAACCAGTGAATGGGAACTCACTCTGTCTCTGTCTTACTGTCTGTCCCTATTTCTCTCACTCTGTCTCTCTCTCTCAAATAAATATATTAAATTTTGAGAAAATTAAGCTGGTTTTAAGAAAAGTTATATAAGCAATACCAAGTGAAATGTTTGGTGCTCTCATTGTTTAGTATTTTTGTGTTTTTGAAGCTCTGGCTTTGGTGATCCTAATTAAACCAGGAGTTCCTTGATAGAAAATCATGGTATGTTATGAAGTTAGGAAGATTTGCATAAATGAGACTGTGCCATAGCTCTGAGGCCCTCAATAAGCAAAAATAAATGGATATTTTCTACCATTCACAAGAGTACTGGTTCAGTGACTCTGGTTTTTCAGTTAAATTTTCCTAATTTTTTGGAGGAAAAAAATCTGTTGGCACTGGTTGGAGTCATGTAGCCATTTTTTGACCAGTCAGGTTTTAAAGAGTCCAGGTCATGGCAGACTTGGCTGCTCAGAGCCTTCCCTGTGTACTGGGAACAGTTTGCAGAGAAAGAGGAATGTTTATGGAACAGGAAGCCATTCTAAAAAATATCTTTCAGTTTTCACCCCTTTATTTTTACAGCCCAAGTATGTCCACAGCAGTATGCTGCAGTCCTGCTGTGCATAACTACAGGCACTTCCTTCCCGACAGGAGACAGAACAAACATACAGTGACTAGATCTGGAAGTAGCATCATAGGCACACTGTTCTCTGAGTCCATAGTCTGAAGGTGGTATTTTTTTTTTTCTTTCTTGTTCAATCGTGGATTCCTTATAGTATTTTATGAGTCAAGTGGATACTTTTATTATAACTAATATGCCTTAATAATAAGATAAAAAATGAAAAAGTAAAGAATATTTATTGAAGGATAAAACAGAAATGTTCAATCTAGATATCCCAACAATGTGTAAGAAAGTACAGATTTAGTCAAGACCACCTAATTTTCCAGCTGTGAAAAGGTCATGCAGTACACTGAGTCTTTCTCCAGTCAAGTTGTCTTTGACTTTAGCCAGCATTTTCATCTGTCTGGGCTTCTTGCAAGGGGTCCCCTTTGTTTCTGAGGGATTTGGCAGTCCACTCAAGATAACAAACACTGTGAGAGTCTTCTGAGCTCAAAATAGCTCAGAGAAAAATTTTCTTTGTTATTCAAAGAGGTGACTCCTACTCCCCACTCGTGATGTGGGAAGAGACCTCCACGTAGCAGTGACACAGCTTCCAGCCTAGAGTCATCAGAGCCAGATAACAACGTTTAGTATAGTATTGAACTGTGCATTTGGCCCAGCAGTTAAGGTGCTGGTTGGGATGCTTGCATCTCGTATCAGTGTGTTTGGGTTTATATCCCCTTGCTGCTGATAAAAGAGCAAACTGCTACAAATTCTTCATTTGTTCTACAAAGGTCTTTTAAGTCCATTATACTCTGAGGATGCAAGAGCCATGATATTGTCTCTACTTACAGAGAGTTCAAAATGTTTGATACTGTTCCCAAGAATGGAGTAACATTGTTCCCCAGTCTATTTGCCTTACTATCACCAGAAAGCTATTTTTTTCTAGGATTGATGTACACTGTGGGAGGCAGCAGATGACGGCTTAAGTACTTGAGTCCCTGACACTCACGTGGGAGATCTGAATTGAGTTCCTGATTCCTGGCTTTGGCTACTGTAGGCATTTGGGGAGTGAACTGGTGGATGGGAGCTCTGTCAGCCTGTCTCTCTCAAATAAATATATAAAAATTTTAAATGTTTAATATTAGCCCTTCAGTTTCTGATTTTCTGTATCCAGCAGGGAGAGAGACAGCATCATGTATTGGTCATCAGGTTGGAGCATGTACTTCATGTCCTGAGGCAATTCCTATAGGCCAGGGTGGCCCCTCCATCACTCTGAGAACCGCTGGAGAGGGTCCATCTATCTTCCGTGTGCTGCAGAAACCACCACAAATGAGGCGTAAACATTCTCATTGCTTTGTCTTCTAATGCTGCAAATATTACGACTTGAATTAGCATTATTTTTTAAAGATTTGATTTTTTTCATTTTTTGCAAAGAAAAAATAGTGCAAATCAGGTCAGCAAAGTAATACCTCTATTATTTTGCCTTAAATTATCCAATTTTTCCCTTTTTTTAATTTTTAATTTTTTATTTTTTTTTATTTTTGACAGGCAGAGTGGATAGTGAGAGAGAGAAGACAGAGAGAAAGGTCTTCCTTTTGCTGTTGGTTCACCCTCCAATGGCCGCCGCGGTAGCGCGCTGCGGCCGGCGCACCGCGCTGTTCCGATGGAAGGAGCCAGGTGCTTCTCCTGGTCTCCCATGGGGTGCAGGGCCCAAGGACTTGGGCCATCCTCCACTGCACTCCCTGGCCACAGCAGAGAGCTGGCCTGGAAGAGGGGCAACCGGGACAGAATCGGTGCCCCGACCGGGACCAGAACCCGGTGTGCCGGCGCCGCAAGGCGGAGGATTAGCCTGTTGAGCCACGGCGCCGGCCCAATTTTTCCCTTTTTGGTTAAATCACAGTATCCTTGAATCTGTAGCAAATCACGGAGCTGTTTTAGAATTAACTTATCTGGAAGACACATTATTACTTTATGCAGTAATGGTATTTATGTTTTCTTAGCCAATTTGGTTCTCAATTGTCAGAGCTAACATGGGTGCATCTCCTCTCAGTTACGCTGAGTCCTCTGGTATGCCATTTCCCCTCACCTTGTGTGAGGGTGGTTAGGGCTTTCCGGGGCACTTTTCACATCCCTATTGTAGGGTTTTCATTTACAATAAAGGAGAGAATAAATTATCTGGTGCTTCCATTCATCAGCAAGGAGTCCTAGCTGTGACTCATACCATTCTTTTGAATTATAAATTGTGCCAATAACTATGTATATAAATGAAACCCAGGCTCACCATAAAAAACTTGCCTCCTGAAATGCTTATCAGCAAAATACAGTTCAGTCTTGTTCTCTTGCCCTTTTGAAGCCATAATTGATTGTATCTGCTTATTTATAATTTCTCAATAATGCTAGGCTCAGAGCTTCTTCATTTATTGCTTGATAGAATCATTCTGGAAAAAGTTTATTTTGAACATGAAGGTATTGTTAAGTCCTTCTTGGCTTAAAAATGTGTAATGAACCCATTTCTATTCTTAGCATAGATTTTGCTCACTTTATAGATCAAGGGCTTTCCTGAAAAAATTGCCTATGAAGTTAATTTTCTTTTAGTAAATTTATTCTTATACTAACAAGCATAATACATTGCAGCTATGTGTTGGGTAGCTCATAACCTAAAGAAATAATAACATTTCATTTGAGGTTATAGTACTCCTCTCAGGGGGAAAATGGCAATTTTCAGGTAACGATAAGATGCTAAAATCAAATTACTACACTAAAGATCATTAAGATTAATTTTATGATTGACCAAATAGAGTCAAGGTGTAAAGAAAAAGAAACCTTGATAACTTAGCTGAACATAACATTCTGAAAAGAACCTGCCTCCTTTAACATTCCACATGAAAACATGAAACTTATTTTTCTGTCGCTACCCCTGCCACCTGCTCTTTAACGTATTGTAGTTTGACGGGAGGACAAGAAACAACAGAAATATTTCAAAATGGATAACATACAACTTGAGAACATATGTGTTGAACCACCATTTGAACTTGAAAGTGTCTGCTTTTGATAAATGGAGTTCTGTGCCTTTCTACATTTTTGCTTCCATGATGTCTAACCAAGCCAAGGGGAATGATTCTGACAAGAGTGTATGTAGTGCTTATAGAGTGCCAGGCATTGCTCTTAGTGCATTGCTTATATTAACTTTACTCTTCAGTAACTCCAGAGGTGGAACCAATATTCCCCTCTCTTACAGTGGAGGCTGGGACATAGGGAAGTTAAATAAATTGCCACAGGTTCATGGCTAGCAAGAGATTGGAACTGAGATTTAAATCTAAGCTATTCTGCACCAGAGTTCATACTAAGCTCAAGAGTAGGTGCTCATTAAAACTGATTTAAAATTTTTTTAAAAAAAAACAGAGCTTATCACATCAACAGCCTGGATGTTCTGGGGGATAACATTGTGTAATGGATTAGGCTGCAGCTTGTAGCATCAGCATCCATATCAAAGTGCCTGTTTGAGTTCCAGCTGCTCCATTTCTGATCCTGCTCCGCTAATGTGCCCGGAAAGGCAGTGCAGGAGGATGGTCCAAGTACTTGGACCCCCGACACCCACAGAAGTCTGAATGGACTTCTAGTATTCTGGCTTCATCCTGGCCCAAAACTGAATGTTGACTGGAATTTGGAGAGGGAACCAGTAGGTAGAAGATCACTCTCTGTCACTCTGCTTTTCAAATTAAAAAAAGAAAAAAGAAAAAAAGCTGTGGATGTTCTGTATATAAACTGTTCATGTAATGTACAAGGCTATTTTATTTGTGGAAAAATAGAATGAAAAGATGTTTATATTTGGGAAAAACTTTTTTAGAACTATGTACCGTTTTCTCATAATATGTACTTTCCATAAACTTTTTGAAGATCCCCTTGTGTCTAGTTCACTTAATAACTATCATATACTTGTTAAAAGTAGGTAGATGTCACAATGTAGGTTAAGCCTCCACTTAGGATGGCTGCATCCCTTATTGGAATGCCTGGGATCTATTCCCACCTCTGTTTTTCTGATCCAGTTTTCTGCTAGAAGCACTAGAAAATTGCACAAGTACTTGGGCTCCTGTCACCCACGTGGGATACTCAGATGAAGCTTATGGCTTCAGCCTGCATAGCCCTTGCCTTTGCAGACATTTGCGGAGAGAACAAGCTGGTGGAAGGTATCTGTCTGTCTCTGTCTCTCTCATTCTCTCTCTCTCTTTTTTGACAGGCAGAGTTAGACAGTGAGAGAAAGAGACAGAGAGAAAGGTCTTCCTTCCGTTGGTTCACCCCCATATGGCTGCTATGGCCAGCGCATTGTGGCTGGCGCTCTGCGCCGATCCAAAGCCAGGAGCCAGGTGCTTCCTCCTGGTCTCCCATGCGGGTGCAGAGCCCAAGCACTTGGGCCACCCTCCACTGCCTTCCCAGGCCACAGCAGAGAGCTGGACTGGAAGAGGGGCAACCGAGACAGAATCTGGTGCCCCAACCAGGACTAGAACCCTGGGTGCTGGTGCCACAGGCGGAGGATTAGCCTAGTGAGCCGCGGCGCTGACCACTCTCTCTCTCTTTCTCTCGCTCACTCTTCCTCCCCCCCTCCCTCCCTCCCACACTCTCTATAACTGTGCCTTTCAAATAAATAAGTAAATTTTTTAAAATAAAAATCAGGAAGTATGGTGGAAAGCAAGGCAAGAAAGGGTCTGCTCAACTCTTCCTCCCCATCAAAACTTTTCCCTGTACATGAAAGATAGTTTAACGAGTAAACTAACACATTCTGTAGAGAAAAAAATAGATTGCTATCATAGTAACCACTGGAGACACTTGATTTAAACAGGGAAATCAGAGAAGGTGTAATTAGCTCCTGGTCTAAAAGTTGGGTAAATGTAAATTTCTTCATATTAAATACCCATATGAGAAAGTTTTATTATAATCATTGATCTGGTGGAAAAGAAGTAAAACTGAAATCAGTGTTTTCATAATCCATTTCCACTTTAGGAGGCTTGTGGAAGGGGCAAAAAGCAGAGAGACATCATTTCATTTGGCTTTGCTCAGGGGTAGTGCCTGATGATGCAGACTCCTTGGGCTTGTCCCGCAGTTGTGGTGCTGATAATTCCCAATATCAATTACATCTTATGGTGGAATCTTTCCCTTCTCAAGAAGAGAAGGATGGCAGGAGGAATGGATAAAAGCAGTGAAGAATGGAGGAAGGAAGGAAAGAAGGAATTCTGTAATTTAGGGGTGACACAAGACTAGACTCACCTCCCACCTGAGGAAACTAGATCCCATTTACTTAAATTTTAGCCTTATGAGAATAACTCAGTTGTGGAGTTTGAAAGAGAATTTCCATCTTCCCATTCTCTCAAGTTTTTACTCTTCTAGTTATACCTGCTTATGCATCTTCCCATTTCTTCTACAGCTCTTTCTTTCCTTAAAAACTAAGGCGGAAAAGATACCTCTGAATACAAGTATAAATGCTTCTGAAACTTGTTCTCTGTTGCTTGTGAAGATGCAGCCCTGGGATAAGAACGCAGTATGAGACTCTGAAGTCTTACAGCCTCGTAGTTAGGCAAATGTAAATAAGATAAATTAACATACCACAGAGTGTAATCCAATAGGGCCATCATGCATATACCTATGGAGAACTCCAAGATAACAGGAAAAGGGGAGACTTAGTCTGGAAGGACATGAGTTAACAGTGCAGAGGAATTGAGTTTTAAGGAGAACTCTGAAGGCTAGGTGGCACTGTGTCCTTCAGATACAGGTGGGTGGTCAGTGCAGCTGAAGTGGACAGATAAAGTATGGTATAGGAAACGGAAAGCAGCCCACTGTGACTGGAAGTTGGGATACCCGTGTGCAGTTATGGAGTGGTTATGGGAAAGAATGTTTCATTCAAGCATAAAAGGTCTTCCTGCCCAACCGAAGAATTTTAATTCTATTCTTTATGCAATGAGAAGTCATTGAAGGTCTGTAAACTGTCATATCAAGGACTGAGGGATAAGATTAAAAGCATACACAAAGTCTTTTCAGTTGTAAGCCTCCTACTACTAAAGAATGACAGAAAGAATAAGCTGTGCTCCTGGATTAAGATAGAATTTGGGGAATGATGATTTTACATGGTAGAGTCTCTGACACTGGTACTGATGTCAAAAATAAGTTCTGACTTGTTCAGGAAAAAAAAAGAATTTATTTTATGTTTTGGATGTGGATATGAATGAGGTGTGGGGCAAGGATTGCTATGAAAGATTACAGGATTACCCAGATAAATAGAGTTACAGTTCTCAAATTAGGATATATTTCCAGACTTTGCCAAATGGGCCACCTTCAACATGCACATCTTGAAAGAATACATGACTAACAGATAGTAGTTTGGATTGACCTGCACAATTGGGCTCACTTTGCAGCTTCAGTTTACTAGAGAATTTTCAATGTTCTGCCTTCCTCCTTTGGTAGTTATGACTTGATCAAATCCATTTCTTACACTTTATAATTTTTAAGTATTTTTTTCTGATTATAAAGGGAATATTTGCTCATTTTATAAAATTTAGAAAGTCCATTGAGAAATATAGAAAGCAGGGCTGGCATTGTGGCAGAGTGTGTTAAGTTGCTGCCTATGATGCCAGTATCCTTTATCAGCACTGATTAAGTCCTACCTAATCCACCTTCAATTCAAATTCCTGCTAATGTTCCTGGGAAAACAGCAGAAGATGGCCCAAGTGCTTGGGCCCCATATCCATGTGTGAGACCTGGATGAAACTCCTGGCTCCTGGCTTCAACTTGGTCCAACCCTGACTGTTGTGATCACTGGGGAGTGAACCAATAGATGGAACATCTCTCTCTCTCTCTCTGTGTGTGTGTGTGTGTGTGTGTGTCTCCCTCTCTCTCCATAACTGTGACTTTCAAATAAATAAAGGTTTATTTTAAGATTTATTTATTTTATTTTAAAGGCAGAGTTACAGAGAGGCAGAGGCAGAGGCAGAGAAAGAGATGGAGAGAAGTCTTCCATTCACTGGCTCACAACCCAGATAGCCACAATAACCAGAGCTGTGCCTATCTGAAGGCAGGAGCCAGGAGTTTCTTCCGGGTCTCCCATGAAGGTACAGAGGCTCAAGGACTTGAGCAACCTTCTATGGCTTTCCCAGGCCATAGCAGAGAGTTGGATTGGAAGTGGAGCAGCCGGGGCTTGAACCAGCATCCGTATGGGATGCTAGTGCTGTAGGCAGCGGCTTAACCACAACACCGGCCCCATAAATAAAGATTTATAAAATTCTACTTGGAAATACCTTTTTAAAAATGTAGAAGGTACAGGAATATAAAAAGAAGAAAATGAAACATGTTACAAATATTTTGGTCTCCTTATACGTATTAAAATTTGGGTAAAATTGCATTTTGTACTTTATTTCATACCCTGAATATTCTCTTATCAAATATTCTTTGAAAATATTATTTTACACCAAAGAGAAAACCTGTTGAAGTGAAATGGACACTATAAGAAACAATGACCTGATCAGCTCTTGTCCTGACTGTTGATGTACAGTGTAATACTTTATCCTTTTTAGTATTTTGTTGTTGTTGTTCTAGTACTAGTGGTTGAACTCTGTAATTAACACACAATTATTGTTAGGTGTTTAAATTTTAACTGAAAAGTGATCCCTGTTAAATATAAGAGTGGGAAAAAGAGAGGGAGGAGATGTACAATTTGGGACATGCTCAATCGGACTTGCCCCAAATGGTGGAGTTAGAAACGTGCCAGGGGATTCCAATACAATCCCATCAAGGTGGCATGTACCAATGCCATCTCACTAGTCCAAGTGATCAATTTCAGTTCACAATTGATCACTCTGATAGGTCTAAGAGTCAAAGGGATCACACAAACAAGACTAGTGTCTGCTAATACTAACTGATAGAATCATAAAGGGAGAGAACGATCCAACATGGGAAGCAGGATACACAGAAGACTCATAGAATGGCAGATGTCCTAAATAGCACTCTGGCCTCAGAATCAGCCCTTAAAGCATTCGGATATGGCTGAAGAGCCCATGAGAGTGTTGTAGGCATGGAAAGCCAAGACACTGTGGGGAAAAAAAAAGAAGAAGAAGAAGACCTAAATGAAAGATCTCTGCGAGAGAGATCCCAGTCAAAAGAACGGGGCCATCAAAGAAGGAGGTACTTTTCTCTGAAGGGAGGAGAGAACTTCCACTTTGACTATGACCCTATTGGAATAAGATCGAAGTTGGCAAACCCTAAAGGCTTCCATAGCCTTGGCAACTCATGACTAGAGCCAAGGGAGATTACTGACGCTATAAACAAGAGTGTCAAATTGTTAAATCAACAACAGGAGTCACTGTGTACTTATGTCTCATGTGGGATCTGTCCTTAATGTGTTGTCCAGTGTGAAGTGATGCTTTACACTTTGTGTGTCAGTGTGGGTACAAACTGATGAAATCTTTACTTAACATATACTGAATCAATCTTCTGTATATAAAGATAATTGAAAATGAAAAAAAAAACCTGGTGTTAAATTGGAAATTGCATACAAAATTAATCAATTTTTTAAAAATATCATGTAGGATCTCTGTCTTTAATGTGCTGTACACTGTTATTTAATGCTATAACTAGTACTCCAACAGTATTTTTTCACTTTGTGTTGCTATGTGGGGGCAAACTGTTGAAATCTTTACTTAATATATACTAAACTGATCTTCTGTAAATAAAGAGAATTGAAAATGAATCTTGATGTGAATGGAAGGGGAGAGGGAGCAGGAAAGGGAAGGGTTGTGGGTGGGAGGGAAGTTATGGGGGGGGAAGCCATTGTAATCCATAAGCTGTACTTTGGAAATTTATATTCTTTAAATAAAAGTTGAAAAAAGAAGAAAATATTATTTTAAATAACTGCTAATATTTCATAGTATTGGCTATATCATCACTTACGGCATTGGTTTCTCACTTTTTTCTATCATAAATCACACTTTGACTTATGAATGTACAACTTTTTATAGTAGATCTTGACTATTATTCTTCTAGGATAGAAGAATGATGGAAGATGATTATTCTTCTGGGATAGATTCATATAAATGGCTTTTAGGGTTTTTTTTTTTTGGTTGAAAGATAAGAACATATTTTCAGTATTTTAGAATGCAGGTTGGCAAGCTGTTCTGTAGACTCAAATAGTACCTATTTTTGACCCTGTGGGCCATAAGGTCTCTGTTGCTGAGGCTGGTTCTCTTCCTCCTCCTCTCATTCCCTTTCCACCCTCCTCTCTTAAACATGTAAGGAGACAGACTGTAGGTTCTCTGTGACCCTTGGGGGCCATTGTTGTCACCCCTGTTTCAGTTTTAAGTTGGCAAATAGCTTTTCAAGGTTGTGTATGAATTTATACTTTTACAAGGAATCTTTGAGTATATTTGTTTCACAGGTAGCTTCCCTGTATAGTCTTGTCTTTTTCTTAAGGATTTATTTGAGAGGCAAAGTTGTAGAGAGAGAAAAAGAGAGTGAGACCAAAGAGAGAGATCTTCCATCTACCAGTTTACTCTCCAAACGGCCACAGTAGCCTAGACTGGGCCGGGATGAAGCCAGGAACCTATTCCATCCAGGTCTCCTACATGGATGGCAGGGTCCCATGCACTTGGGCCATCTTCTACAAGAGCTGGATTGGAAGTGGAGCAGCTGGGACTCAAACCAGTACTCATAGGGGATGACTGTGTTGCAGGGAGTGGCTTAACCTGCTGTACCACAATACTGGCTGCCATGTATGGTCTTAATATTGCTTTGGGAAAATTCATTCATTGAGACATTCACATTCATATACTATATTTTCTTAATGGGCACCTCTACATTTTTTTTTTTACAAATAGAGTTAGATAGTGAGAGAGAAACAGAGAAAAAGGTCTTCCTTCCATTGGTTCACTCTCCAAATGGCCGCAACGGCCGGAGCTATGCCAATCCAAAGCCGGGAGCCAGGAGTTTCTTTTGGGTCTCCCATGCAGGTGCAGGGACCCAAGCACTTGGGCCATCCTCCACTGCTATCCCAGGCCACAGCAGAGAGCTGGACTGGAAGAGGAGCTACCGGAACTAGAACCCGGTGCCCATTTGGGTTGCCGGTGCCGCAGGCAGAGGATTAACCAAGTGAGCCACGGCGCCAGCCCACCTCTACATTTTCTACTGGTTTTTATTCTACAAATGTAATATTATATGTTCAGTTCACAATATTCTACTTGGAGCAAACATTTAGCCTAGTGCTTAAGACCCTGGTGCAGAAACCCATGTCCCACAGGGGAGAGCCTTGATTTGAGACCCAGTTAAGGCTCTAGATTGCAAGTTCCTGTTAATGTAGATCTGGGAGGCAGCAGGTGATGACTCAAGTACCCGGGTCCCTAGTACCCATATAAGGGACCTAGATTGAGTTCCTGATTCCTAGCTTCCAGCTTGCCCAATCTTGTCTATTGTGGACACTTGGGAGTGAACGAGGGGATGGGAGCTCTCTGTCTTTGTCTCTGCATCTTGATTAAGTAAAGTAAATGTACTAAAGACAGTTATTTTGTTAGGAACTGAATTAAATAAATATACTTCTAATGTATTACAGCCTGGAATGGCCAGGGAGTGTTTTCTGCTTTCTGTATATTGAAATCACAACTATATTTCCTCCTGAAAGTGTTCCTCCTTCAGACATGAAAGTTTCCAACTTCACCAAGTGGAGGGTTTCAAAGAAAGGAAGCAAAAATTCTTTAAGTGATTTAGTGGATATAATAGTGAGAAATGCAATTGGTTTCACCTCTACTTTTGGCTCCCAGATCTGTGTATTGTAAGAAAAATGTCATCATATTTTTCCTACTAGTTGAAGGCATATATTAAAACCTGGACAAATGACAAAGATTTGTGTTAACATCAAAGCTGTGAAAGATACAAGGATGGTGATTTATAAAACAGTCCCACTTAAATTTCTTTCTGGTTAGTGAGAAAGCTAGAAGGCTTTTAGCAAATGACTGGGTTATTGTGAACATACTTACATTAGTATGCCAACTGCAGTTGCTGTTTCAGATATAGCGTCCCTACCAAATATATTAGCACGGCTCTGTGGACCTAATATGCACTTATTGATTTAGAAAGTGTTTTGTTTTCATATCAATTAATTCATTCTCACCAAGAAGCAACAGAAGTATACTATCACTGCCTTACTTTAAGGCTATGAGAACTTCTTATTCTGTGTCATGATATAATCTGAAAAGAGTTTGATCATCCAGATAGCTCACAGAAGATTACACTGGTCCATTACATTGCTGCTATTATTTTAATTGGGTATAGTGAGCATCAGGTAGCAAGTACCCTATATGCCTTAGTAGAATGCAAGCATGCTAGGTAGTAAGAGATAAACACCATCCATGATGCCAACTGTTGTATCAGAGTCCTGACAAGACATAGTTGGTACATTCATAAAGGTTTAAACTGAATATAACTTAAGACATTATGTCCGGACTGAAGGGGAGGAGAAAGGAGACAAGCATGGGTTTGTGAGGTTCCCAGGAACTAGCAGCAGCCAAGAGCCTTTACCAGCCTTAGGCCTGAAGGGGAGAAAGAAGGGGTGAGTATTATAGAAATGAGATAAGAACTGGAAGCGTGGAAGGAAAAGGCCATGCAGCAAGAGCTGTGGGTATAGAAGAAAGTGACCACATCTAAAATATTGAATCATCAGGGGTGGAGTGGCATGGCTCTTTGTACCTTTTCTCTCAAGTTTCTGCTGTTTACTCTGTATGTTAGAAGTTCTCCACTGGCTGTCTCATAATCATTGGCTGTCTGTAGCTCCTTAAAATCTGAGGATTTGGGACACACTTTGTGGCATACAGAGGGTCAAGCCATCACTTGGGATGATCACATCCCATTTTGTAGGGCTAGTTCAAGTCCTGGTTGCTCAGCTCCCAATCCAGTTTCCAGCTAATTTGTCCTGGGAGGCAATGGATGATGGTTCAACTACTTGGGCCCATGCTACTCACATGTGTACCTGGATGGAATTCCAGGATCCTGGCTTCAGCCTAGCCCAGCCCTAGCTATTGTAGGCATTTGGGGCATGAATAAGTGGATGGAAGCTCTCTCTCCCTTTTCCTTCCCCCTCACTGGCTCTCTTGCTCTCTGTCTGCACTTCAGGTAGATTGAATATAAAATAAACATTTAAAAATATTTTTTAAAAAAAATCTGGGAACTGTGAAGCTAAATGGAAACCTTCAGTGCCTATGTAAAGATGTACTAGATTTAAAAAATATATATATTTATTTATTTGAACGGCAGAGTCACACAGAGAAATTGAGAGAGAGAGAGAGAGAGAGAGAGAAAGAAAGAAAGAAAGATCCATCTTCTATCTGCTGATCACTCCCTAAATGGCTACAACAGTTGGGGCTGGGCCAAGCCGAAGCCAGGAGCCAAGAACTCTATCCAGGTCTCCCACATGGATGGCAGAGACTCATGTACTTGAGTCATTATCTGCTGCCTTCCCAGGTGAATTATTAGGGACCTGGATCAATATCAGAGTAGCCAGGGCTTGAACCAGTACTCCAACATGGGATGCTGGTACTGCAAGTACTGGCTTAAGTCACCGTACTCAAACACCTACCCTGAGATGCATTGGATTTAAACTTCATGGTAGGGTGACCTGTGATGACTGTTTATTGAGGAACCTCCAATCTCTGTATCTCCAAGTTCTTTCTCGTGAGCTGGCCATGTTTTTCCCACAATAATGGGGAAACCGTACCTGCTTAGCCCTAGAGACTAAAAAGTATTCTGCAATGAAAAAAAGCTAAGGCCTCAGCATTCAGTACTCAGGAAGCATATGGTTACCGAATCTTCTGTTTTCTGTGAATCAGCTAGACATCAGTTGTGTCTGACCTACCTGTCGTCCAGAGGATAAACGTTGTTGACGAGAGCGAGGAGCAGTCACTCAGTGCTAAGTAAGGCTATCCATTTCTCTCTGACTACTGCATTAGCTGCATTCCAAGTATTTTCTACTTTCCCTTAGGATTCTTCTTTGGTTGTAGTTATTCTTAAGTGTATTGCCTGATCTCCAAATACTTGGGGTTTTATTGATAAATTCCATATTCACTTGAAAAGAAATGTATTCTGCAGTTATTAGATGGAGTCTCGTATGTGTATCAATTTGGTAAAATTGGTAGTTGGTGGGATTTAATTTTTCCATATCCCTATTGATTCTTCTGTAAACCTGTTATTACTAAAAAAGGAGTGTTGAAATTTCCAAATATAATTGTGAATTTATCTATTTCTCACTCTATTTCTGATAGCTTTGCTTATGTGTTTTGAAGTTCTGATACTAGATACAAAATATCCAAGTTTAGGACTCTTATGTCTTTTTGATGAATTCACTGTGTCATCATTGTGGAACTTGTCCTTTGTCTTACCCCTCCTTCATTTTTTTTTCTGAAGGGCTTTTGGCTCTTTAAGGTTATCATTCTGTTAAATTCTGGGTTGCAGACTCTGACGAGAAGTCTGTCCTAAGTCCTTTCTTCAGTTTTCTATACATAATATTCTTTTTTTTTCTCTGACTACCTTTATAATATGTCTTTTCACACTTCTTTTCAGAAATATTATTTATGATGGTTTCTTTGTATTTATGCTGCTTGAGGTTTATTGAGCTACTTTGATCTGTGGGTTTATAATTTCATCAAATTTGGAATGTTTGAGTGAATATTTGTGTGAACAATTTTATGTCCTTCCTCATCCCCTTCCTCCTAATTATGCATATATTAGACTGCTTGGTAATGTCTGCTGGGTCACTGGGCCTCTGTTACATTTTTTCATTCCAGAAATCCTCCCTTTACAGAAAGCCTAGCAATTAGTGGCTCACCTCCTTCATTTTCATTCTCAAGGATGGTGGGACTGCTCTGCTTGCTAGTGAATACCTAAAAATAGTTGTTCCAATATTTTGTTTAGTTTTAGTTGTTTATCGCAAGAGGTTAACTCTGAGCTCTGGATTCAGAGCCTAGTTCTACCACTTACTGTTGAACCCTGAGCAAAGTCAATTACCAATTTCATTGTTTTCTTATCTTTCACCCCGGGGTTATTTTATGGCTACCTTGCAGAACTGTTGGGAAGATCCTCAGTGATAAACAATGTGTATAGAATGTGCGATACAAAGTACATGTTCCATATGTGGAACATAACTCACATTTAAGAAAATGGATCTGCTGAGAGGAAAGTGATAAATCAGTCCTCTAAGGCACTGGGTGGAGTGCAGGGCTCTTCCTCACTACTGAGGCCTGGTGGAAGAAGGGAAATGAAAACCTCTGGTGCCCAAGATGTTTGGGCAAAAGGTGGCAACGTGGACATCTAGAGGCCACCACTTAGCCACTCTTCTGGAGAGCTCACCACTTTAGTTCCAAATCATTGGACAGTCCAAATGTATCCAGACTTTTGTGGTGAGAAGGACAGAAGTTATTGGTAGAAAACTAGACCAGCCTTATTGGCTCTGGTGCTGACAAAAAGCTCATAAATGTCAGTGTTGGTCAAAATATCCAGGGTGGAGCTCCGGCGAAGGTGAGAACTAACTTGATTAAACAGCCATTTCGCTCATAATTTCATATGAAAAAGTCTTTGTTAGACTTGCTCCTTTTTTTTAGTGTACTTTTTAAAGAAATTTTATTTTTAATGATAAATGTTTGAGGTGGTAGATATGCTAATTACACTGATTTGGTTATATATGTGTACTGAAACATCACATTGGGTCTTAAAAATTTGGCAAATTATTATTGTATTTTGTCCTTTAGCAAATGGTGTGAGACATTGTAATGTACTTTTAGTTGGCAAGGGTACACAGAGACATGTTGGCAAGGGTACACAGAGACATGTTGTTTTCTTAATGTCTTAAATGTTTACCATTAATATTGATAAATGTGCCTTCTTTTTTGTTCATGTTTCATATTATCAATATTCCTTTTTTGTGAGTCTCTTAAGATAATTTGTTTTTGGAAAGGAATTTTTAAAAAATCATGCATAGTATACTCATATTTTATTTAAAGGCTTAGTATTTCATATTTTTCTTTATCATGCCTCCTTACCTATTAAGATAATTAGTAGTTCTAAGAGTTGGGTTTCCCACTGGTGCAATTATCCATTTAACAACAATAATATATAAAGGGGAAATGCTATTCAAACTTACTTATAATGAATGTTAGATGACATTTTCTGTATTCTTATTCTTTACTTCAATAATGATTTTTGTTAGTAAGCAGGTATATTCCTTGTAACCAAAGATACCAAGATTTTTGATAACTTAGGCATTTGAAATGTCATCTTATTTCTTGAACATTTATTTCTGAGAATAGACAGAAGCTCTTAATGTTTCAGTGACTTCTACAACTTTCTGAATTTGACCCTTTCTTGGTATTTCCTGCACCAAACCTTACCTAGTTGTATCTGCCTCTATCTTCTATCAGTTCCCAGCATCCTTTGTATTACTTTCTTGAAATATGTGCCCTGTTTTTCAAGTGTTTTAAACATTTATTAATTTATTTGAAAGGCAGAGTTACGGAGAGAAAGAGGCAGAGAGAGAGAAAGAATGAAGTCTTCCATCTACTGGTTCACTCCCCAAATGGCAACAATGGCTGGAGCTGGGCCAATCTGAACCCAGGAGCCAGGAGCTTCCCCCAGGTCTCCCCTGTGGAGACTTGGGCCATACTCCACTGCTTTTCCAGGTCATAGCAGAGAGCTAGATCAGAAGTGGAGCAGCTGAGACTTGAACCAGCATCCATATGGGATGCCAGCACTAGAGGTGGCGGTTTCACTGGCTATGCCACAGAGCTGGCTCCTCAAGTATTAAAATATTCAGTATAATTGTAGTGAGTTTGCTGACTTGAGTTATCAATATTTGCCACTCATCTAACATCTGTACTCTTCATAGAAAAAGACCATGGAAGGACGTTACTCATAATAATTTCTATGTAAACAGCTACTTAAAATGCTACTTCATTTAAAACTATGCTTAAAAATAGTTTGTTCGTGGTTCTAGGCTCATGTATTTGACTTTTAGGGACGTCAAAGGGTGTTTATGAAGGACTGTGCAGAGCTGTTCTTTGTGGAGACGATCAGCTACTTGCACAGAGCTACTGCATTTGATGACGAGG
Organism: Lepus europaeus; assembly: GCF_033115175.1. NCBI lineage: Eukaryota > Metazoa > Chordata > Mammalia > Lagomorpha > Leporidae > Lepus > Lepus europaeus. The sequence continues at coordinate 56,110,527 of NC_084837.1, forward strand.
ATTTTATTTTTAGAACTTGAACAGATTTTGGATCTGCTGCATTGCAGTGCTATTGCGAATTCTTCTGAGCTTAATGATTCTTTTCATCTTCTTTGACCCCCCCCAAAAAAAAGTCCTTCACATGAGTGTGTGATGCTTAATACAAACTCATTGCCTATAGGTGTTTTACTTAAACAAGGACTTGTTTGCCTCCTCCATCCAATCTGTCCACTTCCAACCTGGGAAGTTTCCTAGAAGAAAGCAATTTTGAGCCAAGCTCAATTTCAGGTATATTCTTATTATCCTCATCTTATTGATGAGGGAAAAAGGACTCAGGGATGTTGGTAATTTCACCAAGATCAAACAGTTAGTAAGAATCAAGAATCAAGCTGGTGCATGCTCTTAACCATTCACATTGACATCTTTCTCAGATCTCAACATTCCCATCTGTGAATTGGTGACAGAATCCTTGTGCAAATAGCATAAATGCTTTCCCTAGAACTTGGATTTTAGTTCTGCCTTTGTCACTATGTTGGGTATGTTGAAAATCTCATAAACTTTCTGGATTTCAGTTTCTTCAACAATAAAATGAACAGGTAATTGGGGAGGCATACACGATAAATTCTGTTTGATTTCATTTTAACTTAAACATGATTTTAGACATCTAAAAAGTATTGGTCTTGTTTGTGATAACTATGGGTACTTTTCTCATAGATTTTTTTAAAGATTTATTTATTTGAAAGGCAAAGTTACAGAGGAAGAGAGACAGAGATGTAGAGAGATCTTCTGTCAGCTGCTTTACTCCCCAAATGGCCACAACAGTTGGGGCTGGGCTAGGCTGAAGACAGGAGCCAGGTGCTTCTTCCGGGTCTCCCATATGGGTGCAGAAGCCCAAGTGCTTGGGCCATCCTCTGCTGCTTTCCCATTAGCAGGGAGCTGGATCATAAGTGGAGGAGCCCAGACCCAACTGGTACCCATATGGGATGGTGGCATCACTGGCAGCAGTTTTACCTGCTCCACCACAATGCTGGCCCCAATATGCTTTCTTAAAATTCTGTCTACTTAGCTTGTTTGATGACACTGCATCATTTAATACCACTGGTAAAGAAAAGGAGAGTGTGGGATTGAGGAATGTTGATTTCTAATTGACAGAAACCAGCCATGAAGACTATACTTTTGTCAAAGTTCTGTCTTCCTGGATAGACACAAATAGTTATGCACACAGGCACACACCCTCCTTACAAGTACTTAACAATGTCACTCTCCATTAGCTACACATCTAGATGGCTGCCTGTCTTACTTTTAAGTACATGTTTGAATAGCATAACAGAAGACAACCTGCCTATCTTTACCTATCAGTTCTGATATTCACAGTTGAGAAAACTTTACCTTTCCAAATTTATTTCAAGTCAGGTATGATGGATGGGTTTAAGAATTATAGTATGAGAGCTAAAACTTATGAGAGCTTCAAGCTGAGATTTCCTCCCCCCTCTCCTTCTCTCTCTTTGAAGCATAACCACTTCATCATTGCTGTCAAATAAGGGCTTGGTCTGACAGGAAAATTAGAGGAGAAAGCCTGAAAGGCCCTGTAATTTTGTTCCTTGGGAACTTTTGTCCACATCTGATGATTTTGTAGTGTGATTGAAAACTTTCCCCTGGAAGCAGATGTATATGCATATATTACCAATATTCATTAGATGATTTAGGACAATGCCTGGTAAATAAGGGCAATGTTTCTAACAAAATTATTTGTATGTAGTTCTTGGTATGAGTGAGAAAATGGGTATACCTTGACTTTTCACTTAATTTTTCTAAACTTCTGTTCATTGAATAATTGTTTTTGGTATTATTTACAAAATACAAATACCGTGGTCTTTAGGCCCTCTCTGTCAAAAACAGTTTAAATATGTTAGTAGTTAAAGTGTTTCTGACAGAGGCAGATGATAGTATATGAGGCAACTGTTTAAACAAATAGGACTAAAATCTCAATGGCTTACAGCAAATATTTATTGTTCTCATTCACTGGCCTGAGAATTGGTTAAGGTTCACTTGATCCAGTGTAAATTCAACTGAGCATGGTTCCCGGCTGCAGGAGTCTGTGTTTGGGTCTATTCCATGTGTCTCGTTCCAGGTTCCCCAGGCATACATGTCTCATGGTGATGGCAGAAGCACAAAGCAGGACATAAAAACACACAATGACTCCTAAGGCCTTTGCTCAGAATTGTTGCACTGTCTCATTGTCTGTGTTCAGTTGGCCAAAACAAGTCAAATGGCAGGGGAGATATACAACACTGACTGTTGGAATAAGCTGCAGACGCAGCCAGAAAATGCTTCTGGTGTGAGTTTATAACGAACGGGGAGACTGGAGAAGTGAGTGTAGTCATCTAATGTACCACAGGTAGAAAGACTGATTTTATTTTGGAAAGATAAGCTACAGCCATTGCCTCCATTTTAAATGGCATATTACCTTTCCTTTCTATCTGCTTCTGTTGTTTTGATCATTGATGGCAAAACCCCAGTCTGATGTTATAGGTTAGCATCAGGAAATGCAGCTCATCATTTGAATGGTTGGGAAAAGCACAGACTTTCAAGGTGGTCCCAAGGTAAGTCACCTTCCATTCACTGTAACTGTGCTGTATGTTGTATTAACCATGCTCAGCTATAAAATTAACCCATGTGTGTATCTGTGATCAATCAAACTGTTGAAATGTCCTTCAGAAATAAAGTAACTCATGAATATGGAGTAACAGACTTGTAATGAGTATATGATCAAATTCGTAAAACAGCTTTTCACAAAATGTTCAGTGAAATTCTAACACTCCGAAATCTGTATTAGTAAATCAAATGACAGGCTGGCGCCGTGGCTTAACAGGCTAATCCTCTGCCTTGCGGTGCTGGCACACCGGGTTCTAGTCCCGGTTAGGGCACTGGATTCTATCCCGGTTGCCCCTCTTCCAGGCCAGCTCTCTGCTATGGCCCTGGAAGGCAGTGGAGGATGGCCCAAGTCCTTGGGCCCTGCACCCGCATGGGAGACCAGGAGAAGCACCTGGCTCCTGCCTTCGGATCAGCGCGATGCGCCGGCCGCAGCGGCCATTGGAGGGTGAACCAATGGCAAAAAGGAAGACCTTTCTCTCTCTCTCTCTCTCTATCCACTCTGCCTGTCAAAAAAAAAAAAAAAAAAAAAAAAAGAAAAAGAAAGAAAGAAAGAAAGAAAATCAAATGACAGTTGACTGTTTTGACGGAATTTATTTACTTAATTTCATGTAATTTTCTTCTCTCTTTATTAAATTGATTTAGCCAAAGTAAGTAGTGTAGGCAGTACCCATCTTAATAAATACAGACACATGTTTTATTTCTAACCAAAAAACTTGTGCCTGTATTATCAAAACTCTCCATATACAAAACCACTTTGTTGTGATGGTCTTTGGAATGATTCATTTGTTCAGTGTCCTAACCTCCTTTGTCAGACTTTTCAGAATAAGAATTTTATGTTCTTTATTTCTGCCCTTGGTCCTTTCCTATCCCAATGATCCTGATCCAGTGATTATGCATCATGAATTAACCTCATGTGTTTTTCTTCATAGGGATATTGTCTGGTTAAACATCAGGTGTTAGGAATTGGCTCGCTAAACCTTAAACCATTTCTAGAACATTTATTGTTTCTGCTTCCATTTTATGTTGCTTTTCTCTTGCATAAAGAGTGAATTGGATTGTACTCTTTCCCTCATTAATGCGCTGTTAAATAGCCACATCCAATGTGTTTGCCTACATGGGTGTATGCATAAGCATGTGCTGTGTATATACATATGCATATATGTGCATGTGTGTACATATTTGTTATATCTCAGGACCCCAAATCCTTGCTATTTTAGGGATTTTTCCTCTCTCTCATGTAAACAATGAACTTATACTCACCAGACAATGTGCCTCTGATCTTACAGATATCTTACCTTAGGTGTTGTACATTGTGTTTTGTGATTGTATATTTCAATGTTTTTATTATTTTTATAATCTGTGTATACTTTGCCCAAAGCCAGCAGCTATTCCACAATAAAAATGGAAAGTGGAAGGATTTATAATGAGGATATATTTAGTCATTAATAATTTTTAGAAGTTACGATAGCATGGTGAGGGCACACTGTGAACCTAGGGAAATTGTTTCCTTTTTTTTTTCTTTTGGTCAAACATGAACAGAAATATACCAGAAGGTGGGTAAGCCGAATAAATGGAAGCAAAATGAGTCTGAGCTTTAATTTTATCATCTATTAAAGTGTAGGTGGTGCTATCTTCTTCTCAGGGTTGCCATGAGGACAAGGCACAGGTACTTAGCGAGCTCTTGCAAGGATTTGTTCCCATGTCTTTGGAGTAGGAGTGAGGGTGCCTTGCAGACAGAAGGCCCTCAAGTAGAGGTCACAGTGAGCAGCAAAGGGCAGGACTGCAAATGCACTCAGTCTCTGGCCTCTGGCCTACGTGAAGGAAGAGCCTCGTTTTCTCATTGTAGAGGCACTACACAAGACCTTGAACTCTCATTTTCCTCTGTGCCTGCCAGAAGGTGTTTTGCGGACAACCTGCCAGAGGGCACACTTTGACCTATGTCACCTTTCAGTTCAAAGTATTATTAGAAACCAACAAACTGAATAAGCAAACAAAAAAATTAGCTCTTTTCAAATTTGTTTTCTTCTAAAATGCTACTCTGTTATAAAGGAGAAGCATGTTAATCCACAGTCTCTTTGTTTGCTGACTTATTTCCAGCTCAAGTTACTTGTAAGTCAGGTTTTCACCAAGGTAAAGGCTGTTGGCTGGCTTTTGGGTCACTGCCAAATAAACTCCCTAACAAGGATTATATGTAATAAACACCCTATCATATATCCAGTAGTGATCCCTTTGCTGAAGTACATTGAGTCAGAACTTCAACTTCTGTCTCATTGCTCAACATCTTCCAAGGTTACTTACCAGGAATTAAAAGAGAGCTAGGAACTTGAATGTTGTATGAGACTTTAAAGGTGATCTAATCTAGTGTTTTTCTAATTATGTTCCAGGAAAACACTAGTAGCTTGCAACATGTGTACTGAGTGTCCTTTATATGGATCCCATGATCAAACACGTTTGGAAACCCCTATTTTAAAGAGTTAAGATTCTTTACTAAAGGACATCTCAAGGTCTTTAAGAGACTGACATGAGCCATGTCTCTCCAAGGAATGCAATGTGGAATTTTTGTCACACTTATTTGCCATGGCTTCCTTTTGTTTTAGAATACACATTGTCATCTCAGAATGCCAGGCAGAAGCCATAGTGTGGACCCTAGAAGTATGACCTCTAGTGTTGTAGCCTGAGTTCCTAGCTTTACCATTAACCAAGTTTATGGTCTTGGGCAGATTGCTTAACTTCTTTGTACTTGAGTACACTAATTATACCTAACTATAGGCTATCTTAAAAATTGAAGAGCAGCACTGAAAGCAGTGCCTGGCATGTAGTAGATTATTATTATTATGCAAACATAGTTTAAGTGAGAATGAGCTAACCTAATCCTCTCCATTCTGGAGATGACAAAATTGAGTCCCAAATAGTTTATTCATGGAGCACTCACCCATTTGACAAACATACCAAGTATCAATGTGCCATGTATGATGTTTCTATACCCAGAAACAAAAATGAACAGGGCACATTTCTAATCCCGGAAGCATGCACACACTAGTAGTGTGTTGTAGTTGTAGTAGTAGTTAGCTCAAGTGACACCATTCAACAGTACCGCCAGCAAGCTAGGCCTCCTGTCTTCCGTCCTTCCCTCTGATTCCATTCTGCATGAACGGGAACTGGGAAGTCTGGATTGGAAGCAAGAATATGGAGCCTAGAGTACAGCTAATAGACATATTTAAAATTGAGGATAAGTACCCACATTTCAATTTTTTGTTAGTGTGATCCTGAAAGCATAATTAAAGGAAATACTTTTGGAGGAAAGCAAACTCTAAAAATATAACCTAAAAAGTAAAATAAGAGATAGTTTGAAGTGGTCCATGTTGGAGTTCCCCAATATGGCTGTCTTGTGTTTTGTTTTTGTTTTTGTTTTCTTTTAAGCTTCTGGGAAGCTAATGGTCTCTGTGTTTGTTTAGGTACCTCTGCTGATGGCTTGCCCTGGGACTGTTTCAGTGAACAGACAACAAAAGACCTTCCCAACAGGGATGGAAGTGCATGGGTCTTGGGCTATAGAACAGGACCAGCCTGTCCATTTCTGTTCCATGAGGAAAGAGAGAAGCCAAACAGAAGTGAATTGTACTTGGATCTCCATGTAAGTAGAAATTTTTGTATTTGTGCTGTGGTTCTTTGCAGTCAACAGAGGCTTATTTAATATGCACTTAATGTAAATTGTATAAGAAAAAGCTGCTGAGGATGCATTTTGTGTGAGAACCATTCTTTTAAAAATCATTGGGGGCCAGCGCTGTGGCATGGCAAGTAAACTGCCTTGTGAGTGCTGGCATCCAAACCGGATGCCGGTTTGAGTCCCAGCTGCTCCACTTCCAATGCAGCTCTCTGCTATGGCTTGGGAAAGCAGTAGAAGATGGCCCAAGTCCTTGGGCCCCTGCACCCATATGGGAGACCCAGGAGAAGCTCCTGGCTCCCAGCTTCAGATTGGTGCAGCTCCAGCCATTGCAGCTATCTGGGGAGTGAATTAGTGGATGGAAGACCTCTCTTTCTCTTTCTGCCTCTCCTTTCTCTCTGTGTAACTCTGACTTTCAAATAAATAAATCTTTTTAAAAAATCACTGAGTTGCAGAAATTCAGAAACTTGGTGATCTGAAGTTTGTGCACTAACCAGCGATTTCATCTGAAGAGATGGTGTTTGTAATGTATCTGAATGTTTTCAGAGTGCTTTATTCACATTAGCTTTTCTGTCTAAACCTTGTGGGATCACCCAGTTGCTGATAGTCACTTCTGAATACCATCTTACTAAGAATTTGTGAATAACATATGTCAGCTGTTGGATATGCTCTGGATACTCAAGTGAAATCTAAGTAGCTTGTCTTCCTTGCATATTTATAACCTTTTTTCTCTCTAGCTGTTCAGTTAACAAGTGACCAGGTAGACAGGAAATCTGATGGCTACAGGATGACCTATTTAAAACACATAGCCTACTTATTCTCATTCATTTGTGTTCTCATCGACCCAGAAGCATTGAGTCCCCAACACAAAGCACTGGGATAGGTTTCATCTACCAACACATTTAGATGGCCTGATCCTATTGACCAGACTGTCACAGCTCTCACCACTACTTTAGCCACCCCAGATCCTGTCACAGATGCAGTGAGCACTGAGCATCCAAGATGCTTTTTGTTTTCTTTTTCCCATTAACTTTAATGTCTACTGACAATCTCATGTTCTTCAATTCACTACTTTCTGGCCTGGAACTAAGTATTGATGAGTGTTATTATATGAGTGGTGATACAGGGTGGTTTAGTTCAGCCATGTTCATATGAGTGGTAACAAATGAGCGAGAGAATCCTGTGCTTTTTGTAGCTCTAAAGTTCATAGTCACTGTATGTGATTTTAGAAAAGTTTTCGGCGTTGATTATTATAAAATGAGGTTTGGACTGGAGTCTAAAGATGACAAATCTACACCCATTGGGAGATGACATGGGAATTTGTAAAAGGTTTTGGTTTTGCCTTCTGATCTGAACAGTGAAGTTGTGCATCTTTAGAGATAAGCTCAGAGTAAGAAGTCTAACAGTGACATCTGTTGGTGAGTTTGCTTGTGGCAAACTGCGGGCAGGCTGGAGTATAAAGGTGCTGAAATGAATTTTGAACTGCTACTTTCTTTTCCACCTATGTTTTGAAATCAGCTAAATGATTTATTTCTGGTTTTTCCTTCTTGCCTGTAAATGAAAGTGTCCTGTAACTTCATAAATTTATCATAATTGTAAAATTCATACACAATCATTATAGAAAAGTTGAAATATGTAGTTGAATTGGAAGAAGAAATAATCCACAGTCTTAGTAGTAAGGACAGCAACTGTTAAAATCTGAGAAATTCTCTTTGTGTTTTTCACTATGTGTGAGTTATTTTCAGTGAGAAATTTTTAAACATATAGGCATGCTAGATTTTATAACCTAACTTTCTTTTCCTCTTCCTTCCTTCCTTCTTCCTTCCTTCCTTCCTTCCTTCCTTCCTTCCTTCCTTCCTCTCTCTCTCTCTCTCTCTCTCTCTCTCTTTTTTTAAACCAATTGCTCTTCTACTGCCTATCCATGTTACTACAAATTCCTTATGGATGTGTTTAAGGTGGTTGAGTCATATTCTACTAGACAGTGCGCCAGCATTTATTCAACCATTTCTCCATCATTGGCTGTTAAAGTTGTTTCCAATTTTTGGAACACTTTTATTGTTTGGAAATAGGTGAGCGGACTACACATAATTTTGCCTCTATCTTCTTTTGCCACCACAATTATGTAGGGCTATTCCTTAGTACACCTCTGGAGGTGATTATCTTCTGTAAGCATTTTTAGGCTTTTGGTATATATCACTTTTTTTAAAAAAAGATTTTATTTATTTATTTGAAAGGCAGAGTTACAGAGAGGCAGAGAGAAAGAGAGAGAGAGAGAGAGGACTTTCATCCACTGGTTCACTCCCCAGATGGCCGCAATGGCTGGTGCTGTGCCAATCCGAAGCCGGGAGCCAGGAGCTTCCTCTGGGTCTCCCACGTGGGTGCAGGGGCCCAAGGACTTGGGACATCTTCTACTGTTTTTCCATAGCAGAGAGATCAGAAGTGGAGTAGCCAGGACTCAAACTGGCGCCCATATGTGATGCCGGCACTGCCATGGTGCTGGCCCCATATCACTATTTTGAAAAGGTCTTTTCTTACTCAGGCCTTTATGATTTATGTATATATTTATACATCATATATTACATATATATGGTATATAAATTATATACTATGAGTATTATATATCTTGTAAATAAGTAATTTTGTTATATATTTATATAAAAGGCAAAATATGTTTTATGTTTCTTAGTTTTCTATAATAATTTTTAAACATTAGAATAGTTTAATTACATTATTTTATTTTTTTAAAGAGATTTGCTTAAAAGTCAGAGTCACACAGAGAAAGGAGAGGCAGAGAGAGGTCTTCCATCTGCTGGTTCACTCCTCAGTTGTCTTCAATGGCCGGGTCTCCCACATGGGTGCAGGGGCCCAAGGACTTGGGACATCCTCTACTGCTTTCCCAGCAGAGAGCTGGATGGGAAGAGGAGCAGCCAGGACTAGAACCGGCACCTGTATGGGATGCCTATGCTTCAGGCCAGGGCTTTAACCTTCTGCGCCACAGCGCCGGCCCCATAATTACATTATTTTCTATATCAGAGGTTTTTATACTTTGGGCTCTACAAGTGTCTCACTTCCAAGCCCTCTCCCCTCTTTAGACAATGTGATTTGAATCCCATATGTTTATATATTGATATGATAAGTAAGATTTCTATTGGAAAGGGTTCTGTTGATTTAGGAAGAGTATACATGATGTTAGTGGCTATCATACCAGCTGGCAAGGACATCCTTCCTTCCTCTGGTGGCTTTGAACTCTAATGTCAGAGAGGAGTACACTGCTAAGCAATATGTGAGTCAGCTTTCAAAACTGGACAAGCACCACCCTGATTTCAGTTGTAAGCCTGATTTGCAGCATTATTGTTGAGATATTACTGGGCCTGTTTCTCTGGCTGTGCTGACCCTCATTAATATGGAAGAATGACAGCTAAAATATTTAATAATACGTGGAAGTCTGTCATCCATAATTTGGGGTGGATGTAGTGTCAAGGTTAAGGTTGTTACTGAGTTCCATGGTTTAGTTTGGCATTCATCTTTTAGTTACTGAATTATAAGAAGATCCAAGGGTTTCCTCGGGGGATGGCAGAAGTGGTGTTGGTATAGAGTAGACATTAAGGAGACTCAGGGGAGCACCTATTTACCAAACTAAAAAAAACCAAACCAGAATAGCTCTCTTTCTCTCCTCTTCCCACACTTCTGACACCAAATGTTTGAGTTGTCCACATGAAGCAAATCTCTGTCAACTCCCAATAAATGTTGAATAATTCAATTCAGTTCTGGCACTATCCCCGAGTTAGCATCAGTCTCCATAGCTTAAGGGCACAGTCCCACTAGACCATCCCACTTCAGGTGCCAGTGACAAGTAATGGGGTTCCAGTTCACTGACTGGGATGCTAATTGGAAGCTTCCATGAACTCCTACTTAGGTTCAATAATTTGTTAGAGGGGCAGGTTTTTTGCACTGGGGTTAAGATGCTGCTTAGGATACCAGCATCTCATATCAGAGTGCCTGGATTCAAGTCATTCAGTATTTCAAAATACATATATACATACTTACCAACATACATACTTAAAGATAAGTAAGGTATTTGCTAGAATGGCTTACGCAACACAGGTAACCAATTTCCTTACTATTTCCGATTTATGGCAAAACATGTTTGAAAAGGAAATAATTGAATAGCTAGATGAAGACATACAGATAGTGAGGTCTGGAAAGGTTCTGAACATAAGAGCTTGTACCCCATAGAGACAGAACTCCTTTGGTTAGGGTTTTTATGGAAGCCTCATTACACAGGCATTATAGGTTAAATTACTGAATGTTGGTCCAACTGCTTTGTGGTCAGTTCAGGTCTGTTTGGAGCTGAAAAGTCCAACCCTGTAATCACAAGACTGGTTTTTCTGGCAACCAGCCCACTGTCCGAAAGACCTTCCCCAAACTTACCTCATTAGCGAAATCTTAGGTGTGGCAGAAAGGGGTTTCTTGTGAATAACTAAATACTCTACTTGTACTTTGCTGCACCAGAGCTGTTTCTGGAGCTGGGGAAAAACTCAATATTATTATCTTATTAATAATATTAATATTAAGCTTATCACTTAGGAAGTTACAAGGCTTTTAGGAGCTCTGGTCAGGGACCAGAGGCAAGGACCAAGTACATATTTCTTATTAGATCACAAGGTCACATAACCAATATGTATTTCAGTGGTTAAGCAGCCAATGCTGCTGTCTTGGTGCCAGACTGCTGTGTAGAGAGGCTCTGTTTGGGTCATGGTCCTGCAGTCCTGCTCAAGCAAATTTCATGCACCACTCTGAGCAAAATACAAAGCCGTTGGAAGACTGAACCCATGTGTTGTCGTCTCCACTTTTGGATGCTGGGATTGTCAGATACTGTATTGGACATGCTAATAGTAAAAAAAAAAAAAAAAGGTTTATATTTGGTTGAAATTCAAATTTAAATGGGTGTCCTATATTTTACTGATTAAAATCAGTATAGCCCTAAGTACCACTTTTGGGACAACATCCAAATGCACTAAATGTGTGAATTGGTCTAGGGTAGCATCTATATATGTTAAAATCTAACTCCCCCCAAAGTGCCCATTTAGAATATGAAAGTTAAGGAGTTAAATAACAGCAAAATAGGAGCTACCATTAGCCATGTACCTCAGATATCAGTGCACTTTGAACCAGATGTGTCAAAGGCAACTGAATGTGGTCAGAGACCAGAGTCAGTGGAGCCTAACTCCTTATAACAAATTCAGTTTCCTGGAGAGTCCATTTGAGAGGCATGTTCATCAAAGTGCCTGTAAACATGGGACATGGTTGGGGAGAAAAGACATGTGGCCTGAGATTGAAAACAAAGACAAATAGCAGAAATGGTAAATGGTCATTGGAATTTTATGCTGCTTACAACAGCCTCTGAAAGTAGGATTTTGCACACCAGCTTCTTGTGACAGGCAGAGTGGACAGTGAGAGAGAGAGAGAGAGACAGAGAGAAAGGTCTTCCTTTGCCATTGGTTCACCCTCCAATGGCCACCGTGGCCGGTGCACCATGCTGATCCGAAGGCAGGAGCCAGGTGCTTCTCCTGGTCTCCCATGGGGTGCAGGGCCCAAGCACTTGGGCCATCCTCCACTGCACTCCCGGGCCATAGCAGAGAGCTGGCCTAGAAGAGGGGCAACCGGGACAGAATCTGGTGCCCTGGCCAGGACTAGAACCTAGTGTGCCAGCGCCGCAGGCGGAGGATTAGCCTATTGAGCTGCGACACCAGCCACACACCAGCTTCTAACATACAAAGTCTGCATTCTTTTTGGTGATTCTCATTTCCAGGGATCATCACGGTCTTCTCGCCCGTGAGTCTCTGGAGATTTCGTACCAAACTGGCCTGACTAGGGAAGCAAAGGATGTAATTACCGCATCCACACCCACTCTTGACTGTCTAAACTAGTAGCAAGAATTTCCATGGGTTGATCACTTCCTATGTGCCAAACACAACTGTTGGAGGTTATTTTTGTGCTTGATGTACAAAAGAGAGAGATACAGAAAGGGCAGGAGCCAGATTTGAACAAAGGCCTGACTCTAAACCCAATTCCTTAAATGTTCAACCCTTCCACTTCTCCACTACTTTAGGTGTGTTTTGATTGGTTTTCTTTTACTTTGCTTTTTATTTAAGAACAAAAGACATTCATTTAATGGCTATAGATTAGCTTCCACAATCAGTGAGAACTGAGAAGCAGGCTACCACCGAAATTACCCTGGGGATTTCAGTTTCAAAATTGTACAGACTGCTTTCTGACAAAATGACTCTGCATTACATGGAAAGGGCCCCATCTTTGGAAGGCTTTTATGGAAGCCAAAGAGAGGCTACTCCTTAAAGGTAATGGCTACAGCACTGACTTACCCAAATCATTAGGATATTCATGACAAAGGACTTGGAAGTAAATTCAGAAATAGCTAAGAAGATTGTTTCCTCAATTAGTGTGTTTGTGTGTGTAAATATGTGAGTAAGTGTTTATGTGTATGAGAGATAGAAGATGTGTCTGTTGTGTGACCACATCTTCCATCCACTGGTTCACCCTCTGGAAGCCCATAGTAGCCAAGGTGGCCAGGTCAAAGTTAAGAGCCGGATCTCCCATATGGTGTGGCAGGGACTCAAGTACTTGAGCCACCATATGCTGTCTCCCAGGTTGTACATTAAAAGGAAGCTGGAGTGGACCAGGGACTGAAACTCAGGAACCCTGATATGGGATGCAGGTATCCGAAGTGGTATATCTTAACCACTAAACCAAAGCTCATCCCAATCTGATTTGACTCCTAACCTTGAACTATAACCAGACATCTCTCCCAAATTCTAACTTTGGAATTGATGTGGAGGTTTGTTATTACATTTAAATAAGAATTCTCTTTTCTGCCATTCATGAAGATCATTTCTTATGCATATATGCATTTTCCTTGACATCCTTCTTCTTGTATTCCCTACATACTGCAAGATAATGGTGAACAGTAGCATTTCATATTTCTTTATAAAACAAAAAGAATATCAGGCTCAGCTTAATCATTGAAACATGTTTATGGTTAACAGAACTGTGAAATTCACTTTTCTGTTACATTGATCACACTCATTATCCTTTTTTCCTTCACCTTTTCTGATATGAAATATAATAGCTATTCATATAAAATTTGGACTCCAGAGTATAAACACAGAAAATTTTGTGTGGGCTGCCAGAGTCTCAGGCAATGGCTTAACCCACCATGCCACAGTGCTGGCACCTCGCTGAAATTATTAAGGGGTTTAAAAATCAACTTGGAGGGGCTGGCATGTGGCATAGATGGTAAAGTCACCACCTGTAATGCTAACATCCCATGTGAGCACCAGTTCATGTCCCTGCTGGTCCATTTCCAATCCATCTCCCTGATAATGGCCTGGGAAAAAGCAGCTGAAGATGGCCCAATTGTTTGGGTGGAATTCCTGGCTTCTGGCTTTGGCCTGACCCAGTCCTGGTTGTTGTGGCCATTTGGGATGTGAACCAGTGGATGGAAGATCTCTGTCTCTCCCTCTCTCTCTGTAGTTCTTTCAAATAAATTAATAAATCTAAAAAAAAAATCACCTTGGAACTCAGGAAACATAATAAAGAACAGGGTGAACTTTTCCTGCAGCCTGCAGTGGCCACCTGAGAAAACTCTAAGCTAATTACTCTTTTCAAGTGCTTCAGATTAAAAAAAAAAAAAAAAAATCCAGACAGCACTGGCCCTGAAACACCCAAAGGACCTACTTGAGTTTTCTTTGGCACTTGATTTGCTCATGGCCCAGCTGTGGGGAGGAATTGTATTTAGCCCCTCTGTCCCAGTGTATAGATTACAGGGAGCTACAGGGGGCATCTTCCTTGTGGGCTGTCAGATCATTAGTAAGTAATTGTTTCTTATTAATGCAGTGTTTTAAAATACTGTTAGATGCTGCTTGGTTTGTTTCTTTCTTATAAAAAAAATATGTAATACCTATACAGTCTTTCCATGTGCCACACTTTGAAGAGTACCCATCACATATTAATCTATTTAGTCCTCATTAACAGCCCTTGAGGTGTGTGCTATTCTAATTCACAATTTCCAGATGAAAAGGCAGTAGCTTAGCTGTAACTTGCCCAAAGTCAGGCTTATAGGGGCAACGCATGGTGTAAGGCCTGAACTGAAGGCCATGCTTTTTTTTTTTTTTTTTTTTTTTTAAGATTTATTTATTTGAAATTCAGAGTTACAGGGTTTAGGTATATATATAGAGGGGGGGGAGGGAGGAGAGGTCTTCGATCCATTGGTTCACTCCCCAGGGCTGAGTCAAGCTGAAGTCAGGAGGCAAGAGCCTCTTCTGGGTTTCCCACATACGTGCAGGGGCCCAAGGACTGGGACTATCTTCCATTGCTTTCCCAGGCTCATTGGCGGGGAACTGGATTGGATGTGGAGCTGGGACTCAAACTGCCACCCATGTGGAATGCTGGCATTACAGGCAGCAGCTTTACCGGCTGTGCTGCAGTGCTGGCCCCAGGGCCATGCTCTTAACCTTGCACACTGCCCTTGTTCCTTTTTCATCCAAAGACTACTGCTCTCTTCCAGCTTCACAACATCCCCTGGCCTCTTGTGTTCCCTTGTATTTTTTTCTAGTTTGTTATCAACATTCAACCTATTTCCACAGAAGCCTTGTTACTGCCTGCCGGGAGTGGTCATCACGGTAGGCAGGTGCAGCCTGTTTTCTTTTTAACCCATTAGTGAAAACAGTCGTGAAGTTTTGATAGGTTGACCCAGCGGGGCTGTTAGAAATCTTGCCCTGATTGGCAGGGGCACGTACCACGCCATCAAGGCAGTATAACAGAATGAGAAGTCTCGGGAAGCCTCTGTCTGTCTTTCATTGGGCCTCCTGATATTCCTGTGACTTAGCAAGGTGGTGTTCCCATTTCAAAGATGTGGAAAGTGAGCCTAAGGCAACTGCTGATGAGAAAGAGGGTAAGAGTGCATGACAAAAAAATTAGATTGAAATTCTGACATTTGCAGCTGCATGGATGGTACCAGAGATCATTATGTAATTGAAAAACCAGATGCAGAAAAAGAAGTACTGCATGTTCTCTTTTCTGTGTATAAGTTTAAAAAAAAAAAACAAGTAGTTGATTTGACCTCATAGTAATGACGGTAGAGGCTGGGAAGGGTCAGGGGTATAGGAGTTGAATGACAGGAATCAAAACAGAAACAGGAGTTCTGGTGTTTGCTAGAACAGTGGGCTGATTATAGATCATAACATCGTATTATATGTGGTATAAAGAAGTGAAAGAGGGGCTGGCACAGTGGCTCAATAGGCTAATCCTCCGCCTGTGGCACCGGCACACCAGGTTCTAGTCCTGGTTGGGGTGCCGGATTCTGTCCCGGTTGCCCCTCTTCCAGTCCAGCTCTCTGCTGTGGCCCGGGAATGTAGTGGAGGATGGCCCAAGTGCTTGGGCCCTGCACCCCATGGGAGACCAGGAGAAGCACCTGGCTCCTGCCTTCGGATCAGCGTGGTGTGCCGGCCACAGCATGCTGGCCACAGCGGCCATTGGAGGGTAAACCAACGGTAAAGGAAGACCTTTCTCTCTCTCTCTCTCTCTCTCTCACTGTCCACTCTGCCTATCCAAAAAAAAAAAAAAAAAGTGAAAGAGGAGCTGGTAGGCTCCAAACACAAAGAGGAAATAAGGAAAGTGAAAGGCTAGTTGTCTGGTTTGAGCAATTTATGCTGTAGAGTATATGTGTTGAGATGTTGCACTGCAGCCCATACAAATGTATAAGTATTACATGTTAATTAAAGAGTGAAATAGCAAGATGATAAAATAGTTCATAAACTGTATCAAAGAGAAAGATCACATGGCCTCTCAGTAAGAGGAGGTGTGGTACACAGGAGATAGGAGACCTCATTTTCAGTCTGGTCCAGCTCTGTGAGCTGGGACCAATTCTCCACTTCAACTGTTTCATCTTTAAAACAAGAAAGTTAGGGGCCAGTGTTGTGGTATAGCAAGTTAAGCTTCCGCCCATCCTATAATGGGCACCAGTTCTGAGTCCCGGCTGCTCCACTTCTGATCCTGCTCCCTGCTAACACCCTGGGAAAAGCTTCAGATGATGGCGCGAGTGTTTGGGTCCCTGCACTCACATGGGAGACCTGAAGGAAGCTCAAGGCTCTTTGCTTGGGCTGGGCCCAGCTGTGGCTGTTGCAGCCATATGGGGAGGGAACCAGTAGACAGAAGATATTCTCCCTCTCTCTCTCTCTCTCTCCCTCCCTCTCCCTCCCCTCCTCTCTTCATGACTCTGCTTTTCAAATAAGTAAAAAATAAATCTTTACCAAAAAAAAAAAAGTTAAGCTAGATGGTTTCTAGTATGTTTAAGTTCTCATTCTGCCTCTCAATAACTTTGTTCTACCCAGATTCTTCCACAAGCTTACTCTCCTTTTGAATGACATTCAGTCAACAGATGTTTTCTGAGTACCAGTGATGTCATCATTTCCTAAATTCTCCCCTTTTGTAATAGACTTCATGGTTAGTTAAAACACATCCTGAACACCCCTCAGCCCCAAATTTGTCATCACCCGTTGCCCTACCTATATCTTTATTCATAGCTTACTGACTTTCCCCAGTCTTCCATAGAAAGCTTCTACCCTCTTATTTCCCTTACTAATTTTAACTCCATGTTCTGCATGTTGTTTCAAACATCTTCACGTGAACCTATTTGAACTCGTTTGGGAGGCTGGAAGCAATTAGTCATTTAATTCAGGTTGGGAACCTAAATCACGTAAGTCAGACAAGGAGGAACATGACAATTAAGTCGTCTAATCCCCGTGAAATGTAAGCTCCTTTGCTTTCCTTTCACCTTGCCATTCTGGGGTTTTATGAGAGTGTAGTAATGCAGTGAATCATCTAAACTGCATGATATGCGGGAGACCTACCGAGAGTACGAGGGCCTGTAGGGCATTTTCTTTTCAGGCAGTGTCTAAGTTTTACAGAATGATTTTTAAGAAAGCAGTTTTCTAATGTCACGAAAGTCAAAGGCCCAGGCTTTCCTGCCTGTTGGTGGAGGTGTGTTTTTGTTGCAATTGTTCTTTTAAGCGTGTCTCACCAAAGATCTAATTGTTGGACAGGTGTTCTTATCTCTCTGGACTTTGGAGGTCCAGCTTAGAGGATGGTGACATGGAAGAAACACAGGGAACTTACTGGTTTGAATTTTAAAATGTAAAATGCTGTGCTCAGATTTTAAGTAGTGAATTACTGATTGCTTTTAACAAACAAAGCATGTTGGTCAAATGTGAATTATTTATCATGTGTGTGTTGACTTAATCGTCTGAGGTGGACCACTTTCACCTGGCATTTCACACAATGTGGCTACTGGAAAGTATCTTGAAGTTAGAACAAAAACAATCAGCTGAGATTGTAGTAGGTGATGAAGAAGGAAAACTTTGACTTCCATTGATTTTGTGTAATAGGGGCTTATTAAGTGTTAGCACAGAATAAGATGACCCTGAGATAAATAATGTCTAAGAGAAGTGATGGTTTATACTTCTTCCTCCCCCAAAAACATTAAGGCCTTACAGAACTGGGGAATCTTTTTCAGCCAAGGGCCATTTGGATATTCATAACATAGTTTGTGGGCCATACAAAATTATCAACTTAAAAATTAGCCTGCTATACATTTATTGAATTTTGAGTCTCACCTGTGGTTGCATTGGCAGGGCCAGACCAAATAATTTCACAGGGCCTTAATATGGCCTGTGTGTCTCTAGCAGGCTTAAATAGACTCATTTTTCAAAACTGATGTAAATCAAATCTGTAGTTTCCTTATGGTAACACTAAAGTCTGAAACTTTTTAATTCCCTATATGACCACAGACAATAACGTTCCATATAGTCATGAGAACCAGTGACCTAAAGATGTCAGTGCTCAGGGGCCGGCGCTGTGGCGCAACGGTTTAAGGCCCTAGCCTGCAGTGCCGGCATCCCATACTGGCTCCGGTTTGAGTCCCACCTGCTCCTCTTCCGATCCAGCTATCTGCTATGGCCTGGGAAAGCTCAATTCCTTGAGTCCCTGCAACCGTGTGGGAGACATGGAAGAAGCTCCTGGCTGCTGGCTTCGGATCAGCTCAGCTCTGGCCATTGTGGTCATCTGGGGAGTGAACCAGTGGATGGAAGATCTCTCTCTTTCTGGCTCTACCTCTCTGTAACTCTGTCTTTCAGATAAATAAAATCTTGGAAAAACAGAATGTCAGTGCTCAAAAGCCCTCCTTGAATTCCCATACTGCTCTTGCTGACCTAGCTTCATATTTATATGGGCTATGCTTGCTTTCTCTCAAAATTGTTTTGGGTCTAGCAATTGCTATTCAGACTGAGCCTACAATACTCAGTTACAGTCTATATAAACACTCTCTTGACTGACATGTTGTACTGAACTATACATTTTATGAAGGTGGAAGGCTGGGGTATCTTCATTTTGATTGTTCTGGAACCTAATTAACTCATGAGTTGGTACTCATTATAATGTTGGATGAACAAGTCTGCAAGAGGAGTTGTGCTTCATAAATAAAGGAGAATGGTGCAAGTAAGCTGGACATTTTGATGTTTGGTTACAGAGGTTTCTTTGCCTTATCTATGGTCAGTAAAAAAGCCAGTTAGGTGTTAACTAGAATTTTCTTTTAATGAACACTTCTAGATTTTGTTCCCAAGTTACAGAAGTGGAAAATAAGAATTAGTCTCAGTGTTAGATTTTTATGAAGTCTGTCTTCTGTGTCCTCTTTGCAGGGGCAAGGAGGTTTTTTTTCTGCTAAATGTCATTTGGGTATTTATAACATCATTCACAGGCCATATAAATTAACAACTTAAAAATTACCCTACTATAGATAAACTGAATTTCAGGTCACTCCTGTGAGGAACAGACCCAGAGGATCTTATGTGGCCTGTAAGCCGGACATTCCCTACCCGTTAGAGGGTAAACTACATTTCACAGGATAGTGAGAGTCCACATTGAACTGGGCCTAAAAGCTTTTGTACCTCCAGACTCAGCTGTCTGTGGCATCTGCTGGTGGCAGGAAGCTGAGCTCTGGGCCTTAGAAGACATGAAGAGTACAGGATTTAGAGCATGAGTACCTGGCTCTGTGCACGTGAGCAAGCTATTTCATCTTCCTGTGCCTCAATTTTCTAGCATGGAAAGAGAATAATAATATATCAACCTCACATAGTTGCTGTTTGTATCACAAGAGTTAATACTCATGGAGCACTTAAAACAGTGCTGGGCACACAATAAATACTCAAATGTTAGGTATTATTCTTCACCATCTACTAGATGTGTAAGGTGATCTGTAACCTCTCAGCTATGATTGCCTGACTTCTAAAATGAGCCTTTGGCTGGCATTGTGGTGTAGCAGATTAAGCTGACACCTGCAACACCATCATCCCATTTGGATGGTGGTTTGAGTCCCAGCTGCCCCACTTCTGATCCAGCTCCCTGCTAATGAGTCTGGGAAGGCAGCAGAACATGGCCTGAGTGCTTGGGCCCTGCCTCCCACATGGGAAAGCCAGATGAAGTTTCTGGCTCCTGGTCTGGCCTGTCCCAATGCCAGCTGTTACAGCCATTTGGGGAGTGAACCAGCAGATGAAAGATCTCTCTTTGTCTCTCCCTCTCTCTCTGTCTTTAAAATGAATATCTAAATAACAAGTAAATACAGAAGAACTCATTTTTTAAACAAACCTAATAATAACTTGTTTTAGAGTCAAAAGGCTGCAGTCAATTCGGGACCCAAACTTTCTCTACTTGCATGGAATTGTGTTGGAATCGGTGGGTATATGGATACAGAGGGGATGCAGAGACTCTAATCCTGTTCCATGCTATGGAATTAGAAGGGCCAGTAACCCCTTCCAGCCTATGTTTCATTCTGACCAAATCTGTAGAGGGTCCTGGAAGTCGGCATTAGTTAAGTTCCAGAAAAAGGAGATGTCTCATTTAAAAAAAGAAAAAAGTAGCACCAATGTGTGCCGTGTCCTCCTGCTCATCTACCCCATCTTACACCTATATCAGATGGTCTTTGAAACCCATTAGAAGACCAGTCTTATTATCTAGTATAGTGATGTCTTCTTTCTACAGTCTCAACGCAGCAGAAGTCTTAGGTTTCCTGCAGGAAGGAAGTCTATTCTGAGGTTTAAATGACACGGTTGAATTTTTTTCTGGAGTGTATTAGTGGCTTTTTGATTAAGAGTGCTTCAGTTAATTTAAAATATACTAAAATCAGAAGTAGAAAGGAAAGTGTCCACTTAGACACAAGATCAAATCAGCGTTTAGAAAGCGAGTGCTCTCAGCTGGCGCCACAGCTCACTTGGCTAATCCTTCGCCGGTGGCACTGGCACCATGGGTTCTAGTCCCGGTCGGGGCGCCGGATTCTGTCCCGGTTGCTCCTCTTCCAGTCCAGCTCTCTACTGTGGCCCAGGAGTGCAGTGGAGGATGACCCAAGTGCTTGGGCCCTACACCCACATAGGAGACCAAGCTCATGGCTTCGGCAGTGTGCTGGCAGTAGCGGCCATCTGAACCAGTGGAAAGAAGACTTTTCTCTCTGTCTCTCTCTCTCACTGTCTAACTCTGCCTGTCCAAAAAAAAAAAAAAAAAAAGTGAGTGTTCTCTTAACTGTCCCCATAGGGTTAGGTGGGATACAATGATAGGCACCTGTTTTTTATTATTTGTTTGAGGGTCCTTTTTGAACACATTGCTGAAAATGTGTTATAGCAGTCAGAATTTCTTCGTATTATATGGAAGAGGATTATTTGCAGCACCGGGGAACGTGGCACAGGATATCAGTGATAGCCATTTCCAGCTGTTGATATGGTAAGACTGTCATTTTGCTGTGGCTAAAGCTTGCTTTTCACAGAACAAAATGATGTGTTTTTTTTCACCATTTTGCAAAATTCTTCTTGGAGCCTCACTCAGAGGGAGCTGGCAATTGCTATTCAGCCATTTTGCCTCTCTTCCTCATCCAGCACGGTTCCCTGTCTACCGCAGGTGCTCACTGCATACTGGCTGGCTGAATTGGCTTTGGAAAACACTGACGGGAGCTGTCCCAGGAGGCAGCTGTGCAGACGGAGCTGAAATTTCTCTTCTGTGCTTAGTTGCCAGGCCCTCAGCACAGAATCAGTGATGAAGGCTACACTGAGCCGAAGTGTGAAGATCCGTGTGTCTGTCCGGGTTTAGTTCTAGATAGCTGGGGTCTGTGACAGAGACCTGACTGATAAAGACCTTTCAGATGTTTTGCCCTTGAGGGGACTGTGGCTCCTTGGCCGACCTCTGATGGATTGCTTTGCCTAACAAGGCCAGTTGAGGGTTGCCTTGTGTGGTGGCAGCTTTCATTTCGTTGGCTGCAACACCAAAGCAGAGAGGGGTGCCCTGAGCCGGGCAGTCACAGCTGCTGAGCAGAAAGAATTCTGTGGTTGGCACAGGGAGTGTGCAGGGTAATCAGGCCTGCCAGGCGGGGGCTGTTTACTCTGCAACCCTATGGCTGATGGACTCTGGGCGTGGTGGCTGTGCTTGCTAAGTACCTGTTTGTAGGACACGGAGACAGCCAGGGCAGAGCTAAAACAGCAGTAATATGAAACCAGTCCTGTTGGTTTCCTTTCTCCCCAGCTGCCAGCTAAAATCTGCATTCCAGATGAAACCTGTGGGGGAAGCGGAGGCAGGGGGTGGAGGTGGGGGGTGAGGGGGATGAACTCCAAGGGCAGTAAATTAACTGCTTTGGAGAGTTCTGGGCGTTTGGGGATGGCCTCTTTTGACTTGATCTGGTTTGGGCTTTGCGAATGGCTGTGGACCTGGGTGCACTCCTGGGTTCTGGGCCTGATTGCCATCCGCATGGAAAGGAAGGCCCTGTAAGAAGCGTTTTGGGCATTTTCTGCTGATTCACTTCTGAACCCCTTGGGCAGCTCCCAGGAGGTGGTGGCTACCGCCTGTTGTCCGGGGCCAGCTTGCCGGCTCAGCACTTTCAGGAACCTCCACTTGCTCACCAATGAGGAAGTTGAATGCAACCAGGAGAACCGCAGGCGCTGGGGCGGAGCTCCCCGTGAAGTCCCGGGCTGGGATTACAGGGCAGGCTGACTTTCCCTCCGACAAAAAGCCTTTTGTCGACGGGGATAAATACGGAAGTCCCAGCCCCGCAGCCTCGCGGGTCCGTGAGTACTAAGGTGCGCAGCCTCGGCTGCTTCTGGGCGTAGAGCACCGCAGACGGTTTACAGTTGCCCTGGGCGGGCCGTCACCACGCACGCCGGAAGGAGGGCTCAGTGACTCCTGAGAGGCGAAGTGTGTTCGCCGCCGGGCAGCCCAGAGCCCGGCTGCCTCCCAGGTCCTGTCGCTCTCTGTCCTGGAAGTGAAGAGTGAAGATCAGATGGAGTGGATACACTGAGGGAGCAGGGGAAGGTAACACGAGTCAGAACTTCCACCAAGGGCGCTGCTGGGACATGGAGGACGATGGTAACTCTCTGAATGAAAGTGATGTCTCAGGACCTGAGAAACCCGAAGCTGGACTTGAAATGGCTCAGTCGATCCTGAGTAAGTTTTCCATGAAGTCCCTGTTTGGGTTCACCAGTAAGTTGGAATCTGTGAAGCCTGAAGAGGAAGAGGCTGTGCTGAAAGCATTCCGCAACTTGGAGGGAGATCCCACACCTCCGAGAGATGAGCCCAGCAATGGCTCGGAGCCGCAGGAGGCGGAGGCACCGGTCCCACCTGAAAATGGTGAGAAGACTGCAGGCGTGGAGATGCAACCCAGAGGAAGTCAGGAAAAAGCAGAAGCAGGGACTTCACTTCCTGGCCAAGAGCTACCTCCACTGGATACCTCGAGTGCGAACAAAGATGAGGCCATTTGGGTCCGTGGGACCCTCGTGCACACCACCAGTGATTCAGACTCTGATGATGGTGGCCAGGAGCCAGAAGAGGGAAGCAGCGCCAAGGGCCCAGAGTCTCCGGGTGTCCTTGTATCTGAGCCCTCCCAGGAGCCCAAAGAAGAACCAGGAGATCCTAGGGAAAGCACGGCCGCTGGGGGCATGGATGATACGGAGCTCTGGACAGAGGGTCCTCCGCGGACTCCACCTGAGATAAGTGGGGAACCGGAACCTGGCAAAGATGGCCTTCAGACAGAGCACAGCCCTGGCCTGGGCCGGGCTGGAGAAGAAGGGTCCCGGGTCCCACCTGCAGGAACTGGCCAGAATTTGAGTGCTGATGTCACCAAGAATGCTGCTTCTAAAAAGGAAAGCCTGGGAGAGAAGCCATTCCAGCTTCCAGCTTTTTTTAGTGGGCTTCGTGTACTGAAGAAGGGGGCAATGGCTGAGGGAGGGGAGACCATCACTGAAATTAAACCAAAGGATGGGGACCTGGCTCTGCTCAAATTGACCCAGCCTGTTCAGAAGTCCCTAGTGCAGGCAGGGCCCCAGACAGTGAGGAGTGGGGAGAAAGCATCTGATCCCAAGGCCACTCCCACTCTCCTGGAGCAGCTCTCTCAGCTGCTCAACATTGACATGCCCAAAACGGAGGGGAAAGCCGCAGACCCCGGCTCACCCAAGGAAGAAGAGATGGGCGGCAGTGCTGACCAGGAGAGCCACGAGGACCCCGGAGAAGCCCAGACACAGGGTGGTGAGATCAAGGCCAAGCCACCGGAGACTGCCCTGGAGGCCTTTAAAGCCTTATTCATCCGGCCCCCCAAAAAGGGGACCACAGCGGACACCTCTGAGCTGGAGGCTCTCAAGCGCAAGATGAGACATGAGAAGGAGTCGCTGAGAGCTGTGTTTGAACGGTCCAAGGCCAGGCCAGCGGATGGCCCCTCCGACTCCAAAAGTGTATGTAGAATTGGGTTTTTGCATTTCGTCGTTAATACGTGGTGCTCTCGATCCATTTTTAGGCTTCCTGTAGATATGAATGTTGGTTGTCTCTTGTTAGTGGCTCCCTTGTAGGTAAAAAGATGATAATAACAGAATGAAATCATCCAGGAAAGGAGAATAGAGTCGGACAGAAATACTTCTCTTTCCTCCTCATAGTTTTCTGGAATATTGTAAGAAATTTATATGTAAAGATGTGTAGGTAGGAAGAAGGCTTGTCATTCTGAGTTTAAACGTTTACAGTAAATGCCTTATAAAAACTAGCCAGCATGGGAGGTGAGGCAATGTGGATATGTAACCCAGGTTTACAGGAATTTCCTCACCACTTAATTATACCTTTGTGAAAACTATATTTTTCCTTTGAAAGTCTGCCATTTGGCAAGCTGTGTTTTTGTGATTTGAGCTCAGTGTTCCACGTTCGTTGTGAGACTTCTTGACTGAGCTCTAGATTTAGAATGAGACCTGGGTTTTAATTCTGTATCATTTCCTGGCTGGATGGCCTTGATAATCTTTGAGCATCAATCTTCTCATGTGTAAAATCTGGAAAATAACCCTTATGTTATGTGGTTGTTGTGAGGATTATTTCAAGTTAGTGCAGAAGAGACATTTAGATCATGGAAATTGCTGCTACTCAAAGAAAAAGAACTTTTAGAATACCAAGTATGTGTCTAGTAGATCCTAAAGTTTCATAAGAACAATAAATATAATTTCTTGCTTAATATCTGTTCCATATACGATTGTCACTCCCTCTCATGCAATTGGTATATTCAGTTGAAATGTTAAAAGTTATCTTGGATTGTAGTTAAACACTAAGCATACTTGTGAAAATCAATTCCTATAAAAATAGCTTGACTATGAAGGCAACCTCATTCGTTTTATTTAGTAGGAAAGAAAAGAAGAATTGAAATTAGTAGTGTTGAATACCTGGAGAAGTATGTTTTGTCTTACTGTAAATGTTCATGGAATAAGCAAACCTAGTCCTTATTTCTATAAATAACCCTGGAGTGGTTGAGGATACATTTACAATCATTCCAGGATGTACCTGAATATGATACATTTGCGTCTTTGTCTTCAGCTTAAGATGTATTTGTGCTTTTAAAAAGTTACCTAATAAAAAAAATTACCAAGGGCTATGTAATACTTAGCCTTGAGTTTTTTGTGTGTTGTTTCTCAACTTTCACCCAAACAACTGATCGCTTCACATTTCTGGAAGAGACTCAGACAAGTAGTAGGATGATGAGACTGTAATTGAGATTGCAGTGAATGAGAGCAGTGTGCGACTGATAATTAAAATTAGTTTTAGAATTAGAGCTACAGTGTTTGCTTTCAAGAATTAATTGGCTCTGGCCACATTTCATTTAATATATTCTTTGTCCACTTTTTCAACAGTCTGACCAGAGCCCCACAGAGCAGGATGATAGGACTCCTGGCAGACTCCAAGCTGTCTGGCCACCCCCGAAGACAAAAGATGCAGAGGAAAAAGTGGGACTGAAGTACACTGAAGCAGGTAATGTGAAAAGAAGCCAGGTACCCAGGAATGAACCTTTTCCTGCAACAGCTTTCAGTTCTGGTTTAGCAAACTCTCAGAACTTGGGGTTTTGTTTCATTACACGATATAATACTGAAAGCTCCTCTTTCTGGTTTTGCTGTTAACCTTTGCACATTTATTGTTAACGCATCTCTTAGAGGTGAAAGAGGACTGGAGTGGAATGAGTGGAAGGGGGCATGTGTGTAACACAGGAGAAGCTTTGGGGAAGTAATGGAGAAGGTAGGCCACAAATTCCTCAGGAAGCAGGTGGTTGGCGCTCATGAAGGTTTGCGTGAGCTGGCCGTGCTGCTGCAGGAGGCTGAGCATGATTCTCCAGAGCTGAAATCTGATTTGTTGTTTGTCTCTGAGTAATGTTCCTGAGAGAAAGAAACCTTGTGCAGTGCGAACGTACAGATACCATATCAGTTACTCACTGGCTGTTGTTAGACAAAGCTTTATTTAATGCATGGCCAATTTTAAAGCAATCTAACTCTCTGGAAGAGGTCCCAGGAACTTTACTTGAATCTATTTAAATCGAGTAGGAATCTGGATTTTTTTACTTTTTAAAGTGAAAGGTTCACACAAAATTTAAAAAAAAAAATGACCAAAGAATTAGAGGATGGGTGTATCTTAAGTAGGTGCATGCACAAATGTGTCTATATCCCTGATGAACCCGCTTTACCTTCTCCTGATATTTGGAAATTACCTACACATGTCTTATCTTTTTTTGTTGATTGTCATTGTGTGGGTGGTTTTGTGTGTGTGTGTGTGTGTGTATTCAGGTCAGCTCATGTGGTTGTAGAAAAATGCTTATTTTCATTCCTACTCATTAATAACAAATAGACCAAAGTTAGGGTGATTCAGTATGTTCTTGTGGAATATCAGATTACTTCTTGCATCTTGGGATTGTTTCTAGTCTGCATTTGCACAATTGGAAACTTGGGACTTTACCCAGACATTAAGAACTACAGAGAAGTTTTATTTCCTGTGGTATTTGACTCACAGATTGAACACTATCATATCCTCAGGGAAAATATACATGTGTAGCTGTTTCAGGCTTCTTGCCCATTTTTTAATTCCCCAAAATTAGAGTGTGATCCACCTGCCAAGCTATTTTTCTCAGAAGATGACAGAGTGTGAATGATTGAAAGTCCTGAAGTTTGCTTAATAATGAACCCTGTGAGTTCTTACTCCAGTTTGTAGTAGTTTTAGTCTTGTCCCTACCAGAGACAAGATTGTTGGTGCTCTTCCTGTAATTACATGTGTAGGGAAAATATACATGTGTAGCTGTTTCAGGCTTCTTGCCCATTTTTTAATTCCCCAAAATTAGAGTGTGATCCACCTGCCAAGCTATTTTTCTCAGAAGATGACAGAGTGTGAATGATTGAAAGTCCTGAAGTTTGCTTAATAATGAACCCTGTGAGTTCTTACTCCAGTTTGTAGTAGTTTTAGTCTTGTCCCTACCAGAGACAAGATTGTTGGTGCTCTTCCTGTAATTACAGGGCGTTTGCCATGTAAAGAATTAAATAAATAATCGTAATTGGTTTTTTATCCCGTGGTGAGTAATATTTGGAAGCTTTGTACCCCTACAGATAGCCCTTAGTCTTTGTTTACTCTCTGCTTCCACTTCCAGAGGTTCAAAGCTGCATTGCAGTTCACCATGGTAGTGGTTTTCTCAGTCTTTGTATAGTGAAATGTGTACTCAGAGCTACTGAAGATCTTAAATGAAGTGGGGGAGAGGAGGAAGGCAAGAAGAGGTTGCTAATGATAGTTCTGTTGGGTGAGCTCTGTCAGAACCATTGTACTGGGAGACAGGGAGGGCAGGTGTCTGGAGAGGGCGACTGGCTCCGCAGCCAGCTCCGGGTAGTGGGCAGTACCGTGACATAGTTCCTGTGCTCCTGGTCAGGGCTCAGCTTCTTGGAAACCTTCTGGATGCTTTTTAATGTGCTCATCTGGAAGTGTGTTCCAAAGAAGAGTGAAATCTTCCATGTCTGCAGGAAACTTATTTTCTGCCCCATTACTGGATATAGCTGTCTTGTCATTTATTGCTGATTTTGAGGAAGTTAACATGTTCTCTGAACAACTGGTCTCTTAGAAGCATTTGGTTTATAATTGAACACATTTTGTGAACCTACCATTGGTTTCCCTGCCCTCAGAGAAACACTTAGAAAATTTGCCATCTATGGGAAACACACAGATGAATGGAGATTACATCCTGGAATAGTTCAGGGTGTCAGTCTCCTGTTTTTGTATCCTCAGTGTTCCTTATTTTTCCTCTCTTATGTTATTTATCAAAGTAGTGAAATGGGAGGTTAAGACTCTTAAGATTCTTGTTTCTTAAGTGCTGTTAGAATTCTGTGCTGTTCATCCAAACCCAGACCTCAGCAGGGCTGAGAAAGGGATGATGTTTGTTGTCATCTTGAGCCCCGCCCACTGTCCTTGGCTGCACTCAACCACTTTGGACTTGCTACTGCTTTGTTTTTAATGTTCAGAATGTACTTTATTTAATTTGTCATTTTTTGGAGGAAAATGATTCTTATTTAAAATATTCTTTCTTGTTGCTTATCTGTGATTTTCCTTTATTTAAAAAATATCATTGAGTACTCTTTTTATGAAGCCTTAAGAAAACACCTAATAGTGCAGATTAACATGTATTCTGCATTAAAAGGGAAGAGGGTCAATACTGCTGACACTGTCCCTTTAAACTGGAGTTCATCTCTGGGGTTCTCCTGGTAGTTCAGGGCTATTGAAGTGGCAGTGACCAAGGTTGCTCTCCCTGCTGCTCCCAAGCCCCTCCGCACCATCTGCATCTACTCCAACTGAAAGTACCTCCTTGGCAGCTGAATTCTTTGACTTCTGCCAGTGCCTCCAAGACCATTCTGCTGATACCATGCCTACCATTGAGGTGTTCTCACTTGTCTGAGCTCTTGGAACTTTGTTGATGTGCCTGTTGAAACTCCCCAGCGTTCTCCAGAGCTGTTACTGAAGAGACTGCTGTAGGTGCTGGAGTCGACCTGTTCTGGAGGAAGGGGAATGGAATTCCCAGTGTTGATTCACTGCCCTGCCTGGGTTGCTCTGCTCAAATGAAGCAGAATTGTTTTCCCCAGCTCCTGTGCTGTGCTTTCCTGCATTATAGTCACCAGTGTGTTTCTGTGTTTGGAATGCCTTAGAGAATGTTGGAAGGAAAGGAGCGTTTTGTCCTCTTTTTTCCTTGAAATGGGATTGGAATGACAAACTCCATGCTTCTGTAAGAATTGTCTTTCCTCTTCTGAATGCCAGACCTTGTTATTGAAACAAGCTTATAGCAAGGTCTTGCTTTTTTCTCTGGAGTACTTTGAGTACTTTTTCTTTTTCTTTTTAAAGTGGGCTCTTCTGATCCTTAAATGGTTAATAAACTCCTGGTGACTTCCTGTTACCTTTTCTGTGCTGTATACCAGACAGATCTGGATCCAGTAAACTTGAGTAGCAAGTGAGTGAAGCTTGGAGCTAATGTAAAACCCAACCTTGAACTAAATGGACGTGTGTTTTGTGATATTAAACAAGGTCGACTAAGAAGAAAATGTCCATCTTTAAATTTGATGTAGCAAAAGCTACATTTGTCTTGCATAATAAGCAGTGTTTTCTTGCATTCTTAGTACACAACCCCGAATATGGTGGGTGTTATTCAAAGGAACTTCAAAAGGTTCATGGAAAATGGAGTTAAAAAATAAGTTTATTTTGGTACAAAAAAAAATCCACAAACTTTTTGAAGACCTTTATTTGTATTCATGAATTTCAAAAAGTTTTTTGCATCAAGATAAACTTACCTTTTAATTTGGTTTTGGTTTTTTCATGAGCTTTTTTTAAAGATTTATTTATTTGAAAGTCTGAGTTACACACAGAGAGGAGAGGCAGAGAGAGAAAGAGAAAGAGAGAGAGAAATATCGATCTTCCATCCGCTGGTTCACTCCCCTATTGGCCGTAATGGCTGGAGCTGTGCCAATCTGAAGCCAGGAGCCGGAAGCTTCCTCAGGGTCTCCTACATGGGTGCAGTGGTCCAAGGACTTGGGCCATCTTCTACTACTTTCCCAGGCCATAGCAGAAAGCTGGATCAGAAGTGGAGTAGCCAGGATTCAAATTGGTGTCCATATGGGATGCCGGCACTGCAGGTGGCGGCTTTACCTGCTATGCCACCGCACCGGTCCCCCATGAGCTTTTTAAAGTAAGTGTTAGTGACTTGCTCCAAAATCCTTTTAAAAGAATTAACTTGAAAATATAAGGATATTCTAGGTAATTGAAACATAGCATAGGGCTAATCTTCTGTTTATTGCAAACTTGAATGAGACGTGTTTCTAACCCACGTTAGATCACCTTTTTCCTTTTACTTTGTTTAATCTTAAGACTCTTCACTTCATTTTCTCTTGGGTAATTGTTTCTGTGTCAACTAGAGTCCTGTCACAAGTCAAGTAATGCTCAAATTGAATGATTGAGGGGGTTTTTTTCCAGGCCATTCACAAAGGTGTGAGCTGAGTTTAGGAAAAGCCGTGAGATGGAGCAGGATGATGAAAAGCTTTTCCTGCCCCTAGGCCTGAATGATCATGAGTAGGAATAAGCTTTGGAGAGCTAAGAACCTCATAGGAATCTAAGTAGTATGGAATCTAAGTAGTACGGAGAGCTGCTTCCAGACAGGAACAGTGTCCGTTAGTAAAGACAGAACCAATCCATGGTTACATGCTGGGTGTGATGTGGAGGAAACAGCCTGACCCCATTCCATTTCTACTCCATGGTCTCCAGCTCTCATCCCCACTGGCCACACCCAGAGAGAAGTCCGAGGACTGGGAACCTCTTGATGCCATCCTTTGGGGAAGCTGACAGAGCCTAGAGTGGGGCTCAGAAGTGAGAGAGTAGATGTAGAGGGGCAGATAGGTCATCCTCAGTACAGTTCCACTGCCAAGCAAGCAGCCAGCCCCAGCAGAGAGAAGCTTCTAAAGCCTGCCTGGAGAAGAGCATTTGCCTGGTTCTGCCTCACAACACCGGGCATGGACCTCTTAACGCAAGGGCATGACCACGCTCCTGTCTGATCATCCCATGGGTTATAGTTTCTGCTCTAAAGAGTTCATAGAAAATAGATGGCGAGTCTTCAGAGCCTCACTCTGAGGATATCCTTAACATTTTGAGACTTCTTCCAAAATCTGGAGATGACAGAAAGATACAGGAAAAAGAAAAGTATTGCAGTGAGTTTAGCATGCATTTCAGAGCCTTCTGGATGTCCCAGCTGTCTCTGCAGGTCCCAGACTCCAGGGAAGAACCCCGGTTGCAAACACTGAGACCAAAGCCGAGCTTCCTTTCCCATTCAGCTCCTGTTTTGTCTAATGGAGGACTGCCTGAAATGTCTCATTTTTGTCCCCACAAAGTTTAAGGGAAGATGTTGTCATGGTGTGCCTCAAAATCCTGGAAGGAAATGAGGTTAATGTTTTTGGAATTAAAATGGGACCATGTGGGGAACTGTCAGTGAGTCAGTTACACCACAGAACAAATGTAGGAGAAAAAAATCCAACGAAGGAACGCACTCATGTTTTCTGAAATGAGCTGTGCACATTTAGTTTCTCTGCCAGTGTGTGTCTGGAAAAGTTTGTCTCAGCATTTGCAGGGGCTGGCCTGTGTACACACTGCCCTTGCCTTTGCAGAAGACAGAACTTAGCAGGAGCTTTGTGGTTACTGAGTGAACAAGCTGTCTGTACACATGGCATCTGCTGAACTTCAGAGCAGCTCCGTAACATCCTATTCAGAGTGTTTTGGATGAGAGAGAAATAGCCCATCCCGCAACTTAGTAAAGATGCACTTTCTGGTTCGTTTCTAATTTGGGTTTGCCTCGTTATAAAGTGATAGAGCTGTTCGTCACCCTTCCTGGTGAGTCAGACATGCTTGCTTTACCAGCCAGAGAGAGAGCTATAAATATCTTGGAATATTTTATTGGTCTTCTGTAACTTGAATTTTAATTTCCCCACTCATAGCTAACAGGCTACAAGAGTCACACATGACTTTTCTTTAAAGTCATAGCATGCAAATTGTCCTAAGCATCCCCTTACACACCCTGGGCAATGGGTTTGTCCATCTTTCATGAGGCTTTGTGACATGCAGCCATCACTTGATTGTGATAGCCCAGAAACTTGAAGCTATACAGACAAGAGATCAGGATGGCTTTAGATCTGTAAGTGTAGAAAGGGGTATACTGGGACATCAAAAGTGTGACAGACATGCTAAACTGCCACACCCTGCAGAGCTGGAAGCTGTGGAGAGCAGACTGACTTCCCCCAACCCTCCCAACAAGCAAATGGCAGCCAAAGTTTGACCTGAAACAGAGAGTACCCGAAAGTGGGGACCAGGGACTCAAGAGTTACAGTTGTGTTTAAAGAAATATTAGAAAAGATCTTTGGTTCAGGGAAGTAGAAGCAAGAGATTATAATATAGAACCTCAATGTTTATAATTTAAAAATGCATAGCAGTAGGAGCATCTTGGAGATCATTTAGCACATCCTGTTCGTTTTATGGATGCAAGTCAGTAAGGTTTTACTTGTTGAAAGAGACATAATTAATAAATGTGCTGAAGTCACAGACTGAAGAGTATGTCATCTCCAAATAGGAGATATAGTGGAGAGTGATGGATTTTTTTTTCCCCTGTCAATGCACTACTGTATAAAGATCCAACAAGGAAAACACATGGGGACAGGAGCTTTTAACAGTTATGCTGGTTGACAGAAGAAATTATGGGACCTGAAGTGCCAATATAAACCATAAAAGACAGTATATGAGGGCCTCACTGGCTCACGGCAGGTCTGCAGATGGTGACTTGGTTATCTCATACTGCTGTTTGTTTGATTCTTCGTGAAAATCAAAGAAGAGAATTTAAAGATGAATTTTATGCTAGGGAAGCTCACCTAACTTTTAAAGCCAATAAAAATGTTTGTAGTCTGTGGAGTCCTGCTGTGTTCAGGTGAGGCTCATTCAGTTAATACTGATTGAGGCACAGTCTGTGTGGTAATGTGTGATGTATGTGTATTTGATTTTAGGAGGTGAAATAATGTTTTTACTTTAGTGGTTATTTTGGTAGTTCTGTGGGGCCTAAGAAAAACCATAGCCTGCACATTCAGTCTACGATGTGCCTCTTTTGGGGAGATGAAAATGAACTTGCTCTGACAAATTGTATGCCACATTTTACAGTAGCTGTTATTGTCAAAATCTATATGCAGGTGATTCCTGCAAATTTTTTTCCTCTCCTGCTACTCTTTATTCTAGCCACCAAGTATCCTTTCTCCAGATCCTCCACCAGGCAGCCTTTCGCCATTCTGCCTTCACTTCCGCCATCTCTAGCCCCAACCCTAGGTTTCCATTTTCAATTTAGTGCCTTTCTCCCAGTGTCCCTTTCATGTGCTCCTAGCCATCAACTAGTTCAGCAAACAGAGGACACTCCTTTGAATCCCTCTTATAGAAGGTACCTGGGAAATTATAAATAATACTTTTTTATTCTGTAGAAAAACAGAGTACTTCTGTTTCTGAGAAATTGTAAACCCCAAATTTCAATATATAAAGTGAACTCTCAAACCTTCTCCTCCGAGATAAAAGCAATCACCAGATGGAAAGGGCAAGAGCAAGCAGAAAACTATCAAAGAGAAAGAAAAATAGAACCAAGGAAATCCAAGGACATAATTAAGTTTGGCATTATCTTTACTGTTACTTCCATTGCTTGCACATCAACCAGACTTGAATTTGAAGCCTGGCTCTGTTTTGTGCTATTTGTAACCTGGAGCAAGATATTTAACCATGGTTCTGTGTCTTCATATATAAAAATGAGTCTTGAAAATTACTGAGCTTCAGGTAGGAGGTAATGCAGGGACTTTCAAATTGGTGGTCAAGTTGGGTAGAAGTTAGGGCAACCTAGGACCTGAGTTCTTGCAACTGACCCCTAAAGTAAAGACAGTGTAGTCTCATGAGATTGAGCTTTTAAACCTGTGGAGTTTGAAGCCAACTCCAAGTGGCTGGTGTCTGAATTTAGCCAACTCCTAGGAAAACCAGGCAATATCATAGAATAAGAATTGATGTAGATATTGGAGAATTGGTTGGTGTCAGAAAAAAAGATATCAGATGAATGAAGTAACTATTTTCCTTTCTGAATATTTATTGAGGTCATGATACCATGCAGATGTATTTTGCATGGATGTCACCTGACTGAGGCCATTATTTTTATTGAATTCCCTCTCATCCTGTAGACATTTTTCATGTTTCGATAGCCTTCATAATAATCCTTTTTAATGGTTACTTGCTGATGATAATTTTTATAAATAGCTCTAGAGCAAATGTTTTGGGACATTTCAGTTAGGAAGCTGGAAACCTGAGGCAAGTCACCAGCCTACCTAATCATTGCATTAATATATTCTTTCAAACTGGAAGGAACTTTGGAGAATATCCCTGCTTGCTTAGGTGAAGAAATGGGTGTATGGAAAGGTCATCTCACTTGCTACTTCATGGTACAGCCAGAACTAGGATCGCAAGGACTTTTTTCTTTCCATTTGTAATGCAACCCGCTTGTCTCTCAGTCCAGTACTAATTCACCTCCTCCTTTTCCCCAGATTGTTTCTCTCATCCTGATTAAAGAGGGATCCATCTGACTTTCAGGAAGGAAAAAGGAAGGGAGCAGTCTGACAAGTCCAAAGAAAGATAACCATTATGCATAACTCAGTGTGAATTATAGAGAGCAAAAAATCATCCTTCATACTGATCCCTCAACCCACCTAGAGGGGTACCTGTTAATCGCTTTTGTATAGCATTTCAAGCACTTTGGTATGTGTTTGTGTATACATGTGTACAATAACATACCAGGCAAACCGTTTCCACATATATGGGTTCCTCCTGTACAAACTGTGGTAGTATTAGCTACTGCTTAGCCTGTATCAGAGGCCTTCACGTGTCAGTACACGAAGAGCATTCTCATTCTCCTAATGGCTGCATAGTATTCTGTAGAGGAATAGCTAACTTAATAAACTATTCCCTTATCAGTGGACTTCTGAGTGCTCAGAATCTTTCATTGTTACAAGCAATGCTGGAATGAAATTCTTATACATCTGCTTTAGGCATGACTGAATTTTAGGGTAGAATGGAAGCGAATTACTATGTTAAAGTCCTGGCTCACTTTAACCACTGATAGGTACTATCCAATTGGCCTCATAAAATATTGAATCTATTAATATTAAACCAAGACAAGAATAACAAGAATACACATTACACTTTAGGAACATTCATTTAATACATGCCTATCTAATGGGTTAAAAATGACACACTATTGCTTTTTAATACACTGTTACTTTTAATATAGGCAAAATGGAACATCTTTGTGTGTGTGTATTGCCTATTTAGATTTCTGCTTCTGACTTGTTTGCTGGTGATCTTTGCTTGTTGATTACCTGGGTTTTTGGTCTTTTTTCTTACTAATTTGAAGGAGCTTTTTGTATATATGAAGGAATCAATTCCTTTTTTACAATTTCCTTTTTTACAATCTCATTCAGCCTGTTATGTCTTTTTTTTTTTTTTTTTTTGACAGGCAGAGTGGATAGTGAGAGAGAGAGAGAGAGAGAGACGGAGAGAAAGGTCTTCCTTTTCCGTTGGTTCACCCCCCAATGGCCACTTGGGTGGCACGTTGCGGCCCGCACACCGTGCCGATCCAAAGCCAGGAGCCAGGTGCTTCTCTTGGTCTCCCATGGGGTGCAGGGCCCAAGGACTTGGGCCATCCTCCAGTGCACTCCCGGGCCACAGCAAAGAGCTGGACTGGAAGAGGGGCAACCAGGACAGAATCCGGCGCTCTGACCGGGACTAGAACCTGGTGTGCCAGCGCTGCAGGTGGAGGATTAGCCTAGTGAGCCATGGCGCCAGCCCTGTTATGTCGTTTACCTCATATCTTTTATTATACAGAAGTTTTATATTTTATGTTAGCAAATCTTTTCTGAATTATTTGTTGTGATTTGTGGTCGTAAGGAAGGCTTCCTTAACGTCAAAATTAACAATATGTACCTTATATAACTAATACATATATGTTTAGATTCTAATTCTGTTGATTGTATCTATGTGTGATAAAGACATGCTAAAAGGTGGCTGTGTACCATAATGTTAGCGAGTTGGGCTATGGGATCTGATGTTATAGAATCAATTGTAGGCTTCAGCAGCAGCTGACTCCATAATTCTAGGAAAATTAACTCCTTTTTGGGTCTCAGATTCCTTATTTGTAAAAATAAAAAATGAGGGCCAGAGTGCTGTTGGGCAGTGGGCTAAGCTTCTGCGTGCAGCGCCAGCATCCCATATGGGTGCTGGTTCGTGTCCTGGCTACTCTTCTTCCAATCTCTGCTATGGCCTGAGAAAGCAGTGGATGATGGCCCAAGTGCTTGGGCCCCCACACCTGCATGGGAGACATGGAAGAAGCTCTTGGCTCCTGGATTCAGATCAACGCAGCTCTGGCTTGCAGTCATTTAGAGAATGAACCAGTGGATGGAAGACCTTTCACTAGCTCTGCATCTGCTTCTCTGTAACTGCCTTTCAAATAAATAACTATCTTTTTAAAGAATAAACAAAAGAATAAAATAAAGATTATTTGTAGGGTATAAAGAAATAAAGTATATAAAGAGCTTAGGAAGTAGCTGGCTCATTGTGAAACCAAAGTTATGTCAGGTGTTAATTTTGTTTGTCCCAAATTGATAACTACCTTCCCTGGCAGTATTTAATAAAAACTTCATTCCTTCATTCCTGCTTTGCAGCAATGGAGTGCCAGCTCTTCCATAAATAACTTGCTTTATATGCAGATCTATTTCTGCACCCTTTATTATTTTGTGTTGATATATTTATCTTGACCTTGTGCCATTGCTACATCTTTGTAATTAGTATAGTGGTAAAGTTATTTACATGTGTAGTCATTCAGATCACCTCAATTTTTTTCTTGTAAATTTTGTTTAGAAACACATGTATTTATATTCTTGCATATGAGCTTTAAAGTCAATTCCTCAAGAACTCTGGGAGCGAGGGGGACAGTGCTGTGGCTTAGTGTGCTGGGCCTCCACCTGTGGTGCCAGCATCCCATATGGGTACCAGTTGCTGTTGCGGCTGTTTCTTTTCTGATCCAGCTCCCTGCTGTGGCCTGGGAAAGCAGTGGAGGATGGCCCAAGTGTTTAGAGCCCATGTACCCACATGGGAGACCTGGAGGAGACTCCTGACTCCTGGCTTCAGATAGGCCCAGCTTTGCCTGTTGCAGCCATTTGGGGAGTGAACTGGCACTTGGGGGACCTTTCTCTCTGTCTCTCCCTCTTACCATCTGTAACTCTGCCTCTCAAATAAATGGAATCTTAAAAAAAAAAAAAAAAACTATGAATGGTTACCATTGGAATTTTGACTAAATCATATTAGATTTTATATTAATATATAATGTGATTATAGATTTTATATTTTATATTACATTATGTATAATGCTTATAAATCAGTCTTCCCATCCAAGAGCATGATTTTACTCTCTAGCTACTCAGAATTTCTTTTATGCTCTATAGTAAACTTTTAAGATGCTTTAATATAGCTTTTAATACTTTATTGCTGGATATATTAAATGGGACATTGTTGTTTTTATTTTTAACTCTTAAAAATTTATTCATCTGAGAAACAGAGTTATAGACAGGGAGAGAGGTCTTCCAGCCACTGGTTCACTCCCCAAATGGCCTCAATGGCTGGATCGAGGCTGATCTGAAGCCAGGAGCTTCTTCTGGGTCTCCCATGTAGGTGCAGGGGCCCAAGGACTTGGGCCATCTTCTACTGCTTTCCCAGGCCATAGCAGAGAGCTGGATAAGCAGTGCCCATATGGGATGCTGGCACTACAGGCAGAGGCTTAACCTGTGCCACAGTTCCTGTAGCAAAGCTTTTGATATTCTTATGCTTCAATTAATTATTTTACTAGTTCTAGTTGTTTGGATGAAGCTTTGGATATTTTTGGGTAAGCAAATAGGAACTTGCATATTTTTAAAATTGTGGCAAAATATGTGCGAAATTCAACCATTTTTAGTGTACTATTCAACAGTGAACTATATTAACATTGTTGGTGTAAGATGAACATTTTCATCTTGTAAAACTGAAATTATACCCACTAAACAGCAGCTTCCTACCTTCCTCTTCCCTTTCCCCTGGCAATCACCATTCTACTTCTTATGAATTTTCTACATTAAAGACCTCATATAAGT
Organism: Lepus europaeus; assembly: GCF_033115175.1. Taxonomy (NCBI): domain Eukaryota; kingdom Metazoa; phylum Chordata; class Mammalia; order Lagomorpha; family Leporidae; genus Lepus; species Lepus europaeus. The sequence continues at coordinate 56,148,456 of NC_084837.1, forward strand.
AGAATCAGGCAATATAGCCTTTTTGGTGACCATCCTATTGCTTTTAGAATGATGTCCTCAAGGTTAATCTATGTTGTAGCATGTGTCAAGATTTCTTTCCTTTGTAAAGCTGAATAAAATTCCATTGAATGTATAGGCCACATTTTGTTTTTTCCATTCAGCTGTGAATGGGTTGCTTCCATCTCTTGGCTATTCTGAATAATCTGCTGTGAACATAAGTATGCAAATATCTCTTCAAGGTGCTGTTTTCAGTTCTTTTGGATATTTACCCGAAAGTAGAATTGCTGGGTCATATGATAATTCTGTTTCTACTTTTTGAAGATCTACTACACTATTTTTCATACCAGCTGCACTGTTTTATATTCTCACCAACAATGTATAAAATTTCCAATTTCTCCATGCCTTTGCCAATACTACTGTTTTTTCCCATAACAGCCATTCTGATTGATATGATATATCTCTTTGTGGTTTTGATTTGCATTTCCCTAATCACTGGTGATGTTGAGTATCTTTTTATGTGCTTTTTGGCTGTGTGTATATATCTTCTTTGGAAAAATATAATTTAAATACCATGCCATTTTAAAAATTGAATTGTTAACATCAGGAAAAAATATCACAAATTAGCTAGTTTTCTAGGACCTACAAAGCAAAGCTGAAAAATCATGAATAGACATTCTTGTATTACTCTTGATTTGTAAAGGCTGTCTTCTAATGTTTTCCAGTGAGGTGTTATGTGGAGATTTTTAGTTAACAGTGTTTATTATGGATGTGTGCTTGTGAGTATTTTTACCACAAAAAGATGTTTTAATTTAATGTATCAGTAGTCTGCTTTTTGAAATAAACATATGATTTTCTTCAATGTGATTAGTGGTTTTCATTTTAGATTTATTAGAATGGAACTATCTGTACTTGAGATTAATTCTATTTAGTCATAAGAAAATGCTGAATTTGATTTGCTGATATGTTGGTTATTTTAGGTAAGGAAAAGTCAAAAATAGTCCACCTTATTAACTCAAGATAAGGAAAGCTAAAGGAAATGATGAGGATGTTTTCTAATATTTAGGTAGCAAAGAAGTATATAGTAATTGTGTAGTAGAGCAATAGATTGGTTAAAATAGGAAAAAAAAAAAAAGGTTTTCAGATCTGTCCTCTGTGCTATTCTCTGATGTTATTATCCTTCAGTGTACCACCAATCAAGTCCTGGAGAAGTGAACTTTGATAAAAAGCTGCTATTGTGTGTTGAGCTACATGGCACGGCTAAGGTGTCTCCTAGGGGATTTCCCTTGTCTTTGTTAGAGCACACATTCTATCTTGTGCTGTAATCTTAGAAGGTGTAGGTAAATGGCTGTGACATCAGAGTCACTGATGCTCCAAGTATATCTACCTCTTAGTAACACCAGGCACTTTATTACTGTCTAATTCACCAGTGCTGTTGTTAAGTCCACTGTCACAAATAATAATACATTCATTCATTTAGCAAATATTTGCCAAGAATCTACTGTGTACTAGTAGGAATGATATGTGCCTAGAATACAAACATGAATTGCATAAGACCCTTGCTTTCAAGTGGTTCATGATTCTTTTTGAGAGAATGAGAGGAGGTGGTAAATAAAAAGAGTAGAGTGAGGGAGAGGTGAAGTGTATAGAAATAAATGCAAGAGAATCCTCTAGACGCCTTTATAGAAGAATGCATAGCATATAGTAGAACACAAAAGAGAATGTCATCAGTTCTGTTTAGGTAATTAGGATAAGCCTCATCACTGGACTTGAAGACCATAGTCTGGGTAAGTCAAAGAGGCAAGGCAGAGAAAATGTACAGAGGAAAGATGGTAGCACGTGTTTGTGAGTTCTTATGATTGGTATATAAGGGAAAAGGGGGGTAGGGTTTGCAAGCATGTTAGGCCTGTAGACTTGGATGATGCCTGGACCTGTGAAGGAGAGAGATTATATGTCATGCCATGTTGACAACTTGGGTATTACAGACAAAGGAGAGGAGCCATTGAACGGTTATAGGCAGGAAAAGAAAAAAAACTACATAGGAGTTTTGTAAGACTCCTCTAGGAGTATTGAGGATGCATATGAATCGGGGAGAGAGGTGAGTGGCTGCTTCCAGGAGGTAGGAAGGTCAGTTTGTTGTGACCTCTAGGACAGATGACTGAGGCAATCGATAACTTGTTTCTCTCACTAGCAGAAACATTCAAAAATCCTTATTACTCATGATACTGAGTGATAATGAAATCAGAGATAATAAAAACCAGTAGATAATCTTGTTTTTTTTAATGTATCAGAGATAATAAAAACCAGTAGATAATCTTGTTTTTTAATGTTTCTAGAGCAGACTTCACTTTTTTATTTTATATTTGGGAGGTAGAGTTACAGAATGACAGAAGGAGAGACAGAAAGGTTTTCCATGTACTGGTTCACTCCGCAGATGGCTGCAACAGCTGGAGCTGGGCCAATCTGAAGCCAGGAGTCGGGAGCTTCTTCTGAGTCTCCCACATGAGTGCAGGGACCCACGCACTTGGGTCACCTTCTAATGTTTTCCCAGGCCATAGCAGAGAGCTGATTCCAAAGAGGAGCAACTGGGACACAAACCAGGGCCCATATGGAATGCTAGCTCCACAGGTGGAGGCTTAACCTACTGTTCCACAGTGCTGGCCCCACTCTTGTTTTCTTTTTAGGTTATGACTCATACCTCTTTTCTTGCTAAATTTATTGCCAGGGCTATGAAAAGAATAAAATGAAATCATTGTAGTCAACTTTTAAAAAACATTTTATTTAATTATTTGGAGGGAAGAGTGACTGTGTGTGTGTGTGTTTGTGTTTGGGGGTGGGAGAAGGATGGAGTCTTTGATCTGCTGGTTCACTCCCCAAAGCGTCCCAGGAACCAGGAGTTTGTGGCAAGATACCAAGTACTTGGTCCATCCTCTGCTGCTTTCCCAGGCACATTATCTGGGAGATTGATCAAAAGTGGAGCAGTTTAATTTGTGTTTCTTTGCCTAGCCTGGGATAAATATGGAACTAAACAGTGATTTTTATTTTTCCTCATTATGTTTGTTGATTATCTACTTCTTCAGCTCTAGGTCAATTTTCATGAAGTGAATTCATATAAAAGCAAATACTTAAAACTAATTCAGCTGAAAATTTTTCTCCAAAAGTTACTGAATTGTTTGTTAAAATGAGGCAATGTAAGAAACAGACAGATAGACATACAAAAAGAGTGCTCCCATCTGTTGGTTCACTTACTAAATGCCCCAGATAGCCAGGGCTGGGTTGGGACTGAAACCAGGAGCCTGGAACACAATCCAAGTCTCCCAAGTGGGTGGCAGGAACCCAATTACTTGAGCCATCACTGCTGCCTTCCAGGGTCTGCATTGTCAGCCAACGAGCCAAGAGCTGGAGCTGTGAATCAAACCCAGGCACTCCAATGTGGGACAAGGGCTTTTAACTGCTAGACTACACATCTACTTCCTTTTTTTATTTTTATGACAAGTGATTATCATATTTGCAGCACTCAGAAAAAATAATGTAATGCCATTCCACCAGGGTCTCTCTGATGAGCCTCATACTGTCTGAGAGTATCTGCTGCTCCAGCCTAGCCAATAACTCAGTGCATGTTACCTTTCTTTCTTTTTTTTTTAAACTTTTATTTAATGAATATAAATTTCCAAAGCACAGCTTATGGGTTACAATGGCTTCCCCCTCCCAAAACTTCCCTCCCACCCACAACCCTCCCCTCTCCCGCTCCCTCTCCCCTTCCAATCACATCATGATTCATTTTCAATTCTCTTTATATACAGGAGATCAGTTTAGTATATATTAGGTAACTATTTCAACAGTTTGCCCCCATATAGCAACACAAAGTGAAAAAAAAATTCTGTTGGAATATTAGTTATAGCATTAAATAATCACTGACCTCTGCTCCTTTGTCTTTCAAATTCTGCCTGTGTCCCTGTCCCCTTCAGATCCAGGGTTGCTCCCTTTCTGAAGCCTCTCATTGTTCTCCCCTCCTGGGATCTTTTCTGAATTCCTCAGCAATCAGAGACTGCCTATGATAACTCTTTTATTGCTGAAGTTTTAATTAAATTTTATCTTGTTCTAACATTTTATATGTTTGTGTTAGCTCCTAATTCAGTCTTTCTCAGTCTTAAGTTGGGGAGGCAGGATCATCTGGGGAGTGTGTTATAATATTCAGAAGTCTGGCTTTTCTTTTAAAAAAAAAATTACTTGAAAGAGAGAGAGAGAGACAGACAGACAGACACACTCTTCCATCTGCTTGTTCACTCCCCAAGTGGCCTCAACAGTCAGGGTCGGAGTTGGGCCAAGCTGAAGCCAGGAGCCTGGAACTCCATCCAAGGTGTCCCACGTGGGTGGCAGGGACTTGGGCCATCTTCAGCTGCTTTTCTCAGGTATGGTAGTAGGGAGCTGGATTAGAAGTAGAGCAGCCAGGACTTGTACCAGCTCCCATTTGGGGTGCTGGCATTACAGATAGCAGCTTAACCCACTGTGCCACTATGCAGGCCCAAGAAGTATGGCTTCTTGTTAAGAAATAAGATGTCTACACATTTTGGATATAGTGAGGTGCTAGATGGGCAGTCTCCAAACTCAGGGACACAGACGATCCTTCCAGGGGACAGTGGAGGCATTGGTAATTTTGAGCAAATTGCTTTCCTGATATTCAGCTCCTATTAGTATTTTTAACTTAAATGGGTCTTTGGTCTAATTTCCAATTGAAAGGCATCAGTATCATCCATTTTACATATTTCTAGGATGACACCATGCTCAAGTATAAACAAATCACAGGGTATTAAGTTAAGGATAATTTTAAATAATGGTATCTGAGAAACCTTCTTTTATTAAAGTAACCAAAAGACCCATCCCATTCCTTCCAATAAGAGGTATTTTCAAGAAAATTTAATTTTTATGCTGTTTTTTTTTAATGTGCGGTTTTCATGGATTAGGAACTAATAAAAATTTTTACAACTTAGTCTGGAATTAAATCTTTAAAGCCAGAATTCTTGTGAATGACAGGAAATTTTTACAACTCAAATTATTTTTACATTTGTGTCAATGGATATTATGAAGAAGTGATTAATAAATGACATTCAAGTATAAAACTATTAGTTTTGGATATGTTCTGTAAACAAATGAAATTGAAATATTTTAAGGCATGCAAAGGAACCATGTAGAATTTCTAAATGTTACAATAGGATTCACACCATTTTAAAACAGATGATATTGGGTGGTAAACCAGAGTTATTAGGTCCCATTGGCTATGTTTGAAAGAATGATGTGATAGTTTTAAGATATAAGTATTCATAAATTCCATAGAATTTGTCCTGTGCACCTATTTTTTATTTTTAACTTATTTGAGAGGCAGATGAGAAGTGGACTGTCGTCTGCTGGTTTGTTTATTTATTTAAGATTTATTTATTTAATTGAAGGTCAGAGTTACACAGAGAAGGAGAGGCAGAGAGAGGGAGAGAGAGGTCTTCCATCTGCTGGTTCACTCCCTAGTTGGCTGCAATGGCCAGAGCTGCGCTGATCTGAAGCCAGGGGCCAGGAGCTTCTTCTGAGTCTCTCACGCAAGTGCAGGGACCTAAGGACTTGGCCATCTTCTACTGCTTTCTCAGGCCATAGAAGAGAGCCCATAGCAGAGAGCTGGATTGGAAGTGGAGCAGCTGGATCTCGAACCAGCGCCCATATGGGATGCTGGCACTGCAGGCGGCGGCTTTACCCACTCCACCACAGTGCAGGCCCCTATCTGCTGGTTTAATCCTTGCAAATGGAGGCAGCAGGGGCTAGGCCAGGGATCAGAGCCAGGAGTCAGGATCCCAATCCAGGTCTCCCACATGGGTAATAGGGTCCCAGTTACTTGAACCATCCCTGTTGCCTCCCTGGGTCTGCACTAGCAGGAAGCTGAAATAAAAAGCTAGAGCCAGGTGTTAACCTAGGTACTCCTATATAGGATGTAGGCATTTTAAGTACTAGGTCAAATGCCCATCCTACAACTATTTGCAGTGATAATGAAAAGTTATAGAGATCAATTTTAATATATGTGAGGAGTGTGTTATCTTTTAGAAAAATGTTAGTGGACGCATGAGCAACAGAGCTGAAGAGCGGTGTTCTATTTTATACTTTGAAAACTATTGCATCCAAATCACCCGTGATGGTTTCAAAAATGTAGATTACTGGGTCTCATCCAGGAATGATAATTGGCATGATTATGGCTGACATTTATAATGTGCCAAGCAAGTGAAAGTGACAGGTTCATCATTTCTACAAAGGCCAATGTCACTACTGTTAATCTTTCCTGAGGGCATGACAAGGTTCCTTTCACTGAGGCAGGGTGCCTGACTTTCAGTGGTTACAAACAGAGCCCAAGGTTACAGAGGACACAGCCAGTTCTAGCAAAGTCCCCACCCTGTCCAGCTATGGAGTCAGTTGCAGCATATGCAGGCTCTCAGAGATTCTGTACTCTGTCCTGCACCCCTCATACTTTCTTTCCCCACCTCACCCAAATTCAGTCAGGTGTGGGTGTTTGAAAGGATGAGGCTGTGCAGGTGAGTGGGGATGTGGATATTTCTACCAGGAATAAATCAGTTCTGTCCTGTTGTGTATCTGCACATCCCCTAGCTCCTGTGTCTGGGGTGTGAGCTCATCTTCCAGAACTCTGGGACTGGCCTCTTGAGTTCAGCAAGAAAGGGCTGTGATTTCTGTTTTATTTATTGCATTTGTGATTTTTAGTAAGATCACAAATGAAACAAATCAGTGACTGAAGCGTTCAAGATCATCTTTAAGGTCAAATTTGAGCCCTGATAAGGACAGGAGAATAGACAGAAATGCAGCTTAGAGGGCTGGATTTTCCTTTGTTACCTCAGTTCTATGTGGTCTTCTCATATTACTTTTACATGAATGTTTTTAAAAATATTTTCTAAATTACGTTGTCCTTTTTGAGAGATGGAATACTAGGTACTGATCTGGAATACAAATAGATACTATGCCACATGTACTACAACAAAGTATTTCCATGTCTAATCAATATTAATAAAATATTTGTTTTATAACTGCCAAGTCCTTAGAAATGAGTTGTATGTAGTTAAAACAATTGAATTTTAATCCTTTCTGTAATACTATTAGGTGGATAATTATCCATATTTTACCAAGGAGGATATTGCCGTTGAGAGCAGTTTCATATGTTGCCTGGGCTACAGAGTAGTAGTAAAGAAAGGAATCAGTATTTGAACGTTGGTGGTTGGTTCCGTTAAACTGACAGATATGTCAGCTTGTGCCAGCAGCCGTGGTAACCATATACATGTGTATTTATGTATTTGAAAGGCAGAGTGACACAGAGATAGGGAGAGAGGGAAGAAGCGAGGGAAAGAGAGAGAGAGGATGAGGGAGACAGAGACAGAGAAAGAAACAGATCTTTCATCAGCTGGTTCACTGCTCAATTGGCTGCAACAGCTGGGGTTGGGCCAGGCTAAAGCCAGGAGCCAGAACCTCCATCATGGTCTCTCACATGGGTGGCAGGGACCTAAATGCTTGGGCCATCTTTTGCTGCTTTCTCAGGTGGCATAGGGCGCTGGATCAGATGTGGAGTAGGCAGGACTTGAACAGGTCCTATGGTAGGGGATGTGGGCATCCAAGTTTAACCTATGACACCACAATACTCACCCCTATTTTATTTCATTTTAAAAGTTTTATTTATTTATTGAGAAATAGTCACACACATATACACAGATATTTTCAATATGCTGGTTCACTTCCTAAATGCCCCCAGTGCTGGACCAGGCCAAAGTCAAGAGCCAGGAACTTCATCCAAGTGCCTCATGTGGGACAAGTACTTGGTTATCTTCTGCTGCCTCCCAGGTGCATTATCAGGAAGCTGGATTGGAAGTGGAGTCCAGACTCCATTTCAGGCACTTTGACATGCGATACAGGTGTCCCAGAGGTAGCTTACTTCACTGCACCACAATGCATGCCCCCTTACTCCTTTTAGACTAAGTACAGGTATACTTCTAAAGACTCAAATGGGGATTCACTTAGGAATGAATGGAAAGAAAACTATTAGGTATATGGTGATAGCGAATATTCTCACATGAAATTGTGTGTGGAGAAAATTTTTCACATGTGGCATATATATAGTTATATATATATAGTAATATATACATACTAATATATATATTATATATACTATATATACTAATATATATATATATTAGTTTAGTTGAATCTGTGACCCTGTCAGAAATCACAGATATTATCACTATTATACTTGTTGTGGTTATCTCAAAATGTCTTTATAATCTTTTCAAAATTATGTTAGTTACTAGGCCTTCCCTAGGAATATATGTTATTATATCATAATTAAAAATATTTTCACAACTGAATTGATTGCCAATAATCTGTTTTATCTTATAAACTTAAACGTCTTGTTCTGAGACATTTCCATAGACTTTGTCAATTGTCAGAGGAGTCCATGGTCCAAAAAGATTAAGAGTCCTTTGTTGGAGAACGTTGTAGGCTAGTGTGGGATATGCTCTGTTGTTGACTTTTGTGCTGAGTGGAATGGGCTGTTGGAGAATTTCGTGTTTGGAGATGCTGCCTGTGGCTGCTTTGTTGAACCAGAGATTGGATATGGTTGGTAGCCCTAGAGCCACAGGGAAACCATATACTAGGAGATTATTCTGGTAATCTGGTAAAGACAAGAGATTGCATCTGTATAGCTTGTGGGGCAGTAAAAAGTAATTGGATCTTGGCTTTGTTTAGGAGGTAGAGCCATGAAGATTTCCTAACAGATTAATATGAGGAAGAAAAATCAGGGATAATCATGGTTTTTGACCTGAGCAGTAGAGAATGATGGGCTTGCCATGGGCTGGAGAAGGACACTGTGGTAGAGTGGTGAATGTGTGGGAGTAAGATCAGGATTTTTTCTGAAATGGTAAACCTCAGATGTTGATTTGACACATCAGGAAATGCTGAGCAGACATTTAGGTATAGGAGCATGGAGTGGGGAAGAGAGCGTCTAAGCATCATTAAATGTGTACCAGAGAGTCATCTGAGAGTGGGGAGATTGTGCATATAGACGGGGATTGGGAACCAGGACTGATTTTGGGGACCATCAACAGGGAAAGATTGAGATGAAGTGGAAGAGTCTGCAAAGTGGGAAAGAACATCCATGGAGGAGGAGGAAAACCAGGAGACTGTGGAGTTCCGGGTGCTGAGTGAGTAAAGTGTACCCAAGAGGGAAAGAGTGTGCCAAATTATGGAGCAAGTGAAATAAGGACTTGGAGTTAGCCTTTGAGTCTGGAAGCCTGGAGGACACAGTGATCATCTTAACGGAGGATGCTGGTAGAGGTATCAAGCTGAAAGTCTAATCTGGAGTCGATTTAAGGATCATGATTAGAAACCGTATGCTTCTACTTTCCTGAGAGGTTCTGCTGCAAAAAGAATCAGAAATATAAGGTAATAGTTGATAGGGCAAGGGGGAATCAAAAGAAAGATTACATGATGGGGAAAATAACACATTTTTGTACGACAGAGGGAAGGTTCTAGTCGGGGTGGACATTTGAGTAGGAAAAAGGGAGACTTGTTGGGGCATTGTCTTTGAGAAAGCAAGAATGTTGAATGCTTTTGTGTAGCAGCAGAGGGGGGGGGGTTGGTTTTGATAGGAATATGGAAAACTGTCTCCAGTACTAGGTCCCAGGACAGTGATTATGGGTGTCAGTGGTGGTAGGTGGGAGGATGTGGCAGGTCTTCTGATTGCTTCGGTTTTGTCAGTGAAGTAGGAAGGAAAGTTGACAATTTCGAGTGAGGATGAAATAACAACAGTAGCTAACAACAGGTCATATCGTAGGCTTATGTGTCAGGAGCCACTCTAAAGACTGTGCAAATATTAGCTCTAAGCTTTACAACAGCCCTGGGAGGTACAAATCGTTATTACCCTCATTAGATGAGGACACCAAGACAAAGGAGGTAAAATGATCCCCCAGGTCCCACTGCTGATAGGTGGCAGAGCTGGAATTGAGGGCAGCCCTGCTGGGTTCAGAGTTCTGCCTCAGATGTACTAATCCATCTAGAGTGGTGATGCTTTGTCTGTCAAAGGAGATCAGTTCTCCAACACTTGATTTGGAACCAGAGCCATGCATATAAACCTGGACCATTGATGTAAATCATTCTCATTACACAAATGATACAAGTTTGTTGTAGAAAATTAGAAAATACATGCAAGCAGAAGAAAATAAAAATCATTAACATTTTAATAACTCTAATATAGTGTTGATGGACAGTATTCACTTAATAAGTTCGGTGTTAAACTTTTAAGTTGCTGGTATTTTATTTCACCATTATAATGGCAATGTACAAATACTTTTACATGTTTGAGTATATTTTAGATTTTCTTTTGGGGAGAGTAGTGTACAAAGGTAGAATTGTTAGAAACATCACGAGTTTGTTCGGTCTTTGATATCAGTTGCTAGATTGACCTCCCAAAAGGAAGTACCTATTTAGCATTCTTAACCAACTCTAAGTGTCCTGCGAAATGGAGCACTGTGAAGTCTACTTCTATGGATTAGGGAACATAAGTCATGTAAAATGCTTAGCACAATATCTGGTTCACAGAAGATAGCTAGTAAATATTAATACTAGCAGTGGTTTGAGCAGCAGTAATTATCTTTGTTGATAATGAACATAATAATCATACTTATTGACTTTTAGACTTTGAGTTTCATGGTTTAAAAATATTTTCCAAAGAGACAAAAATGATATCTTATTGCTTTATTAATGTTTCTTTGGTTACCAGCAAGGCTGAACATTTGTTCATGTGTTTTTAAGAAATGGAAACAATGACTGTAGCTTTCTTTTTCTCTGACATCTGTTACCACAGTAACTAAGGCAGTGAGCTGTAAAGGAAATGCATGAATGTCATGAGGCTGGCCTCCAGCTTGTTGGTTATGAAAGCAAAGAGGAGGGAACAGCCTGGGGCTGTATAATCTGATGGCTGGATGCATTCGGGTGCTTGTTCATCTGTGGCTTCTCTATTGGAGGCAGCTGTGAATGTGGCTCCAGGAGTTGCCTTCATGAAATGAAGCAAATGATGATGACGGGAAGAAGGGGAGAAGTACATATTGTTAAAGATGTAACGGATATAGTAACAGTTGAGAGTTAAAAACCTGTGGACAGATGTGAATGAGTTGATCGTATTCATTGTGCCAAGAGAGCTGTATTTCAGAAAACCTCTAATTGGGGTGGATCCTACGTAAAGGACAGGGCTGAATCAGACCTGTCCTGTGAAATATGAGTCCTCCCGGAGGAAGCCCAGGTGCATCAACAGCAGGATCTCCACAGCAGGCTCTGAATGGTGGAGAGCATAGGTTCATGTCATGGTTGAATTTTTTTTTTTGGGGGGGGGGTGTTTTTTTGTCCTCTAGTGAATGTTAATTGAGCTAATAGAGTATGCTGTGACATGACAGGTATAGATGCTGGAGCTGGGCTTCCTGGGTTAAAATCTTGGTTTTATTCCTTACTACCTTTGTGAACTTGGGCAAGTATTTAACCTGTGTCTTGGTTTCTTTGCCTCTAGTATGCAGGTGGTAATAATAACTATCATATAAAATTTGTATGGGGATTACATGAGTTAATAACATTCCATGTCTGAAATGAGGTTGTCTTTTATAACTGGCATTTCGCAGGTTTGATTGGGAACATATTTTGCTTTCTTTTGAGTACAGACATACTGTTAATTAACTTAACAGTTGATGATGTATGGTGTTCAAGGGGATTTACAAAGCATTAAAACAATGTTTGACAATAGATAACGCTTCGTGTTCACAATCAGATCAATAACCTCACTGAACTAAATGAATAGGGATTATAGTTATTGTGTGCCCCTTATCTTTGAAAAACAATACCAAAACCCAGGAAGGAGTCAGAATGTTTTATACAAAGAGTCGCATGAACTTTTGGTCCTCTGGGGCTTCGGGGATGTATTATCTGACTTTCAAGGCTACATTTTCTTGTTTTACTCAATACCTTGACCTCCCTGGTCCCATTTTGCTGGTCTCTATTTTAATGACTGCACAGATAATCCATTCCAAATCTTGTCCTCTCCTCCTTTCCAGTAGTGGTCTTTCTGTTCCAGTCAGCTAGTGCTGTTGATGTCTACATCCCGGACCTTATATTTTCTTAAGAGAGCTTTATCTTTGAAATGAGAAATTATAAATTTGGGACTCTGTCCACTACCTTCTACTATTACAGTTTTCTGTCTCTATTCTCTGAAAATACAGACCCCTTCTGTACCTTAGGGTTTTGATGCTATATATCTTTTCTTCTTGTCTTATCGGCCCTTCTTGTCTTTACTTTCTTCTCGGGGCCGTTGGGATTCTATGAATTAATCTGCTTGGTGATGTTCTGGGTTTCTTTACCTTGTTGCCTTCATCAGCAGCCATCTGGCCAACCCCAGCCCTGGAGATATCCAAACGTTTGTCTCTTACTACTCATTTGGATGGCAAAAGCTATTGAAGCAAACTATACAACTGTCAAGGTTCTGCTATGGATTTATGATCTCTGCTTAAAAGTGGGCCTTCGTGGTGCCCACCAATTCCCATAGGTGTTCCTACTCTGCACTTTTCTCCCAGTAGCTGCTGTTGCAAATGATTTTCACCCTCATTAAAACATCTAGTTTGTTTTCTCTTTCTCTCCTTTTACTGTGAACATTTGACCTCATTTAAAAGCCATAAAGAGGATTTGGAGTATGGGAGAAAATATATTAGTCTGGGAGTCAGGAAGCCTGCATGCTGTGATTTTTTTTGGTGTGTGTATTCATAAAGTGTGTTTCTATCTGCATATGGATCTAAGATTCTCAATGCTGTAAATTAGTCAGTATATTTGAGCATTACTTTCCTTAGTTTCTTCATATATACTTGGGAGGGGCATGTGATGTGGTGCTGGCCTAAGTGACCTCTGAGATTCCTTTTTTTTTTTTTTTTAAGATTTATTTATTTAATTGAAAGTCAGAGTTACACAGAGAGAAAAGGAGAGGCAGAGAGAGAGAGGTCTTCCATCCGCTGGTTCACTCCCCAGTTGGCTGCAGTGGCTGGAGCTGTGCCGATCCAAAGCCAGGAGGCAGGAGTTTCTTCCAGGTCTCCCACGTGGGTGCAGGGTCCCAAGGACTTGGCCCATCTTCTACTGCTTTCCCAGGCCATAGCAGAGAGCTGGATCGGAAGTAGAGCTGCTGGGACTCGAACTGGCACCCTTATGGGATGCCAGCACTCGCAGGCAGCAGCATTACCTGCTAGGCCACAGCACTGGCATCCATGATTCTGTCTTTAGGAAATATATTTTAGAGGCTGGTGCAGGTGCCACTATTACATATGGGCACTGGTTGAGTCCCAGATGATCCACTTCAGATCTAGTTCCCTGATAATTATCCTGGGAAAGCAGAGGAAGATGGCCCAAGTATTTGAGTCCCTGTACCCACTTGGGAGGCCCCGAAGAAGCTCCTGGCTCCTGATTGGCCCAGCTCCTGCTATTGCAGCCATTTGGGGAGTGAACCACCTGATGGAATATAGCTCTATCTCTCCTTCTCTCTCTCTCTCTTTCTCTCTCTCTCTCTCTCAATAACTCTGCCTTTCAAATAAATATATAAATCTTAAAAAAATAGAAATATGTTTTGTATCTTTTTTGTGTTTAAAAAATGAGATGGCACATTGCATCATTCCTGATTTCATAGAACTTTGTGAGAGGTTTTAAATATACTTCTATTTTGGGAAAAAAATTCTGTAATTCTATGATTTTACTGAAGTTGGTATGTTTCTTGAAGGTAGTATTAATGTGCAGGTGGACAGTGCTTCTAACAATGTTTTTTCTTAGGTAAAACAAGAAAATTATCACTTGTCACAAAATCAGGAAGCCATGTTTACTTTGTATGGTGGCAAATGTATCATTTTTTCATTGTCCTGTTTCTGGAATCAGGGAAGTTGCTTGGTGTGGCTTGGACTATCATTGTATCAATACTAAGGAGCAAGTATGTGAAGACCTTTGAGAAGTGTCTTGTGCCCAACAGAGTTCATCCAGACTTTGTTTTCAACCTCAGACTGGGGCTTCTAGGAAAGAGGGTTTCCTGCCCAATTCTGCTCTGAATGGTGAGGGGTGGGGTGGGGGGAGGCCTGCTGGCCAGCAGCCCCATGAACTTTGCTACCAGACCAACCTGAACATTTCTATGAAAAGAGTTGATACTCTAACATGCTGTCCAGATGGTGCATTTGTGACATGACAAACTGGCAAGTTAAGTTGGGATTTGCCAGTAAAGTAGGATAGATAAAATGGCTTGCCTTTGTAATTTTACTTTTTTTCTATCTGCAGTCTGTTTTTGATCCTGCCAACATGTGAACATTGTTTCTGGATGCTAGAATTTCAGCAGAACTTCAGTTGGGTGGGGAAGACTCCAATTCCTTTATATTCGTTCCTGGCTCATTGCAAATTTGGCTTTTGTGGGCTCATCAGCCTGGATGGAAGAGAGCTTGCTGGTTGGCAGCAAAGGGAGGGGCACGGCTTTTATAATTTAGATATATGATGTTGGGGGTGGGGAGGTGGTAACTAATAAATTCAGTGCTTCTGAGCTTTGGCTGATAATCGAATAACCTGGAGAGCTTTTCTAAAACCCCCAATGCCTAACGCATTCTCATACCAAATGACGCTTATCTCTGGGGTTGGGATTCAGGCGTAAGTAATTTTTAAATCTTCCCAGGTGATCCTAGTATGTAGCCAATGTTGAAAACCACTGTAATAACAGCTTTATGAGAAGGATTAAATAGATTGGCTGATTGAAAGTTCTGGCTTTCAAATTTAGGCTGGTTGTATCTCCAGTTTATCTTTTCTGCTTTTGAGGTTTGGTAGCTGTAGTGAGACAACAGGTGGTCGGGTATGTATGACGAATTTTCAGAAATGGTGTTACAACCTTTGTGTAACAGCTGTATTTTTCCTATTAGCCAGTGTGTGCTTGTGTTCCTATGCTCTTGTGCGTGCTCTTCCTAACTGTCTGCAAGAAGAGGAAGTCAGTGATGTGTGTATTTGTGCGTTGGCTCCATTTCATTTAGTATCTTCTTGTCCATCCTGTTTCCTTGGAAAGCTAGGTAATTTCTCTCTGACTTGTCAGTTATCTGGAAGGGTCAGATAACTTAAGGGGGAAAAAAAAATTAAACGACTACTGTAAGCCACCACAAAATCTAGAAGACTTTTTAAAAAAAAAAAAAAAATGGTGTGTTAAGGGGCCGGCACTGTGGCAAAGTAGGTTAATCCTCTGCCTGCCACGCCGGCATCCCATATGGGCACTGGTTCTGTTCCCGGCTGCTCCTCTTCTAATCCAGCTCTCTGCTGTGGCCTGGGAAAGCAGTAGAAGATGGTCCAAGTCCTCGGGCCCCTGCACCCACATATGGGAGACCCGGAAGAAGCTCCTGGTTTCAGATTGGTGCAGCTCCAGCCATCGCAGCCATTTGGGGAGTAAACCAACGGACGGAAGGCCTTTCTTCTGTTTCTCCTTTTCACTGTCTTGTAACTCTACCTCTCAAATAAATAAAATCTTTAAAAAAAATAAAAAGGTATGTTAAGTTGAAATGTCTAGCATCAGAGCTTCTGGCTATCTGAAAGATTCTGATTTATTCTGTTTCCACCTGTGTGCAAATGTAGTCTCCAAATTCCATAAATTTTTGGCTTGTTGTGTACAGTGCCCACTAAGAATTCTTAGACATCATAACTCTGAGTCACCAGGTGAAATATGGGATGTCCAGTTAAATGTGAATATCAGATAAACAATAAATAATAATTTAGTGTAAGTCTGTTTCAAGTATTGCATGGGACATACTTATACTAAGAAACTAGATGTTGTTTATCTGAAGCTCACATTTAACTGAACATCATGTGTTTTAATTTTCTAAACCCGGAGATGCTATGGTTGTGTGGGCTGGATTAGAGGACTTGAGCCGTTTTTTCTGGGCCCCTCCAATATGACCCTCTCTCTCCTCCTGTTCCTGCAGAGAAACTGCTACCTGACTTCACCCTAAATCTCAAGTTGGCAGGTTTTCCTGAACATCTCAGAGATTTCCCAATCTTGAGTGCTAGGATTGAGATATGCAGACTTTAAAATTGTCAGTGTGTGGATACATGCACACACACACACATACACATTTAATACCTAAATTCTGAATGGTAGAAGCCATGCAAATTAAAACCATAGCCATACAAGCAGTAAACTTGACAGTTGCAATATGTTAAGTTTTGGAGTAGTTTTCCACTATATGGGAGACATGAATGTCCTGTCTCCTTTAGAAACCTGGGCAGGTAGCCTGGCCTCCTGGGTACTTGTCTGGTCTGGCTTATGAGGAAATTGCACTCTCATGCAAGTTAAATCCGGCTGACTTTCTGTGGCCTCTCCAGAGACTGACCTTCAGCTCTCTTCTGAGGTTCATTTTGTCAGCAAGAAATAAAAGGTTTTGTCGCTCATGGAGTCAAGATACAAGCTAAAGAGTAAGGAGTTTCTCAAAGTTTTCAGTGAAGTTTTCAGTGAAGTTGATGGATACGTAAACAAGACACATGAAGGGTGGGGGTGGGGTGGGGTGGGGTTTTACTAATACTTTGTATATTTATTCTGTTTGAGGTAAGATATTTTTCTCGCACTAACTGTACGACACCTGATCTTATGAATGAAAAGATATAAATGTGACATACTTGACATCCGTCCACAGTTTTCTCATAATGTGCATTCTGAAGAACTTTTTAAAGACTCCTTTGCATGAGCTAAAATTTTTGTGTCTTTTAATTTCATTTTCCTTGAATACCCTCAAATGTATGAAATTTTGAATATATCCATAATAGTGTCTAGAAGAGAATACCAAATAATTTCAAACTAATTGAAAGGAGAGGAAAGTAGAATGAGTGCTTGTATATTGACCAGTTATTCTTAAACATTTCACTGTGTCTTCTTCAGATTTTTAGTCTATGTGTGGAAATCTACATAATGAGTAGACTTACATTTGGAGTCCTAGACAGTGTGTAGATACCATTGGTTGTCTATACCTTATGCAAATGCTATCACAGTATAAATTTTTACAATTATATAGTGATAATAGTAGTAATATTAGTTTTGTCTCTTTCTTTCCAACTGTTAAATCTCCTTTATTTTCTTACTGCATTGTCTCAGACCTCTAGTGTAATGTAAGAAAATGTGGGTGATGGTAGACATTCTTAAATTTGCCTCCTCAAATTTCACTAATATGTTTGAAGTTCACTGAAAATTCTTGATGAATATCCCGATTCTGAATTTGTTCTACTTAAATTAGCTTAGAGAGTTGTTGTATGATTGATCATTTTAATCAAGAGTAAGTGTTAAGGTGGGTGTTCGGCCTAGCAGTTAAGACTTACATGTTGGAGTATTTGAGATGGATATCCAGCTGTGGCTCTCCATCTCCAGCTTCCTGCTAATAAAAATCCTGAAAGGCAGCAGTGATGGCCCAATAATAAATAGACTCCTGCCACTCATGCGGAAGGTTTGAATTGAGTATCCAGCTCTTGGCCTTGGCTTCAACCTTGGCCCTGCCGTGGATAATGTAAGCATTTGGAAAGTGAATCTGGATGAAAGAGCTCACTCATACTTTCACTCTCACTCTTGCTATCACTTTCTTCATTTCAAATTAAAAAAAAAAAGAAAGAAAATGAGTGTTGATCTTTATCAAGATGGTATGGAATGATACAGAAAACTATTTTGGGATATAGTGGTTTTACTGTTAGTATGTTAATATGGTGGATTTCATTGATAAATTTTCAGATGATATATGGTTCTTGCTTTCTTAGAATAAACCCTGCATAGTTGTATGGTTTGCTTTGGCTGCATTGGATTTACTGACTTTTTTTCTTGTATTCTTTTTTGTCTGTCCCTTTATTATTGATTTTAATTTAATTACATTATAGAAAGACGATATGATCTGCATCACAATATTAACTGGAGAATTTTTGAGTTTTTAAATGAATCACTAATTTTTGCAAATATATGTACCTGAAAAGGATACATGATATTGGGTTGTGGGGTCCTAAAATATATATAATCAAGGTTGTTGAGTGTCAATCATGTTTTTCTTTGCTTGATCCATCAATTTCTGTTGGAAGACTATTACTTATCTCCTATTGTTTAGCTTATTTCTTTCTTATTATATTTGTGTCACCTTTGGCATTATGCATTTCATGTCTATGATGTTAGTTGCATTAATTTTATAATTCTACCACTCCCATTCTAAAACATTGCTATATATTTGAAGTCTTTGTCTGCCCTCCACTTCTCATAGGTGAATTTCACTAGCCCCATGTACTTCTTGATATCCATAATTATAAAATCTCCCAACTGTATTTAACATTGTTATATATATGACAAGTTATTTATAGAAATGGCTTCCTACCATGTGTAATTTTTGTCAATTTTCCCCCTAAATTGTATTGGTTAGATTCATTTGCATTAGTATGTATGGCTCTAGTTCAATCATTTTAGTTCCTGCATGTTATAAGTTAGGATGTTATGAGTTATGAGTCATGATAGCACTTAATATTTGCCTGTCTGTATTATTGGCTGTGAAAATATGATTTTTTTTACTTTTATAATAAATGCTTCCATAAGAGTTTTTTTTTTAATTTTTAAAGGTTTATTTGCAAAGCAGAATTACAGAGAGGCAGAGACAGAGAGAGCAGTCGTCTATCACTGATTCACTCCCCAGATGGTTGCAACAGCCAGAGCTGAACCTATCTGGAGCCAGGAGCTTCTTCTGGGTCTCCCACATGGATGCAGGGACCCAAGGACTTGGGTCATCTTCTGCTGCTTTCCCAGGCCACAGCAGAGAGCTGGATCAGAAGTGGAGCAGCTGGGACTCGAACCGGCATCCATATGGGATGCTGGCACTGCAGGTGGCAGCTTTACCCACTACACCACAGCACCGGGCTCCAGAGCTCTTTTTAACATTTTTGTTCATGTGTAAATGTTTCACTACTATGTAACTCAGGTGTTTGATTTCTGGTTTTTATTTATGTACGCCTTTAAATTTAACATGTGGTCCAATTGATCTCTAAAGTGAGTGTTGCACTGAACATTCCTTGGGTGGACTTTGTGGCACAGTACCCTAATCCACTGTTTGGAATACCTGCATCCCATATCACATTGTTTGGAATCCCGCCTCTGCTTCCAATCCAGCTGTCTGCTGAAGTGCACCCTGGGAGGCCGCAGATGGTATTATTTCCAGTACTTGGTTCCTTGCCATCTATCTGGGATACCCGAATGGAGTTCCTGACTCCTGACTTTAACCTGGTCCAGTCCCAGCTGTGGGGCATTTGGGGAGTAAGCCAGTGGATGGAAGATCTCTCTTTCTCTCTCTCTGCCTTTCAAATAAATAAAAACATAAACTTTAAAAAAAGTACACCCATCAGCAGTGTGTGGAATTCTTATTCTCATCAGCAGCATTAGCAGACATTTACAAATCTGATGTATGTGAAATGTTATCCCATTGTGGTTTTTAGTTTGCGTTGTCCTAAGGAAAAGAGAGGATGAGTGTTTTTTTCTAGGACTTGTTTATTCTGGTTGCTATTTTTTTTTTTTTTTGGTCAAATATTTTGGAATTGTTTTCCTCACATAGGTAGCTTATCTTTTTAGTGGTATCTTTGAATGTATATGATTTTATTGATTTTCATATAGCTGATTTTTTTAAAGACTTATTTGAGAGGCAGAGTCACAGAGAAAGGGAGACACAGAGAAGTCTTCCATCCACTTGTTCACTCCCTAAATGACCACAATGGCGGGAGCTGGGCTGATCCAAATCTAGGAACCAGGAGCTTCATCTGGGTTTCCCACGCGGATGCAGGGGCCCAAGGACTTGGGCCATCTTCCACTGCTTTCCCAGGCCATAGCAGAGAGCTGGATTGGAAGTGGAGCAGCTGGTACATGAACTGGTGCCCATATGGGATGCCAGCACTGTGGGTGGATGCTTAACCAACTGCACCATAATGCCAGCCCCAGATAGCTGAATTTTAAAATCTTTTAAGTTTTTAAAAATGTCCTAATTGGGGCTGGCGCTATGACGCTGTGGGTTAACACCCTGGCGTGAAGCGCTGGCATCCCAAATAGGTGCAGGTTCTAGTCCTGGCTGCTCCTCTTCCGATCCAGCTCTCTGCTATGGCCTAGGAAAGCAGTAGTAGATGGCCCAAGTCCTTGGGACCCTGCACCCGTGTGGGAGACCCAGAAGAAGCTTCTGGCTTCTGGCTTTGGATTGGCGCAGGTCCGGCCGTTGCGGCCATCTGGGGAGTGAACCATGGGATGGAAGACCTTTCTCTTTCTCTTTGCCTCTCCTCTCTCTGTGTAACTCTGACTTTCAAATAAAATAAATAAACCTTTAAAAAAAAGTCTTAATAAATTTTTCTGTATCCCCAAGACATAAAGATACTTTTAATTTTCTGCCATGGGGTTTTAAACTGCTGTGTCCTTCACATTTAGATATTCAGTCTGCTGGAATTGATTCTTAAGAAAGATTTTAAATACAACTTTTTTAAAAACATTTAAAAAAAAATTTTTTTTTGACAGGCAGAGTGGATAGTGAGAGAGAGAGACAGAGAGAAAGGTCTTCCTTTGCCATTGGTTCAACCTCCAATGGCAGCCGCGGCTGGTGCACTGCGGCCAGTGCATCGCGCTGATCCAAAGCCAGGAGCCAGGTGCTTCTTCTGGTCTCCCTTGCAGGTGCAGGGCCCAAGCACTTGGGCCATCCTCCACTGCACTCCCTGGCCACAGCAGAGAGCTGGCCTGGAAGAGGGGCAACCGGGACAGAATCCGGTGCCCCAACCGGGACTAGAACCTGGTGTGCCGGCGCCGCAAGGCGGAGGATTAGCCTATTGAGCCACGGCGCCGGCTAAAAACATTTTTAAAATGCTGTATTCTTCCTCTTCAAATTTCAGTTCAACCTTAGTGCAAATATTATACTTTATAGGTACATGGTTCTGTCTACATATTTGCTTTTCTTTTTCATTGTCTATTTTGTGATCCACATCCCCATCTGAATACTAGAGTTTTTCTTTTTAAAAATTTTTAGTAACAATCATTGTACATATGTGTGAGCTACAGTGTGATTATCTCACTCTGTGAAAATGGCATGTGCTGATCAAAACAGGGCACTCAGCATTTCTCGGTCTTTGCTGGTTCCTTGTGATTGGAGACTTAGAACTTCTTTCTGTTCTTGTAGTATCTGCTAGGTGAGAGTGTCTTTATTATGATTCATTCCCATTACCCTTTCCTAGTGCCACTTGCACGTTCAGTTAACTGTTGGACATCTTTTACTCCTTCACTGTGCCAGTGTATCCAGCTCTTCAGCTGTTCATTTCAATGGCTGCATTTAGTTTGTGGTATTTCACAATGCTATTTTTTTCTTTTAGTGTGCTGTTACCGTCATTGTTTATAGTGATGGTTATTCTTTTATATATCTTGGCAGTTATTCACTGCTTCAGTTGATGATTTTTGTTCCTCCTCTTGATGTTTAGGTTTCTTCATGTTGCCAGTTTGTTTCGAAAGCTCATGATCCAGAGGCTGATTTTTAGAAAGCTTTCCCCTTTTCCTTTATCTGTTTTGTATGTGTGTCACCTGGTCCTTTCAGGACTCCAAGGCAAGGCCAGAGGTGATGTGGATTTTACAGATCTGCTCACTAGGGACAAGGATGCATAGGATTTGGGACTTCAGGCTTGGACTTAATTCTACTGTATATCTTCCCCTTTTAGGCCATTAGGCCACAGCTGACTATAACTTCTTCCAGCTTCCCTGTACCCTCTGGGGAATCACACCCCAGTCCCATTTCCTAAGTAACAAGCATGTGCCACAGGGGTCCTTTCAGCCCCTGTAGCCCTGCCGTAACCTAACTCCAGGCCATCTGCCTGCTGTCTCCCTCTGGAACTAGGGCACAGCAGGCCCAAAGCACCACTTGGCTGTTGTGTCCTATTTGTTTATATGAGATGTTTGCTACTCACCTGTAACTTTTAACTTTCAAGCTTTATATTTTAGAATTCACTGCAATATAGTCTTGGAAGGGAGCTAAAGCACCTGAATTTGTAGCAAATGTGAATCTGTTGGGTTACTTTAACTGTTTTGGAAACATGTACTTGGAAATAATTTGCAATTGTTCCAATTTTTCTCAGCTAGTTAGCTCACCAGGCAGCCTTTCATATCAGGGAGCAGTTTTGGCTCACCATCATATCTTCTCGCCTTCATATTTCCCCAATCTCCCACCCCAGCCAAATATTTCAGGTGTTGCTGGGGCACTTCATAACCACCTTAGTTTAAATAGGAAGTATTGTGACTGCCACCTAGTGATGGGAATTAAGTACTTCGAGTTGTTGTCTACATTTTATTCTAAGTGCGTACCTAGAACAAGATTTGTTTCTTGGTTGTTATTTAATTGTTGTTGACTATGATTTTTAAAATCACCTAGGTAAGAGAAGATCATAAGTTTTAGGGATTTTATGTTCCTGGAATTCTAAACTTCTTTAACATCTTTATTCTAGCAGAACAGACAATACCGATCAGAGGGCAAAGTGAAAGGCAAATTTTGCAGGGAATGGGAGGTGGATTTTGATTTAATGACTATTTTCAGAAGAAAATAAGCTATCTATGAAATGGCCCCAGCCAAGTATACTTACTTGGGGAATGTAGGTAAAAGTCACAGAGACATAGTTATGAATTTATTCCTGTTTTTACGTATTTCATTTAAATACCCCAAAAGATAAAAAGATTTGCTTGCTGTTCTATTTTTTTTGAGTGTTAAACAACAAAAAAATTCATTCTTTCTTATTCCTCTTTCTAAATTCTATGTCGACTATTTAGAGCATCTAAAATGCTATGAGCCTCTAAATAGCTAGAAACCTACTGTGTGTATTGATCAGCTGTTGCTGCAATAATGCTGTGAAACAAATCATACGAAAATTCAGTAGCTTTGAATCAGGCACAAAATTCAACTGTGGTTCAGCTGAAGCAATTTGGAATTTTGGAGGCTGGGTTTGATTGCCGACTGTGGGTTTAAGTCTCAGGCTGAGTAAGAGCTATCTAGGATATGCTCTTACTGTGTGAAATAGCAGAGGTGTAAGAGGTTAGCCAAACTGCAACCAAATGTAAATTCCCTCCTTACATCTTGTCAGCTCATATTCTGCTACCCAGAGCAAGTCATGTGCCCAAGCCAAAAGCCAGAGGAAGTATTCAGACTCCAGAGAAAGAAGAAATGGAAAGTGGTGAATATTTATCAAACGGTACTAATGACTTTCACATCTACATATAAAAAATTGAGTGAAATCAAATTTAATCTTTCAAGAAAACAAAGGCTTAATGCATTAGCAACAGAGTGTAAGTGGTAAAATCTTTTCAAGCATTTTGAAGATGAGGCCCTGAAAAGCCTTTTAAGGTTAGAAATAGGTGTGTTCATTTTTCATATATGCAGAGCTTAGTTCAGTACTTGGCTTATAGAGATTCTAAGCACGTACATAAAAGAAGCTACAAAGGGAAGTGAATATCTTAGTTTGGGCTGCTGTAACAAACTGAACAATTTATTTCTCACAGTTCTGTAGCCTGCAAAGTCCAAGATCATGATGCCAGCATACTCATTGGCGAGGACCTATTTCTTGAGTCATATATGGTGGTTTCTATAGCTGTGTCCTCACGTGATAAAGGGATGGACTTGCTGTCTGGGGTCTCTTTTATAGGGGCATTAGTCCTCTTCATGAGGGCTCTGCTCTCACAACCTAATCACCTCTCAAAGTCCACCAACTTGAGTGTTAGGATTTTAACATGAATTTTGGGGGTACATTCAAACCATAGTAGGAAGAGACTAGTGGGCTTGGAGAGTTGGGATGATCTCTCTCATTTTTAAATATTGACATCTTTGTACTCCTGTTCAATAAAATTCTAAATGTTCTTGAACAAGGAGAGAGGTGAGAGTGATACTTCCTAAATTCATAGGAGTTCTCTCATCTACTATCTAATTTTATATTTTTCTGATATGGAAACTATCCTTTCTACACATACAGAGAACAACATGATTGGTTGGTTGATTGATTATTCACTTCTGCATGGCCTCTTGCTTTCTGGAGAGGCAGGATGGTCCTCTTCCCTAAAATGTGATTCAGATGCCTAGATGAATAACCACACACACAGGGGTGAATGAAAAAGTTTGTTACGTAATGAGGCTTCTGGGGAAAGCAGGGAAGGCCTCACGATCTGGTCCAAAAACGCTTTGAGAGAGAGAGCAAGAGAAGGAGACTGGCTTGGGGTTTTTATGGTGGAGAGTGCAGCTAAGCTGAGGGTTCCCACTTGTGGGCAGTAGCTTCTGTGGTTAATCTTCTTTCTTACTCACTGCCTGTATGTGGAACACAAGGGAAGAGGAAGGGCTGAAAGCTATTAGCAAACATAAAAAATAGGGTTGGATTCAGTACTGTATTTTCCTTCCCCGAGAGTGGGTGTTAAAGGTGTTATCTCCACAGGACAGGTGATTGCCTCTCACCAGCTGCTATCTGAGGCACTGAGTCCAACAGCCTTTTTTTTTTTGGCTTTGATGACTCTGAATCCTCCTCCAGTGTATCTAATAGATACAAAGATGATTGTGCCTTTTCCAAACAACAGAGTCACTGTGGATTGCCTTGTCCACAGGCACATGGGAAAGAAACAAGTCTGGAGGACTTACTGGGCACTGAGGCCATCTTCTATCCATGACCATTTTGCACTTACGAAAGTCAAGAGCTCAAAGCTGATTTTATTCTTGGGTTGGGAAATAACTGCTTGTGGTTTTGCTTCCCATGACTCTGACCATTTTGGTCTATGTTGGAGATAGTTGGAGAATGTTTCCACATTCACTCAAGGGTGAACTCGTTTGAGTTTGTATGCATCTGCTAGTAATTAGCATGTTCTTCCAAATGTAATCCTTTCTGGACCAGCTGCTTGAATCTTGGCATATATTTGTACATGAACTTTTTCTTAAGACAGTGGTTCTCAAACTTCACTGTGCATGGTAATCACTTGGAGGGCTTGCTAAAGCATCCTCAGAGTTCCTGACTCAGTAGATGCAGAGTAGGAGTGAAAATTTGCATTTCTAAGAAGTTATAGGTGCTGCTGATGCCACGGGTCCAGGGCCCAGACTGTCTTAAAGCATTGATTTCCATGAATTTAGGCTTTTCATAAGCTAGTTTGATTTTTTTCACTAATGCATATTAAAATAAATACCCAACTCTAAAGAGTTGTCTGATTTAAAAAAAAATGACCCCTCTGGGGTGTGTGCTAAGCTTTGGGAATACTGATTGAGTCTCCCCCAAGTATAAATCAGAGGGACAATTCTTTTCCTTTAAGACTGAAAGTATGTACTTGAAAATGTTTGTAAAAATGAGAGATGGTATGTAAGAGAGGCACAGGTAGTGTGAATCAGAACCCATAGGTAAGAATAGAGCTGTGGTTCCCATTCAGTTGGGATATCCTGCATTTTCTAATTCCCCAACTGTGGGCAATTGTGTCTAAACAGTGTGATGTGAGTGTGTATGAGATGGGAAGAGGCTGGTATGCATGTGTAAAGGAGTATTAAAAAAAGTTAACCATGGGCACGTGACTATGGGCCTGTAAGTCCCAATAGAGACTTGATGGTAGCAGCCATTATAACTCACATCTTTCTCTCCTGCTCCCAGCTCATCAGAACTCTTTGGGATTAAAAAATAAATACCCAGTCTTTCAGAATTATGGAAAAGGCTTCCCAAGCTTGCAAGTGATTCTTGTGTTTAGATAAAGCTATCGACTTTTAAGATCCCAGAGATTTTGAGATTTGTTTGTACCTGATGTTTATCCAACCAAAAGAGCAATAAACATAAATGAATACAGTAAGCCAAGGAGACACACAGGTTCTTCGGTAAATAGCACGGGTTCTTTGGCATGAATACCATCACTGGCACCTGGCATATGATTTTTGGCAAAGTTCCTCAGCCTGTGTACCTCAGTTTCTTCATCTGTAAAATGGGTTTTGATGTCAGAGGGTCTACTTTGTCAATCTGATGTGAGAATGACATGAGTTAATCTGTGTAAAGTACTTAGAACTATTTCTGAGAAATTGCACTTAATAATGTTCCCTGTACTAGTATATAATTGGGACCAACTCGTTCAGTCAGTGATGAACTGACTGCAGCAGGAGTTACTCCATGACATCCATGCCAGTGAAATCATCTTTAATTGTGCCCTTGGCACATTGGAAGACATAAACCCTGTAATGACATCAGGCAGAAGGGATGTTTGTTTTTGAACTCCCAAAAAGACAAGTTTGTTCAACAAAAGGGAGGGCATCAGTTAGCCTGAGTTCTTCAATAGAAAGAGCTTTCCTTTCATGAGGGAAATTCTTTCAGACTTTTCTCCTCCAAAATGTTGCATTCTGCCAGTCAGAAGCCTTTTTCCATCTTTTGTGTAGTATATTATTTTCTTAGAAGACATTCTTTTATGTCAGCTGTTTGAATTCATTAACTTCTACTTGGGCTAAGGCATGCTCAGAGGAATCTGCCCTTTTCAAGTGCTGATGTTCAAAAATCTCTCTTCCTCTTTTTCACACATTATAAATGTGTGAGCTACTGATGCCAGAGTCAAGACCTCTTTTTAACAAATATAAACATCTGTGGTCTTGAATCAATACCTCTGCTTCACCATTCTCACGCCCAGGATTTGCCCTCTATCACTCTAAGACATGTGAAAATCTAAAAAGATGGTGGGGAAAGAAGGCTGCTGCCAACATAATCTTGACTCATGAACATTATCCTGTTCCATTCTTTGTGAGCTTTCAAAGTGATCATTCCATTACTGAACGCATTAGCTTCCTCGTTCCATATGCTGCCTAAGGATTTTGTCTTGTAATCCTTATTGGGATGGGTTGTGCTTTCCTCTAACTTGATGCAATGGAACTGTTGACAAAAAAATATTTGTTTAAGGAGGAGATTAATTATGCTTTGCTGGGTGTTCGCTTTGCAATGGTCTCCTTCATCAATTTGTTACTCAATTAGTCATAACTATGTCTGTCACACCCTTATAGGCACAATTTACACAAAATGAATCATTTCAAACATACAGTCTGTGTAATTTCTATTTATAATGTTCTTCCCAAGAGGCATCAGTTTTGCAAGAAGGTTGATTTAACCAAAGTCCCTTTGACTATTCTGTAAAAACTTGGGAGTTGTTTAGGGTTTGGCATTTATCATCATTTGAGTTAGGACCTACCATTTATCAAAGGCTCAAACTCACCGAATTATTTTTTACTTATTTTATGAATATAGAGATTCTCTCATGACTATATAATTACTTGATAAATGACAAAACTAATACTATAACCAGTACACCAATGACAAACATGTTTCCTTTTATTTTGTTAGACATTCGTAAAGAAAATTGCATAAAACACAGGCTACAGAATAATGGAATACACCTGTTACACAATCTTGCTGTAATGTACCCCAACTCAATTCCTTTTCTTTTAGATGCTACCATTCTCCTGAATTATATTAGTCTTACTGTGTAATTTCCTTTATAATTTTATCATTTATATGTGCCTAGGATTGGAGTTGTTGGATTGGAAGACATGAGTATCTTCGATGGTTTTAGAAAAGGCCAGACATTTTCCACATAGATATTCACACACCTATCCTAAGAGTTTGAGAGCTCCCATTGTTCTGTATCTTCATCAATACTCAATTTTGTCAGACTTAAAATACTACTTACTAGTAGGAGTGAACATCTTTTAATACATTTATATTTTATTTGGGTGTTGTCTTAGAATATCTGTTGACTTTTTTCTCATGTGCTCCATTTTCTATAGTTTTATATGTTCATTTATCTGTGTATGCTAGATTTTGGTTGATTATTTGTGTTTCAAGTATATCCTCGCACTCTTACCTTTTTCTCTCCTTATTGTGCTTTTGGAGGAAAAGCAGTTCTTCACTTGTTAGTCAAATATATCAGCTTTTTCTTTCTTTAAATTGGTGCTTTTTGAGTCTTTACATATCCTAATCTGAGGCTATAAAAATATTATACTAGATTATCTTATATTTATGGTTTTATGCTTTACAGGTTACCTTTTAATCAACTCAAGACAGATGTGTGTTAAAAATGTATTTATCTGGGCCGGCGCCGCGGCTCACTAGGCTAATCTTCCGCCTGCGGCGCTGGCACCCCGGGTTCTAGTCCCAGTCAGGGCGCTGGATTCTGTCCAGGTTGCTCCTCTTCCAGTCCAGCTCTCTGCTGTGGCCCGGGAGTACAGTGGAAGATGGCCCAAGTCCTTGGGCCCTACACCCGCATGGGAGACCAGGAGGAAGCACCTGGCTCCTGGCTTTGGATCGGCACAGCGCGCCGGCCATAGCAGCCATATGGGGGATGAGCCAATGGAAGGAAGACCTTTCTCTCTGTCTCTCTCACTGTCTAACTCTGCCTGTCAAAAAAATGTATTTATCTTTAAAGAGTTTATTTATTTATTTGAAAGACTTGGATAGACAGAGAAAGAGAGATCTTCCATCTGCTGGTTCACTCCCTAGATGGCTGCAATGTCCATCTCTGGGCCAGGATGAAGCCAAGAGATTTATCTGGGTCTTCCTTGTGAGTGGCAATGGTTCAGATACTTAGGCCGGTTCAGATACTGCTGATTTCCCCTGTTCATTAGCAGGGACCTGAATCAGAAGTGGGGCAACTGTGACACAAACTGGCACCATATGGGATGCTGGCATAACGGGAGGTGGCTTTACCCTCTATTCCACAAGGCTTGCCCTTGTGCTAATTTATTTTAAAGTATGAGTGACAGAAAAATGGAGAGACTGAGCCAGAGATCTTTGTCTACTGGTTCATACCCCAAAAGTCCACAACAGTCAGAGCTTGGCCTTGCCAGGATCTTGGAACTCCATCCAGGTTTCCCACATGGATAGCAGAAACTCAAGTACTTGGCCCACATCTGCTGCTTTCCCAGGTGCATTAGCAGGGAGCTGGGCCAGAATCAGAGCAGACAGAGCTCAAATCAGCATTCTGATATGGGATGCTGGCATTAAGTTGGCAGCATAACCCACTGCACCACAATGATGGCCCCAGTATGTGATTTAATGTTGGGATCAAATTTTCTTTTTCTTTTTTTTAATAGAAAAACTTTCATTTAATAAATATAAATTTCAAAAGTACAACTTTTAGATTATAGTGGTTCTTCTTCCATAACCACCCTCCCACCCGCAAACCATCCCATCTCCTACTCCCTCTCCCATCTCATTCTTCATTAAGATTCATTTTTAATTATCTTTACATACAGAAGATCAACTCTATACTAAGTGAAGGTTTCAACAGTTTGCACCCATACAGACACACAAAGTATAAAGTACTGTTTGAAGAATAGTTTTACCATTAATTCTCATAGTACAACACATTAATGACAGAGGTCCTACAAGGGGAGCAAGTGCATATTGACTGTTGTGGGATCCAATTTTATATATCCATAGAGTCTCCAAGATTATTCTTTGTGCCAGCAAAGAACTGTAGTACTTCTTCTGTCAGGACTTACCACTTATCCAAGGCTCAAACTTACTAAATTATTTTATACTTATTTAGTGAATATAGAGATTCTCTTGTGACTATTTAAATATCTGATAAATTGTAAAACTAATATTGTAATCAATTTGCAAGGAACAAACATGTCATATCTCAAGTAATAATAAATTTATTTCTGTGTTTGCTATTCCATGTTGTCTGTTATCCCTGTGCTAGTACAACATCATTTTAATTAAAAGTAAATCTTGTGAGGTGGTAAAGTAAGTGTCTTAATTTATACTTTGAAGATTTTCTTGACCCTTATTTGCATTTTTTAGAGATTTATTTATTTACTTGAAAGGCAGAGTTCAGAGAGGCAGAGGAAGAGAGAAAGAGACAGAGGTCTTCCATCTGCTGGTTCACTCCCAAATGGCTGCAATGGCTGGAGCTGTGCCAATCTGAAGGCAGGAACCAGGAGCTTCTTCCGGGTCTCCTACGCAGGTGTAGGGACCCAAGGACTTGGGCCATCTTCCACTGCTTTCCCAGGCCACAGAGAGAGCTGGACCAGAAGTATAACAGCAGGGACACAAGCAGCACCCAGTGGGATGCTGGCACTGCAGGAGGCAGTTTTACCTGCTATGCCACAATGCCTTTTATTTGCATTTTGCGTTTCCATGCTTCCATATATACTTTAGAATCAGCTTGTAAGTTTGAAACAAAACAAAAACCCTCGAGGAATGTTGAAGAATTGTGTCTAACCTCTAGATTAATTTGGGAATTATTATACAATGTGAAGTCTTATAATCAAAAACATAGCTTAGTCACCACTTTCTTGATAAGACATTTAAAAAAAGTTACTATTTTTCATATGAGCCCTTTATATAGTTTTTGTTACGGTGTTTCCTAGGAGCCTTGCATTTCCAGGGGATACTGTAAATGTTATCTAAAAATTGTGGCTAGCATGAGGGTTTTTGTACTTTTTTGTTTATATCCAGCAACTTCACTAAACTCACATATCTATTTCATTTGTTAGTCTTTTGAATTTTTCTAAATACACATGGTGAATAATATGTGATCTATGTTTATTTTTTCTTGTCCTATTGCATCTGCTAGGAACCCTAGAAAAATTGTGACTGTAAGTTATAGCAGAACATATCTTTGTGTTATGCTTTGTCTTTAGATAAAACATTTAAGAGAATAATATTTTGTGCAGGGTTTTAAAAAATTACATAGTATAGAATTAACTTTTTCTCTTAAAGTTTTCACACATGTATAGATTCTTGTAACTATCACTATAATCAGGAAAGAGAATACTTTTCATCCCTAAAATTCCTTTGTGTGCTGCACCTTTCTAGTCCAACTCTTCCCCATTGCTAGCTCTGGCAGCTACTGCTCTGATTTGTTTCGTATTCCTCAGTTTTGTCTTTTTCCAAAGTCATAGAAATAGAATTAGACAGTGGTCAGCCTTCTGTGACAGATGTCTTTCACTCTGTGTCATGCCTGTGAGATTCATCTGTGTTGAAGAGTTTTTCCAGTCATGCAAGTTTGAGTTTATGTTGACTGATTGAAATATGCATATTTTCTGGCTAAAGCCAGAGTGCTGGAGTGTACTGAGCAGGGGGAAGGAGTAGCAGAAGAAGATGGAGAGGGATGCAGAAGCCAGGTCATGAAGGGCTGCCTGGGCTGCAGCAGGGAGTCTGATTTCACTCTAAGTGCTTTGGAAAGTCAGAGATGAAACAGGATCTGGCTCAGTCTTCCCTAGATAACTCCGGCTGCGGTGAGGAGCATCAGTTACAGTGCTGGTAAGAATGAAAGCAGGGGTCCCTACTAGAAGGATCATATTGTAGTCCAGGGGGAAAGGTGGTGGTGGGGATGGTGACGCATGGTTTGATGGAAGGGACTGTTTGGATGTAGAACCTAGAGAACCTGCAGGCTCGGTGGGCACGTTCCCCCAGCATGGCTGGTCATAATGATTAGCAGTAACACTCCTCCCTCAGTAGGCCTTCCCAGCGATTCCCCTCATCCACTTTTAGGACTGAAACCGCAGCTTTCCAACCTGATTCATGAGATCCATTTGAAGAAATAGCCTGTCTTCCATGTATTTTAAAATGAGGTTTATCTAACTTCTTCCTTCCTCATTCTCACAACCCCAGACACATTTGTAAAGTATGTGCTCATCCCAGAAAAACGTTGGCCACAGCATTTTGCTCTGTGCTTCTTTGCAGTATGTATAGTTCTGTGACCCCACATACTTAGCTGTTCTGCTGGAAATAAAGTTGTCTTGGCTGCTTCGTGCTTAGCCAGTGGGATGGTAGTTTTAGTGATTGGCTGGAGTTCCTTTGCACACTTGGGACATATTGTTGGAATAAACATGGTTAGATTCAGATTAAAATTGGACCAGAACAAAAAAATTTGTTCCCCTTTCAGCCTCCATTTACCCTAGAATCTCTCATCTAAAAAATACAAATAGTCTTGACTTTCTGAGGTGATCTAAAGATTAAAATCAGGCCTTGGAGCTTGCATTCAAATGGAGTCTCTCTCTCTCTCTCTCTCTCTCTCTTTTTTTTTTTTTTTGTTTTGTTTTTTTGAACAGAGTTAAAAATAGAGTTCTCTGATCTGGCATAGAAAGTTTTCTTTTATTTCCTGCTGTGTCTGTTCTTAACAGTTCTGTGTTTGTTCTCGATGAGGCCTTGTCGTCCACTCCTCCTTAAAGACAAACACCTGACCCAGTCCTTATCTGGTACACACTCATCATGGTTTGTTAGGATTTCTTTTTTAATCTTCTCATATCTGCTTAATTTGGGGCTTTTCATGCTTCAGGGTTTGCTAAAAAGGGAGGGATCTCTCTTTTATCTTGAGGTACTTGTCATATCTTGCCCCATTTTTAACATCTCTTGTCAGGCTATTGTCAAATGATGGTATTAATTACTCAGTTTATTTGTACAAGGTCCTCTGGAATCTAGAAGAGCTTGCATGAATTTTGTGCCTAATTTTGTGCTTCTTTTGTGATCTTACAGAATACCAAGCTGCCATTTTACACTTGAAGAGGGAGCACAAAGAAGAAATTGAAAACCTACAGGTACATTTCTTTGATTCTACCGAACTAGTTATTGGATATTTAGTTTGCTCACGTGCTACAGTGAATATTCCTCTTGTGTTGAAGTATTGAATAGAACATTGTCTGCAGCCTGCACTTGCTAGTAGGCCCTGAGTTTATCCTGGTAATAAAAGCCTTGGATTCTCTATTTTCTGGAATTCACTTCCAAATTTTTTAAAAGTACCATTAATGTATTTTATTTCATTGGGAAAGAGATTGTTTTACCTTCAAAGCAGAATGAAAAACAATATTTAGACTGTTTAGAAAAATGACCTTTAGAATATTTTATATAATGCACAGTGTGAATTATGTTCTATTTACTACCGTTCACACTTTCATGACTATATGTAACTTAGCACACCTTGCAATGTGATGTCATGCAGATTAAGGCTACTAGGGAGGGGCCTTACTAGTAGGAGTCATTCCATGCCAAGTCATTCCTGTCCGCAGGAAATGTTGAGAAATTACAAAGTTATCCTCCTTTGTGAAGCCTGGAATGACTCGGGGATCATTTCTCTTATCCTGTCATCTAATTGTCCTCCCTTATGTTTGGTGTAGACTTGCTGTATCTGTGACACAAAGTTCAGAGTCTTAACTTTAGAGAACCAGTGCTGAGTGCAGTTACCTGGTAGCTGGAGCAACCTTATACTGCAGGAGAGAATAATAGCACAATTTAAATATAACTTTTTTCTTAAGTACCAATTTATTACTTGCTAATTTAATGAATTTGTGATAAAATACTCTTTATTTTATTGAAAAATAGAAATTGTATATATTTTTGGTGTGTGACATGTTTTTAAATATGTTGTATTGATGTGACTACATTGAGCTAATTAACATTCATAACCCTATGTACTTACCATTTATTTCTGATGAGAACACTTAAACTTACCTCTTAGCAATTTTCACATATACAATACAGTGTTATTCAGTACAGTCACCCAGTTGATCTTTTGAAAATTTTATATCCTTTAATCAATATCTCCCTAATCCTTTCCCCCACCTGCTGCCTCTCCCAGCCCTTGGTAACCACCATTCTACTCTTTGTTTCTCTGAGTTCTACTTTTTAGACTCCACATGTGGGATCATGCCACATTTGTCTTCTTAGCCTGGTTCATTTCACTTAATATTCTACATGTTCATCTCCGATGTTACAAATTATAGCAATTTCTGCCTTTTAAAGGCTGAATAATATCCCATTTTGATTATATATGGCCCCCACTTCCTTTATCTGGTCATCCATTGATGGGCACTTAGTTTGATTTCATAGCTTGGCTTTCATGACTGTAGAATGGATTACATATGAAGTAATTGCAAATATCAAAAACCTACTAGACAAGTACTATGATGTGAGTTCTAGCATCACTCATCCAGCCGGATTTAAGTAGTTCAGAAAAAAGAAACAAATCTGTTTGTTAAAGAAAAAGGAGTGGAAAAGTACCTTGTCTCCTGGGGAAAAGGAGACATGGAGGCCCTTATCTCCTTTGTTGCAAGATGCCCTGTAGAGACCTGTCTTTTACTTTGTTCTGCTGTGACAAAGATTCTTAGTGGTCTCAGATGAAATGAAGTTGATAGTTAATAGGGATAATTTAAGAAACAGATTCTTAAAGAAGGTAGGTACAGAAGTATTTCTAGAGCAGAAGTTTTTAAGAACAGCTAAGTTGCAAGAGTTAACACTAGCTTTCCTTAAACTGTAGATCAGCCTGTGAGAGCTTTGACAGCTAGCAAGTAGATCCTTACTATTTTTGAATTCTTACTACATGGTAGGTGTTATCCTAAGCAGATTATATGTATTATCACACGTCACATTTCTGCAAAATTTCTATGATCTTACATCTCAAACTAAAAAGGTTGGAAATGAGGAAGGGAGGAGTAAAAGGTAGGAAAAAGAAATATATTGCGATCAGTGGTGATTTTCATTTAACATATATGTTTATGCTAAGGTATGATTTAAAAGTAGTAAAGTTTCTAAAATTGTTTTTTTTAAATATGTGTCTAAAAGAATTATCTGCTCTTTTGATGCTCCTCATCACATTTTTTGACTTGTTTTTATGACTTATACCTAACTGCTAAAACCCTGTGGTCATGGCACACTGCTGCCCTTGGGGTGGAATACTTGCTTTACACGTTTATCTGTGGTTTCAGAGTATTCCAGCAGTCATAGATGGATCATGCTTGATTGGAAACTGGCACTCATCTCTGATCTGACCTGGAATTGGGAAGAAATGTTTCAAAAGTTGGTGATTTGCTTAAATAGCAAAACCTGGATTCTTAGTTGTTTCTGACAAAAAGAATGATAACTCTGGCAATGTAGAGTTGATTGTCCTGTCTGACTTCAGCCTGATGGGTTCGAGCAGCAGGTGCAGGTGCCCACTTCAACTAGCTCATGTGTGCTCCAATCTGCCACTGTACACTCTGGGCCATTTTACTTACTTGGTTCCTCTGTGCTTTCATTAACCTTTGTTCTCTGGGTTATATTTAAAATAAAATGAAACATCAGATTTGGCAACAACCTCACCTAGTGAGAACAGACCGTTCATAAAATTAACAGATAATCACCCAGCCTGGCTGTAATAGTTTGTACTAGATGCGTATCATCTGCATATCGCCCCTTTTCATTCCACAAAGTAACAAAAGTCCCATCTGTTGTGCCAGGACTTGTGCAAGACAAGGGGTAGAAGAACTGCCATTTTGGTGCTCCATTCCTTATGTGTAATTTCTGTTAGCAGCCTTCGTTTCTCTTTTTAGATTTTCTTTCTCCACTGAAGGTCACAAAGAAGTCCGATGAGTTCTGGCACTTCTTCAACATGCCCTTCTAGAATAAGAAGGATTATGTGTGTAAAATATGCATGAAAAATGATTTATCTGGTCATCATCAATAGGAATCCAAATGTATTGCATGGCATTTAACTTGTTTTGAATGTTTTTTTATGGAATTTCTATAAAGAGTATGACATAATAAGTGGAGACTCTAAATTCAGCTTTCCATTTTTGACCATTGATTTGTAGGAAAATCACTTTAATTGTTTAGTTCCCCCACCAGTAGAGGAGGAAACCTTCGCACCTAAAATACTTTAATTGGACAATTGACATTTTTAGCCTGTAGTCTCAAGGCAGTTAAGTGGGGTACCTGATTTTTTTAATCTTGTGCCTGCTCTGTAGTACATGTTGAGTGCTGCTTTACTGAAAAGGCAAGGGGCTTTGTCTTAGACTGACTTTTTGAACTGTATAGTATCTTATATTTGCCTTGGAGTTCAAAAGCCAAGATTTATGAATGACTTGAATGAATTTATTCCTAGCACCTTATGTTTATACACCTTTGTACAAACCTAAAGACTTTGGCTGACTTCTCTGTTCAAACCTCCCATGGGAGAGTGATGGTAGATCAGGTATTTTCCATGACTTCACTAGATTTTGTGCCATTCAGAATGTAACCACAGCAAAATTCTCTTGTTTAGTTTTGTCCAAATATTCTGCCTTGAGAGATTATGGTTACTCCATGGTATTTATCACCACCTGGTTCATTTTCCAATTCTGGATAATTCTAGGCTTCTAACTTCATTTTTTAGAAGGTGGCACTTTTCCTGTATTTTTCTGTTTTGTGTTGCTATAACAAAATACCCGAGGCTGGGTGCTTTATAAAATAAAAAGGTCGGGAATTCCAAACATCCTGGCACCGGCATCCTAGTGGGAGTCTCCTTGGCTGTGACAACGTGGTGAAGATGTAGAAAGAGAAACATGGCCGGCGCCGCGGCTCAATAGGCTAATCCTCCACCTTGTGGCGCCGGCACACCGGGTTCTAGTCCTGGTCGGGGCACTGATTCTGTCCCGGTTGCCCCTCTTCCAGGCCAGCTCTCTGCTGTGGCCAGGAATGCAGTGGAGGATGGCCCAAGTCCTTGGGTCCTGCACCCCATGGGAGACCAGGAGAAGCACCTGGCTCCTGCCATCAGACGCGGTGCGCCGGCCGCAGCGCACCAGCCGTGGCGGCCATTGGAGGGTGAATCAACGGCAAAAGGAAGACCTTTCTCTCTGTCTCTCTCTCTCACTGTCCACTCTGCCTGTCAAAAAATTAAAGGGAAACATGAGTGTGCCGAAGGGGCTGGCACTGTGGCGTACCAGGTTAATGCCCTGGCCTGAAGCACCAGCATCCCACATGGGCACCGGTTCTAGTCCCGGCTGCTCCTCTTCTGATCCAACTCTCTGCTATGGTCTGGGAAAGCAGTGGAAGATGGCCCAAGTCCTTGGACCCCTGCACCTGCATGGGAGACCTGGAAGAAGCTCCTGGCTTCAGATCGGCACAGCTGTGACCATTGCGGCCAGTTGGGAAGTGAACCATTGGATGGAAGACCTCTCTCTCTGTCTCTCTCTCTCTGTGTAACCCTGACTTCAAATATATATATAAAAGAAAGGGAAACATGAGTGTGCTGAAGAGGGCATGTAGGTGGGGTTGCCTTGCTTTATCACAACCTGATATTGTGGTACTTGCTGAGAAAGATGCACTCTAATGAGAAAAGCAATAATCCCCCTTAAATACCTAACCCCCACCCACTAGGCTCCACTTCTTAAAGGCTCTGCCATCTCTTGACACCACCTCACTGAAAACTAAGTTTCAAGCACATGAACCTGCTCAAACCATATCCATATCATAACATTACCTTTATAGGTTCTCACTTATTTCACAAACTTTTGCCATTGCATAGCAAATTCATAAATATTGGGTAGAAACATAGTTCAGACCTGCCCACTAAGGCATATGAGAAAATCAATTCTCCCACAGTACAAATAATAAATTTTTTGAGGTTGCTTAAGAGCTAGGATTTGAAAGTCACTGTTAGAGCCATTTTGCAGAATGATTCAGTATATAGCTGTCTTCCATTTTTACAGTCCCAGTTTTGAGTCTGATATAACTTAATGCATAATGACAATGTGAAAGAACATGGGTTTTAGAATCAGGACTCCATTTCAACTTCTTGCACTGTGATGTTAAAGTTAATCAGCTCCTCAGAGACTTATTTTTCTCAGTTTCAGGAAGTGTACGATAATATAATCATGTTGGTGATGATACCTCCCTTCTAGGGTTATTCAGTATGATGTACTTTGATGATACCAGGTACATGGTGACTACTCGGGGAATGTTTTTTTTCTCATTCCTTCTTTCCTATGCAAGAGTCTATAATTTGATAACTTGAGCTTAGGCCTCCCTGAACCTTTTAGGTTGAGGGTTTCTTTGAGACATTTGACATAGTCTCTGAGGGTGTCTTTTCCATGATCTTCCAGCTGTTTGCCTCTGTGCAAGGTGGACTATAACAGGATTTCTCTGTGCTCCTCTCCATAAACAGTGATCTTTAGGTACACCTCAAGAAGAAGTTATTATGGCAAAGTAATATTGATAAATACCTTCTTTTCCTCTCATAGAGGTTTACTATGTAGAAGAACTATAATAGAGAAAACTCCTTAACACTTTCCACTCTTGAAACCCATTTATAAAATACTACTCTATTCTGATTGATAACATCTCAATATAGAGCCTTCTGCCTGAGTGAAGTTAAGTTCTTCGGGTAGTTTCAAGGATTTGCTTATTAACATACTGACTGTAGACACCTTGGAAGGAACAATGCTTTGATTTTATTTCTGTCCTTGATGGTACCTAACAAAGTTCTTGGCACACAAATAACAAATATATATATATATATATATATATATATATATATATATTTCTTATAACAACCTATGAATAATTAATTTTATCAAATCCCTTCTACATCCAATTTCTGATCTATACACTTAAGTGTTAGTATTTTTTTTTTTTGACAGGCAGAGTGGACAGTGAGAGAGAGACAGAGAGAAAGGTCTTCCTTTGCCATTGGTTCACCCTCCAATGACCACCGCGGCCAGCACTCTGCAGCTGGCGCACCGCGCTGATCCGAAGGCAGGAGCCGGGTGCTTCTCCTGGTCTCCCGTGGGGTGCAGGGCCCAAGGACTTGGGCCATCCTCCACTGCACTCCCGGGCCACAACAGAGAGCTGGCCTGGAAGAGGGGCACCGGGACAGAATCCAGCGCCCGACCAGGACTAGAACCTGGTGTGCCGGCACCACAAGGTGGAGGATTAGCCTGTTGAGCCACGGCGCCGGCCTAGTGTTAGTATTATAAAGAATAAATGTAGAAATATAAGCAAAGCAATAGGTTTGCCCCCCATGTTCTAGTTAACAGAATATGAGGCTCTGAGATTATGGCTTGTCAGAAGTTCCACACTAGTGAGTGGGGAATCTGAATTTGAATCTGCTTAGGTTTATCTGACTTTGAAGTCAGTGTTCTTCCAATCAATGCAACATTCATGGGAAGAACATTATTGGCTTTGGAATCAGAAGGACCGAATTTTGGTCTCACGTTTGGCACTAGGAATGAGGAGAACTTGAGGTAAGATTTTGGGCTCAGTTTCCTAATTTCTAAAATGAGAGATCAGGCTATATAATCTCTAATGCCTTCTTTGAATTTTATGATTGTCTACGGCCATATCAATCTGACCACGCCCCATCTCGTCTGAATTTTATGATTGACCCTGTCATGCTGGAAAAAAGTTTCGAAAATTTCTTTTCCACCCTTGCTTTCAATTTAAGATTATCTGACTCAGGATCTCTAAATCCCCATTATTTACACTTCTGTCTCATTAAAAATTAAAAACTTCTTGGTAAGTTTTAGAGGTTCTCCTTTCCAACCAGCAGGGCTCTTCTGTATCCTGCTTGTGGAACAATGTGTTCAGGTTTTCAGTTATACTCTGAATGGAGCACTCTACCCATGTGTGCCTTTTTAGATGTGCGACTCAGTGAAAGGATGCAGCTCTTAGAATATTACAGAAATTACTTGAGGAGCCCCAGCTCTTCATTATCAGAGGAGGGAAGTACAAGCAATAGATGGGTAGGGTTTCTTTAGATCTCTACTTCTTCCATTTTGAAAGGTGATGAAAAAAATGCGTTCCCTATGTCTGACTTGTGTAGAGTGAGATAAGAAGAATATTGTTGTCTTAAAAATTGTTTTTAAGTGTCTATTTTTATCTGCTTGAAAAGCTGAGTGACGATGCGGGGGAAGATATTGATCAATCAATTGATCTTTTTATTGGTTTATTTTCC
Source organism: Lepus europaeus (assembly GCF_033115175.1). Classification (NCBI taxonomy): domain Eukaryota; kingdom Metazoa; phylum Chordata; class Mammalia; order Lagomorpha; family Leporidae; genus Lepus; species Lepus europaeus. The sequence continues at coordinate 56,188,243 of NC_084837.1, forward strand.
AAAGCCCACAAGAGCCAGGATGGGCTATGTCAAAGCCAGGAGCCAGAAACTCCATCTGGGTCTCATTACATGGTTGGCAAGACCCGAATACCTGGTCTGTCATCCACAACCTTCCCAGGATGCATTAGTAGGAAACTAGATTGGAATTGGAGAAGCTGGGACTTGAACCAGCACTCAGATATAAGATGCAGGTGTCTCAAGCAGTGGCCTAACTCACTGTGCCATAGCTCCCATCCCAAGAGTATTGTTTTTGACCAGCACTTTAAGCAATTTGGAAGTAGGTGCCATGGAAATGACAGATTGTTTTATCTGTTTTTAATTACTGTTCTTTGGGTTGTGGGATGTAAGAACTGGCCAACAGTGACATTTCCTTACGGGAACCTTTCTCATTTACTCCATTCATCACATGCATAGTTCCTGACTGAAGGGAAACTTCAGGAAGCAGTGGCCTCTGGCAGGCCCCTGCTCATTGTGCAATGCAGTCAGTTTTCTAATATAGTAATTCTCACTGCAAATTGATCCTGGGAGAGATGCCAAGCTGAACATTAACTTGTGTTGTACCTTGTTTTCCCCAAGAGAACCAAATGTTATATTGGCCTTCATTAAGAAAAGTTTGTAGACATCCTTATTTTTATGTCTACAACCCAACGTACTGGTTCCTTTCTAGTAGTTTACATGTTGCTGTTGAAACAAAATTGAGTACAGACCTCATTTAATTTCTTACTTCTAGATTTATAAAGATATAAATCCTGAGCCATTTCCACTTGTTATATTCTTCATTATCAAATGATACATTTAAACCTTTTATTCCTAGAGAATGCTGTGAGGGAAAGAGTAATTTGTAGAACAATAAACAAAATTTTCACAAGTATGAAATATGATTTCATAAACCCTCCTGGTATTCCCCTAAGTGCTGATATTAATATAATTCATTACTGAGATGCCAAAAAAATTTTAAATATTGAGAAATGTTTTATTTCATCATTTCATTGTAGACATATAATAAAATGTTATGAGTTTAATAGATTTTCTGGCTTGCTGGTGTTAAGACTCCTCTTTGGCCACTGGCTACCAAGAAGCATTTAGAGTTGTATTTTGAGGGAAAGCATGAAGCAATTAATTTCCTTGCTGACTTGAAGATGCTATCTTGTTGCACATAATTCAGATACATAAGCTGTGCTTACCAAGGGAAGGAGATTAGTTGCAGAATGAAGAGTGTGTTCATTTCTCATTTGTATAATTGAGGCTGAAGCTGGTTTCATGTATCTGTCATGTATTGTCCTTTCCAATCATCCCTGCTGAATCTTGACTCCAGAACATGAGTTAGTAAATGGGGACCAAGACACTGTTTTTTTTTCCAGTGGTTTTTAAACTTTAGGCAACTGACTGATACTGGAACAGGTGACTTGTCTAATGTTGACCTTTGATTCTTCATGACATGGGAGTCAGTAAGGCATAGTAGAGCACTGTGGGGAGAGCTTCCTTTTCTCTTGATTTGTCGTTAACTGATCAATAATTCCCTGGGTTGTACACAGTCAAGTTTTACTGTTCTTTGGCTATAAAATGAGAACATTGAACCATCATGAGTTATTTTTCTTCTAGCCATAAAATGGTATTATTTCTGGCCTGGGAAAAAGTGAACCTATGTGCCTGTCTCAACTTAAGCCAAAAGTCTGAGACTTTCCCTTTTCCTGTGGTACCAGGACCAGTGGTAGGCAGCTAGCTGACATTTTAGGAATAGTTGTCAATTGAGTGTACTGGCCATTGCTAGAAATCCTTTCATCACTCACAGTGTTAGACAGGTGCTATTTTGGGGATAGCACTAGAAGAGACATAAAGTTCTTAAATTTGTGATACCATCAAATATAACCCAAAGAAATTTGGTTAGCACAGTGCCATGTATAAAATTATCTTTGAATAATTTTAAACAATTATGGATGTTCTTATTGTCCCCTCCCCTCCCCCCAATTTCCTGTTGTCTTATATCCAGGCTCCTTTACTTGTTTTTTCTGATTGGCTGCTATAGACATTAAGTTTGTAACCTTGGTATGGAGGATAGAGAGGCTGAGCATTAATGCCCCATCCACTTTTTCCCATGCTTTCAAAAATCCCTTGAGTTTTAGATCTTTATGGAATTCTGTATTTCTGTTTCTTTTTTTTTTAATTAAATTTGTCTTATTTATTTGAACGACCAAGTGACCCAGAGAGAGAGATCTTCTATCCCCTGGTTCATTTCCCAAATGGCCATATTGTTCTGGGCTGGGCCAGGCTGAAGCCAGGAGCACAGAACTCCATCTGGGTCTCCAACGTGGGTGCAAGGGTCCAAGTACTTGGGCCATCTTCTGCTGCTTTCTTAGGTACATTAACAGGATGCTGGATTAGAAGTGCAGCTGAGACTTGAACCGCTGCTCTGATATGGGATCTGGCATCACAGGTGGGCAGCTTAACACCCTGCGCCATACACCAGTCCTCTTCTCTCCTCCCCATTCCCCCTCTCCTCCACATGATGTATGTATGTATGTATGTATGTATCTATCTATCTATCTTATTAGAGGGGTGGGGGGAGGGAGAGAGGGAACAAACTCTATCTGCTGATTGAGTGGTTGCAATGACCAGGGCTGAGCTAGGCTGAAGCCATCAGCCAGGAGCTTCTTCCAGGTCTCCCTTCTGGTGGCAGGGGTTCTAACACTTGTGCTGTTAGCAGGGAGTTGCATCAGAAGTGGAACAGCTGGGGCTTGAACTGGCACCCATATGGGATACCATCATTGCAGATGGGAGCTTTAACCCACCATGCCACAATGCCGGCATCTCTTCTTTTTCTTGTCCTTCCTTTCTTCTTCCTTCCACTTTTCATCTTTTCATGATATAGAAGGAGGAGCTGTTTTGGAAGCAAGGGTGAAAGAGGAGCCATAGTGGTAACGATTAGATACAGTCTATGCTCTAGAACATTTTAGAAAGGCATAGGAAGACATTCTGTAGGTTTTAGAATTTAAATGCTGAGTACACCTTGTTTTAGGACTTGAAGATGTTTACAATTATAGTTATTGGATATGAAGTGTCAACTCTGTGCCAGGCACTGGACTTGCACTTCATACATACAGTTTCTAACCAACTGCAACTGAGGAATCAGGTAGGAGTCTGAGTTTTCACAGCTGATTAGTAGGATGGGTAGCTTTATTAATGAGGTCTGTTTGGTTTCTAAAGCTGATGTCAACTGTTTTGATCTCTAGTATAATGGTTTTCTAAGTTTAATTTTCCCTCTTCCTATTATCCTATGGCAAAGAAGCCTGCAGGTCACTGTCTGTTCATACCTTTTACATGCCCCTCATGTAATAAAAAATAAGGCTGAATTTCCACAGTGTAGAATAAGCAACAAAGTCCTCTTATTTCACTGATTCCAGGAATGACGAGATGGTCTTCTGTTCCTCCTATCTAGGTACACAGAAAAGGAGCAGATAGTGATTTATCTCTTCAACTTTATTTCTCGTAGCTGATTCTGAGCCCAGTCTGAGGAGGCACTCCTAGTACTTGTCTCCCATTATCTTGATATTTACCTACATTCATCTTAGAGATTTGAAACCTGAAACTCAGAGAATACAATTTCAAGGTCATAAATTGAATAAAGGAATACTGAGGCAAACCTTCTGTGCATCTTGCCAGCTTCTTCTTCATCGTGTTTCTGAGATTTGAACAGAAGGGCTTCTCGGCCATCTGTGCATCGTCTTATCTTCCCCAAGGTTCTTCCTGAGACCCAACATTATTAATCTTTTAGTAAGTACACAGGGTGAGGCAGCTGTGTTCCCCATGCTGTCAGTTATTTGTAGAATGTGTCCATGTGATAAATGTGATAAATGGCACCTGTTGCCTCTTCTAACAAGCCCAGCCTTATATGGGTTTTGGAATCCTCAGTGTGAATTTATTGTATGTTTATGTTTGTGCACATATATTCGTGTGTGTGCCTTGATCATTTCACTACAGTTTATTCTAGCTTTCTCTCATGTTGGTGGGGTAAGTAATATAATAATAGACAGTATTTATCAAGCATTTATTGCATGCTATTCTTTACATGTGAGGAGTAAATGAGTTATTACTACAGCCTTGAAGTTGAGCTATCCCTGGAACACCTTGAAGGTCCTTGCTTAGAAAGTATTTCCAACATGACCTTGTTTCTGGACAGATGCTTCGTTGCCTTTGATCCATCTGGGTGGAATACCATTCCTTAAAAAATGATGATCCCTATGAGCATAACACACTGAAGAATGAACTCATTTGAAATAACTTTATGAAGTTCATGGAAAATGAACTATGTGTAGATTTCACAATTCTTTTGTACCACAATGAACTTTTAATTTCATTTTTTTCATAAACTTTTGAAGCACTCTTGTCCAAAGAAGTCAACTAAGCATTCAGTCGACAACATGTGATATAACTGGGGGTAGGACAGCTGAATGGAAGCACAGGTATCTGATCTTCCCTGAGTTTGAATTGTGTGTCTACTCTGTGCTAGATGTATGGTCTTGTACAAATTATTGAAACCTTTCTGACCTTTAGTTTCTCATCTGCGAAATGAATGTGACAATGATATAACTTTGTGGGTATGCTGCTGATTGTTGGACTGTTGTGATAGTTAAGTATAGGACTTATTTGCAACAATATACAATAGGTAGCTGGTAAGTATCATGTCTTTTGAGAAGCAGCATGTTTAGCTTGTCAGTGGCTGTTCAAGTGTATTTTTGTGCTAAAGTTCTTTTGGTACAAACCACTTGCTTAAATAAAAGAAAAACATTTCAGTTTACTATTAAATCTAATGCTCCAAAGAGCATTGCTTTTAATATATTTTGTTTAAGAATGTGATGTGGGCTGATGTTTGGATACCAGTGAAGTGTCCACAGTCCAGGCTCCAGTTCCCGATTCCAGTTTCCTACTAGTGCAGACCCTGGGAGGCAGCAGATGATGGCTGAAGCAGTTGAGTCCTTGATACTTGTGTGGGATTGAATTTCCGGCTCCTGACTTCAGCTTGACCCAGCTGTAGCCAGCTGTCATGGGCATTTGGAAATGAGCCAGAGAATGGGAGCTGTCTTCTCTGTTTCCTTCTCCCTCACACACTCAAAACAAAAACAGGGAAACAAAAACCTCACTACGCTGTGCTCGTTTACATTACTGTTGGTTAATGGAAATATTGCTGCTGCTGCTGCTGCTGCTGTGGTTTTAAGAAGGAAATATCTGAATATATAAAGCATCCCAAGGGCCAGCATTTTGGTATAGCAGGTTAAGCTGCCTCCTGTGATGCTAGCATCCCATATGGGTGCCAGTTTGAATCCTAACTGCTCCACTTTTGATCCAACTTCCTGCTAAGGCGATTAGGAAAGCAGCAGAAGATGGCCCAAGTGCATGGGCTTCTGCACTCATGTGGGAGGTGTGCATGAAGCTCTTGGCTTAGGTTTGGCCCAGCCCCAGCCATTGTGGCCATTTGGGGAGTGAACTAGAAGGTGGAATAACTCTCTCTCCCTCTCTGTCTTTCCTCCTTTCTCTGTAACTCTGCCTTTCAAATATATAAATAAATCTTAAAAAAAAAAAAAAAGCAACCCAAAAATTATAGCACGGATTTAGGCAAGGACCCTAAATGTGATGCTGCATTTCCAAATTGTTTTTACTATAAAGACCAAGTTCCTAAAATATACAATTTTGTATACTTAACTCTGCTTTTTGTGGTATATTTCTCTTATAAACACCAACTATACACTTACCAGATTAAGAGATGTGCTGAAGATAAAACCTTAGTTAATTATGGTAGTGATAATAGCAGTCAGTATTTTTTGCATTTTACTGTTTGCTAGATGCCACACTTTGTATATGCTGTGAATTATTTTACTTAATCTTTACACAGATGCTGTACTCAGAGGGTTTAATCATAGTTGAAAACAAAAGTTAGGGGCCAGCACTGTGGCTCAGCAGGTTAACGCCCTGGCCTAAAGCACCAGCATCCCACATGGGCACAGGTTCTAGTCCCGGCTGCTCCTTTTCTGATCCCGCTCTCTGCTATGGCCTGGGAAAGCAGTAGGAGTTGGCCCAAGACCTTGGGCCCCTGCACCCACGTGGGAGACCTGGAAGAAGCTCCTGGCTTCTGGCTTTGGATCTGCGCAGCTCCAGCCATTTTGGCCAATTGGGGAGTGAACCATTGGATGGAAGACCTCTCTCTTTCTGCCTCTCCTCTCTCTGTGTAACTCTGACTTTCAAATAATAAAATAAATCTTAAAAAAAAAAAAGTTAAACCATAATACCAGGACCAGCAGGTTAAGTCACTACTTCCAATACCTAAATCCCATATTAGAGTGCAGATTCAGATCCTGGCTACTCTGCTTCTGATTCTGCTTTCTGCTGATGTGCTGGGAAATCAGTAGATGATAGATGATAGCCTAAGTCCCTGGGCCCCTGCACCCATGTAGCAGACCTGAATGGAGCTCCTGGCTCCAGGCTTCTGGCTTCCCGCTCGGCCATTGTTGCAATTTGGGGAGTGAGCCAGCAGATGGGAGATCTCCCTCTCGCTGTGCCCTTTTTAAATATATATATATATATATATATATATATATATATATATATATATATAATTGTAATTATATTTAAAGACATTATTTGAGAGAGTTACAGGGAGAGGTCTTACATCCGCTGGGTCACTCCCCAAATGGCTGCAACAGCTAGAGCTGAGCTGATCTGAAACCAGGAGCCAGGAGCTTCTTCCTAGTCTCCTATGTATGTACATGGGCCCAAGCACTTGGACTATCCTCCACTGCTTTTTCACTCCATATACAGAGAGCTCAATTAGAAGAGGAGCAGCTGGGACACAATCAAGTGCCCATAAGGGATGGTAGTGCCGCAGGCAGAGGCTTAACTACACCACAGCACTGGTCCTTCACTGTGCCTTTAAAATAAATATTCCTTTAAAAAAGTTATAAAGGTTAAACAACAGGCAATTTAAATTAAGTGTATAACATTACTCAGAGACTAACGAAGGGAAAGACAGACTATGTCACTTTAAGTGTTTTTAAATAATTTAGAATTTGCTAATTTCATATCTTAGATCCAAAATAGGAGGCTTATCATATCTTAGATTTCCTGATTTCCGTAAATGGGCAGCAGTTTTTTATACTTTTCTGGAAGCTACTGTGGATGTCTTTGTAATATATTTCTACTTATTTTCACTTAATATGTGTATAGTGTGTATGTGACATGACCCCTATAATTCTACAAATACACACACACACACACACACATATATATATAATAAACAGAATTCAAAGTATTAATTGACTGGGCCAGCTTTGAGGGCTAAGCCACCACTTGCCACATCTGCATCCCATATCAGAGTGCCTGTTCAAGTCCCACCTGTTACATTTCCAATCCAGCTTCCTGCTAATGTGCATGGGTTAGCAATGGAGGATGGCCCGGCCATGTGGGAAAACCAGATGGAGTTCCTGGCTCCTGGCTTGGCTTCAGCCTGGCCTAGCCCTGGCTTTTGCATCCGTTTGGGGAGCGAACCAGCAGATGGAAGATTGTCTCTGTCTCTCTGTCTCTCTCTTCAAATAAATAAAATAAATATTCTATTTAAAATATCAATGAAGAAACATATATTGCATAGATATGTGGTTCTGTATGACCGAGAATCTGGGTTTGTATTTTACAGTATTTTAGGAGCCATTCTACAGTCTCACCACTGGAGGTCAGCTTAGCCTTTTCTCTGTTAAAGCTCTGAGTAGATTTTCTTTTGATTGAAGCGATCACTCCAGTTTTGTTTGAAGAGATTTTGCTTTAAACACATGAAAAAAAATTGTTGGTTTATCTCACAGAAAAACATACACTGAGAAGTATTTATAGGTCTATACTCACAGGTACAATGCTTAATACACTTATAGATGCATTACGTGCTACCCTTATGGATGTATATACACACAGGGGGTCTTCAAAAAGTTAATAGAAATATATAATATGATAAAACTATGCATGGACTTAAAAATACTTGTACCCAAATATAAGATTAAGTCCTTACTGGGTCCAGTCACTATGTTCAATACCAGAGGGTACAGAACAGACAGGACTTTCTTGGGGCTTACAGCCCTCAAAGGCGTAATGATAAAATAACCACTCAGCAAATATCTAAGTGTTGTGGAGCTGCTCTAATAAGAGTATAATATAGATTTGGGAGTGAGGGAAGAATATGCTTAGGAAGTGATGTTACGCAGCAGCCTGAGCAGGGAGGAGGGCTTGACTTGCTTGGTGGACAGCAGCAAGGCTTTTGTAGCCAGGCACAGTGAGCAACAGAGGGAAAGATTGGGACTGAAGCTCTAGAATAGAATCTTTCAAACTTTTTGCATTGCAACCCAGAATAAGAAAAGCATTTTACATTGAGACCTAGATTACACATTTATATGTATATGTTTGAGAAATAAAAGCTTTATTAAACAAAACTCATTACTAGTGATATACTCTGATATATTCAACTCTTGTTCTGTTTTCAAAATGCTGGTGATCAGTTACAAAATGACTTCCTCAATAGCAATCACACGGGTGGATCACTTGAAGATAGAAAAACACTGCAAGGGAGGAAGGCAAGGAGCTGGATTCTAGATGGACCTTGTATATTGGTCTTTTAAAATGTTTGTTTTTATGTATTTGAAAGACAGAAGTTTGGAGAGAGAGAAATCTTCCATCCACTGGTTTACTCCCCAAATGCCTGCAACAGCCAAGACTTGTCCAGGCTGAAGCCAGATAGCCTGGAACTCTACATGTGTCTCCCCCAAGGGTGACAGGAGCTCATGTACTTGGACCATCATCTGCTGCTTTCCAGAGTGTGCATTAACAGGAAACTGGACAGCAAGCAGACAGTCAGGCTTCAAACAAAGCACTCCAATATGGGATATGGACTTACCAAGTGAAGGCTTAACCTGCTGTACCACAAAACCAACCCTATAGATCTTTTTAAGGTTTTTCAATTTCATCCCCATAACAGTGAGAATCTGCTAATTCTTAGCAGAGGAATATGTGAGAGAACAGATTTGTGTTTTCAGAAGCACCCTCACTCTGCCACTGCCCTGGCTGCTGTAGTTGAGATGGGCTCTGAGGGCACAGGGAGGAAGTGGAGGGACCTTGGGGCAGTATAGTAGCCAGAAAAGAGGTACCAGTGGCTCATACTGAAGTTGGAGAGAGAATTCATGCTCTCCCATGGTAAGAATTGACTTCCTATCAGTGCTAATGGTTGCTGCTGCTAAAACTGTCGTTGTTGCTTCCCAGTAAGTGCTCATAGCTTGATTTTCTCTCTAGTACCTGCAACATAGTAAGTGCAGTAAATATCTCTTGAACAAATTAATAGGGAAGAAAAAGGTTCTGAACACACCCTGCCCTTTTGAGAGTAAAATGAGAAAGCTGTTTTTTACCATCTGGATATCCTTCATTTATCTTAAACTGAATTTATACACAGCACCAGGACTTACTTCTCTCCATCAGTAGGGAACAATTTTATACTATCTTACTCTATCACTTGAAGCTGCTGCAGGTGTCTATGAAATACTTTTCCATTTATTTGGTTATTTTTTTTAATTTGACAGAGTTAGAGAGAGACAGAGAGAAAGGTCTTCCTTCCATTGGTTCACTCCCCAATGGCCGCTACGGCCGGCGTGCTTCACCTTTCTGAAGCCAGGAGCCAGGTGCTTCCTTCTGGTCTCCCATGCGGGTGCAGGGCCCAAGCACTTGGGCCAAGCTCCACTGCCTTTCTGGGCCACAGCAGAGAGCTGGACTGGAAGAGGAGCAACCGGGAATAGAACCATATGGGATGCTGGCGCCTCAGGCGGAGGATAACTAAGTGAGCCATGGTGCCGGCTTATTTGGTTTTAATACCATATATGACATGAACTCCATCTGCTGAAAATAGATACAGTTTAAAGTATTAATTGAGAAAGCATAGACTATTTTTTCCCATATTTAACAGGTGGAGCTTACAAGTTGAACCATTTAAAATAGTTGACAGTTACCTAATTTTTTTTTTAAAGATTTATTTATTCATTTGAGAGGCAAAGTTACAGAGATGGGGAGGGAGGGAGGGAGAGAAAGAGAGAGAGAATATCTTCTAGTTCACTGGTTTACTTCCCAAATGACCACAATGGCTGGGGCTGGGCCAGGCCGAAGCCGAGAGCCTAGAACTATATCTGGGTCTCCCACTTGGTGGCAGGGGCCCAATTACTTGTACTATCTTCCACTGTTTTCCCAGGAACATTGGCAGGGAGCTGGATGTGAAGTGGAGCAGCCAGGATTCAGTCAGTCATATGGAATGCTAGAGTTGCAGGTGGTGGCTTAACCCACTGTGCATTGACTCTGACACCAGTTACATAATTTGACTTATAAAACATCACTTTTATATGGCTTAATCTATTCACCCCAAGAGGCAAATGTGTATTGGAGTGCCATTACCCTGTATGAACCACACTGAGGCCTTGAGCAGGAGTTAAGAAACTATGGCTGAAAACACTCCAAGACATTGCCCCTGAGAAGGTGAAGCATGTGTTCTGTGGTGAGTCCCTCTTCAAATTAGAATTGTTGAGGCATCTCATGTCTCATGTCACATGACGCTCAAAGACTAATCCCTGTGAGCAAAGTGCTTTGCATTAAATTATTCCCTGGTCTACAGGATAGGCCCCATATACCATTAATCTTTTTAGCCAAGCCCAAATTGAGTAAAATAAGCAATGTTATCTGCCACTCATTAATAAATAACCTGGAGGCCTTTGATTTTTCTAATTCATTTTCAATGAGTCCTCCTGGAAGTTTATGAACTCTAAAGTTGATCATATTTTTGCTACTTCAAACTTGTATCATTCTGCAATACAACATCATCTGCCCATCTTAAGTAGTGAAAAATCTATGATTATAATGCAGAAATTGTTTTTTATTTCTGATATTTTGATCAAATAAAATGACATTAATTGCTATCTTAATGGATACAATATAGTATGACTATTTTTCTGTGAAATTGTATTCTGGCACAGTGGCTCAATCTTGAAGGTTGATTGCCAAAAACAAATTGAAACTCCTTTGCTAATGCTATAAAACAATGGTAGATGGGCTCAAAAATGAGGAGGGGAGAAAACAAGATTGCATTACAGATCTGGCAACATCAGCCACACTAGTAAAATCAAATCCAACGTTGTTTTATGGCTCTGAATTTATGTGAGTGCCCAGGATCAAAGGGCTTGAATCCCACTGGACTACAGGGTCCATAGTTCATGGCAAGAACTCATCAAAAAGAACAGTTTAGTTGTTTAAACTTTTCATTTTAATCAGCCACAGTAATAAAAGAGCCTTTAGGTGTCCAAAAACATTTTGCAAGATCAAGGGGTTGTTCTCTTGCTCGTAGAAGCAGCCTTCTTATTGGATCCATATAATGCCTGTGGCCTTGGAGTGTCAAAGGGCCACTGCCTCCACATTGTTTGCCCTTGTGGGATGGTTTCTTTTGGTTCTTCTAACTGTGCATTATGTGATAATAAATTATAGTGTCTGATGGAAGGACCATAAAATTTTCACACCATTTATCAAGCTATTTCAGCCATTTAAAGTTCAGTCTCTGACAGCAGGCCAGGTACTTTATAATGTTCAGACAGAAACCGTCTACTGCCTGCCTCTTAGCCAGTACCAGGAGACAGCTCTGTGTGGAAGAAAGAGCACGAGGGTTTGGAGTCAGAAGGCTGGGTCTTGAGTCACCACCGGAACTCTTCCTAGGGTTGTGGTTTTGGACAACCCATAAATGGGGATTTTATTTTCATTGCAGTGCTATTCAGATTATTTAAGGTAATATTTGTGCAGTTGCTGCCCAACAGTAAGAACCGTTATGCACTGGTTGTAGCTTATATGTAAAAGCAACCTGAGCAATATAACATTTTCAACAGGACACCTGAGTGTAGATAAAGGGTAAACTTGGCTAGAAGGGAGCCAGTTAATGATAATCTCTCTGAGAATGTGGAAGACAGTGAAATGAAGGGTCCAGGAAATTGAATTACCACTGGGAGGAAAGTGGGATTTATTTTGCAACAAGAAAATAAAGGAGAATGAGTTGCTTTGTCTCTGGACTATTAGTATTTTATTGCTGCATAGTTTTTAGCTTTAGCCCCCATGTATAGGAAAAGAAGCTGAGACACCTGATATTTTTTCACCTGGTCTCTCTGATGTCATCCTCATACTGCTTCTTCTTCACTTTTTCTCACTTGTTCCCTTTTGGGGAACCATTTCTAGAAAAAAAAATCAACTAATATTTATGTTAAAATCCCTTCCTGGGCTGAGTATTCTGTTTGGTAGGTTAACCCACTCTTTGGGATACCCACTTCCAGTATTGGAGTACCTGGAATCAAGTCCTGCCTCCACTGTCAATCAAGTTCCCTACTACTGCACATGGTAGTGCTTGGTGGCTCAAGTACTTGAATCCCTGTTACCCACGTGGGAGCCCTGGATGAAGTTCCTGGCTCCTGGCCTTGTCCTGGATGTTCTCGTATTTGAGTAGTAAACCAAGTGTGTGTGTGTGTGTGTGTGTGTGTGTGTTTCTGTCTCTCCCTCTCTCATTCTGCCTTTCAAATACATAAAAAAGTAAATCGTACATCTTCTTAAAAAATCCCTTCCCTTGAACATAGTACTTTGAGTTTCTGTCCTTCCTGTTACTTACTTGCAGAGTCCTCAGATGTTAACTATATGCAGCAACTTCTCCTACCTCTTGCTTTATATTATAGCTCTTATGAGATGGCCTCAAAGCCTCAGATTGACCTAGAGCTAGAGTCAGTGTCAGTATGGAAATCCTGCAGCACCCCAAACAGAATCTTCCAAAAGGCAGACTTCGATCACTTTGTATCTCAGTCAGCGGGAAAGGGGAGGGTTGTGGGTGGGAGGGAAGTTTTGGGAGGGGGAAGCCATTGTAACCCATAAGCTGTACTTTGGGAATTTATATTCATTAAATAAAAGTTTAATAAAAAAAGATTTATTTATTTATTTGAAAGGCATAATTTACAGAGAGAGAGAGAGAGAGAGAGGGATCTTCCATCCAGTGGTTCACTCCCCAAATGGCTGGAGGTGAGCCAATCGAAGTAAGGAACCAGGAGTTTCTTTCAGGTCTCCCATCTGGGTTCCTAAAAACTTGGACCATCTTCTGCTGCTTTCCCAGGTGCATTGGTAGGGACCTGGATCAGAAGTGGAGTAGCTGGGTCTTGAATCGGCGCCCATGTGGGATGCCAGCATCACAGGCAGCAGCTTTACTTGCTATACCACAATGCTGGCCTCACACTTTGTCTCTTAAATATTTCATTTATTTCTGCAAGTTTATCTCTATGAAAAGTCTTTTCAGACCTATATATTTGGATTCAGGCTTTTTCTTGATTTCCAGTTAACCTTTTTGGGAAAGCTACACTTAAAGTGTGTTTAGTGTCTCAGACTTGTTTCCAAAGCCATCAGAAAAATCTCAGAGCCCTGGGTTCAAAAGATGTCCTCATCTTTTGTCTTCTGCCATTCTACCTTTGCCAATATTTTGTGCCCAGTAGGGTTTCTTCATCATTTATGAAGCCATATCTGATTTCCTTAGATTCCACCCTCATGAATTTTGGACACTTTATTATACAGTTTCGATACGTAATGGACTCTTTCTCACATTATAATCATGAAAACAGAAGTGTTTTTCCTCACCTCCCATCACTAGTGCTATGCACAGGATATACATAAGCCTTCCACCAAAGACACACAGTTGAATCTACCATCACAGAAATATGCATCAGTGCATAAGTTAAACACTGGGTATTTTTATTTTTCTCTGTCCCTGTAGTGGATACTGGGTTTAAACCAAGGTGATTTCATAGAAAGTATTTTTCAGATTCAGAGAGAAAGGTACACTGTAGTAGGAAAACTCTATTCCAGGGTTTTTTAAAGGTGTTTTTTTTTTTTTTTTTTTTTTTTTACTGTTTGATCTTCAACTGGAAGAATGATTTTTTTTTTTTTTGCTTTTGATAGTCTTACATGCATATTTTGAGATGTTCCATGTTAAGACAGCTTATGGTGAGTGATTCTTAGTATTGGTTTAAGTGAAAGCATCATGAAATTACTTCATGATTGTGAACGTGTTTATTTTATAGATGGGGAACTGAAAGCTGAAGGAGCCAGTCTTAGGATATACTTTAATGGTTCTCACGCCTTTCCTCTTCAGTACATTTAGGAGAAAAGATTTATTCCCCTATAGACACAGGATTACTTATAGTCAGGATAGTTGCCTACTCATTGTGAATTTGTTAACAACAATAGAACACAAAACCATGTAGATGGCTGATAGCAATTTTTCAAAAAGTCAGATCTTTTCCCAATCACTCATGCCATGGGGAAGCCACTCTACCAAAGATGTAGAAAGTGTTAACTGCAATGTAAGTGATGGGAAGAAAAACCATCATACAGCCCATAATGGTCAATAGAACAGAGAATAAAAGCTAACCAGTGTTAAATTAGCGTGTTTTAATGCAAAACCTTCAGACACACAAACAAAATTGATCTTCTATTTGGAAGGCAGAAGTCAATTTGTGAAGGATAAGGCCACCTCTTTAAAATATGAATTTTCATTTCAAATTTTTTCTTTTTGGTATCAAAAGGTTGTCTTACAATTTTCACCACTTTCTTGTCTGTCTGTTGCAAGGGTTAGAATTGCATCCGGCGTTTATATATAGGAACTTGGTAGATTATCTTAGAATTGCCAAATTAAACTTTTTTACATTCATGAGATAGAGAGGAGTATTCAGATTGAATCTGTTTTTCTGTGACATGGACTCACACATTGGACTCCAACAATGTCACTCATACCTTGCTAGTTAGCAACCTGATCCCCTAAAAAATGGTGGAGACAGAGGTTGCCAGCTGGCAGGAATATCTCATAGACTTCTCACATTTTTTTAGTCCTCAAACCTACAAATAAGTACCACCCATAGCAAGGATTTTAAAACACCATTATTGAGAATCTGTGAATGTTGCTAAAGGATTTCACTAGAAAAACCCCCAAACCAGCTTTTAAAATCGGTCATACTCAGAGACAGAAAGACAAGTATTTCCTCATTTAAAAGCTCTGAGGTTTAGTGTTGGATTGTTAAATGTTTTTCTCACAGGTAGATCATGTTTGGCTTGAATTCTGTACTTTTTTTTCATCTGTGTTACATTGATTTGAAAACCTGAAAATCATATGAAAGACAAAAATGGAAGTACTTCAGAAGAAAAGAAGAATTTTAAAAAATATCTGTCAACTACTAATGGGATGAGCGTGCGTATTAACACTAAATGCTGCCCAAGAAAGGTGGCCTTCATGCCAATCTTTATAAAGATCAAAATTCCTTTCATTCAAACACCTCAACCATCCTAATCGGTTTCATATGTTATATTAGAATTGTGCTCAAGGACATGCAGTTAAAGAACTTTCTGCTATTCTGATGTGAATGGAAGAAAGGTGATGTCCAACAGGGAAATTCCTAGTAATCACAAAATTTAGAATGTAAGATGTTTGTCATTATTTAGAGTTGTTATTAGAGACGCCTAGCACAGACGCTTGAGCCAGGTCATTTTTTTCATGGTGGGTGCAGAGCTCAATACTCTCTCATGGCTGGCAAACACATTCTGTAAAAATGGCACCATGTTGATGGTATAAAGCCCTACAGCTTAGATGAAAACATTCTAAGGCTGACCCTGTGTCGTTATTAACCTGTATGTTTAGTTACTAACATCTGAATGACTGCAGAAGAAATTTCATGAGTTTTCGAATAGTGCCCTGTCTTTTTCATATGTATTAATAAGTGAAGCTGTAACATTTAACCAAGAAAGATTGCTGGTGAGAGAAAATTACAGTCATCTATATCCTTCTGTCAAACTAAATGTGAAGTGACATTTAAACTTTGCCTACAACAGTTAAACATTTATTTTGAAACTATTTCATGAGTTACATTCCATGTTTGATCAGTTAGGAAATAAGACCAATTTAAATTTGTATCTTCCAATTACTGGAAAAAGAACTGAACTATGTAATTCTTGTAACAATTATCCTTTCAAAAAACACCAATCATGGAGATGAATATCAATCAAAAGTAATATAGTTTAATCTAGGGGGGAGGGGAAGAAAAGAAGAATGTGGCTTGACTGTATTCCAGGAGAAAAGAATCAAGTCAAAATGAGATCTGATCCTTTCCAAGTTATTTTGTCTGCAAATTACTACAGTGTAATTCCCCATGCATCCTGATGTTCCAACTGTCGTTAAACATCTAGTAATCAGAACAAATGTTCTGCCAGATCCCATTTATTATCTTAACTGTTTAAGGCATTGAGCACCCTAGATTTATAAATATATAATTAAAATCCCTATTTTTAAAAAAATAAACCTAGATGGGGGATTTACATTTTTCTTAATCCATGTTTACAAAAAGAAGAGAGCTGTTTTTAAATATTACATCAGTTCTTTGTGAGCTGAAATAAATCAATGTGACACTTCGCCAAAACTGTTTCTAAAAATGATGGGTATCAATGCCCATGGTCAGGGGACCTTCTCTGTAGAGTTGTGTAATTATCTTGTTCCCCAGCTTTACCACTCTCCTGGGTCCCACTGTTGTTTTCAAGCATATAAGCCTAGGGGCTATGGGTGTGCTTTATCATTTGTACAGTGTCAGCCCATATACATCCTTGGTTGCAGATATTCCAAATTAAACAAGCACAGCTCCAGAACCATTTCTGCCTGTTCTTGGATAGGTCCATAACTGGAAATGTTTGGTAGGCTTGATTGCTCACACATACAGAAACTTAAAAAGAGCCTTTCTACCACAAAGAATAAATCCGTTACCCACATTATCAAAGGCACGTTTTCAGGGGACTTTTTGTTGCTCAAGGCATCTCCATGACCCCACTTCCTGTTATTTCGGTGTCTCAGTGAAGGGGGATTGGAAAATAACTCATGACACTGCACACACATGGAATAGAACACTTCCATTGATTTCTTAATGATATGGAAATATATTTAGACCTATAAAATTCTAATGTATATTTAAAATGACAGAAATGTCAGTATCTTTGTTGTGAAATGTTCACTTTCACTCTGTTGAGGTCTGCTTATTTGCCACCTCTTGTGTGGGCTCTGTGTATTTTCTAAGACAACCCAGAAAGGAAGACCACTAAAGAAAACCGTGTCTGTATGGAGATGGATGTGTAACTTTGCACTTATGAGTGCTAGGATTTCATAAGGTTTGTTGTCATGGTCAGCTGTGTCCTTTTCAGCTTTGACCTTGTGGAGGAATATTAGTAATAATCATTCAAATCAGTTTTGATCTTGTATGTAACGGGTCTTTCCTAGACACTACTCAATAGTTCTTTATCCACTTCTTGTCCTTCTGCTAGCTAAACCCAGTAGTCATGGGTACAATAACTTCAGAGATTTTTAAGAGTTGACTAAAGACATTGGAAAACTCATTGATTCAGGATCCTTACTAAAGAGAAACATCAGTGAAAAAAAGAGAAACAAACATCTTCCATAAAGTTCACATATCTAGAAGATGGAGCGAGGGAGGGGCGGAGGTAAGATAGCACAGTAGGCAGGAAAATCTCACAGGTAGGAAGAGAAAGGGGATACTGTGCTATCATAGAAACCAGGAGAGGCTGTGTTCGAGTTGAGCTGTGCAGAGTTCTGGAATGAGAATGAGGAGGAAAACCCTACCAAATTGGGTGATTTAGAAAAGTCATTAGCTGTTTATGTGAGCATTTTCAGTACAGTGATGCCAAGCTAAATGAGATTTTTGGAAGATTACACAAAGGATATGGTAAAGATATGAAGACAATAGCAATGTCAAATCCTTTGGAGTAATATCTGTCAGTGAGCACAGTGTGTGAGTTTCTTTTCAAGAGGGAGCAGAGTTAAGGCTAAATGTTCTGTGTTGGTTTTTCGTTGTTTGTTTCATGAAGGTGGACAGCTACAAGAGAAAAGGAGACTATAAGCATGTCTTAAATGGGATGAAAAAAGAAGAAAAAAAATACTGTTTGAGAAAAATCTCAGTGTGTGTCTTGTACATGAATGATATCACAACTTTTATTGTATGATACAAGGCTAGTTTATTTTAACATGTGATCTCCTTTATATGGAAGAAAGGCTGAATTTTATTTGACCACAATATGTTCACTCTTTTCTGTATTGCTACCCCCACATAAACCTGAACATAGGGGCTAAGTGGGTTATATATATGGCTTCTGATTGACAATGAACTATGACCCCAGGTAGTTGATATAAGTTGTTTCCAGTAGCACACCAGCCCTGTAGTGTTTCTTGACCACAGCATTTTTAATTTGTCCCAAAGCTTCTTCAGAATCTTTTAATTCCCATGAAGAATATATTAGGAAGTAAAACAGGTAATACCATGCTTATTTTGCAGACTAGGAACCTGAAGGAGAGTTTGCAGCATATTGTTGTGTTGGAAAAATAGTCCTCCTCTGTCATTGAGACCCTATAAGGAAGGGAGGAACATGTTCTAATTGCAACATAGGAAAAACTATCTGTTTTGATAGGTGGTGTTCTCTGTAACTGAGGAAAAAAGAATTATGAATCTGTTGCTTAAAAAGAAAAAAAAAAACACCAGGGTATTCTTTGAACCTAATACTATCCTTGAATTGGAGACAGTCTTAAGGAAAATACTCATAAAGAAAACTGTAAGTTGGCCTGGAAAAACAACTAAGGTCCCCTTTCCCTTGCAGAAGCGAAGTATTAGAACCAATTTTACTTGGAAACTTTTATTTTTCAATAGCTATATGAAAATCAGATTCACCAGAGGTAATGTGATAGAAAATAGATTGAGAAAGGGAAAGAAATGAGACACCTGTTGTTAAAAGGGACATAATATTCTGAGGTTTGGGCCATCATCTACTCACTTTCATGGCCACATACTTGTGTAGCTACAATGTTGGAGTGATGCTGAATAGTGGGAGTACCATTTTATGTGATTACCTTCAATGACATCCCAGCCCAGACATAAATAGAAAAAGCTCTGGAATGTGGCTGATGGGAGTGGTATTGCTGTAGTATTGATGGAAAGTGTTAAATTTTTACCTTGAGGAATTAGGGCACTTGCATATGTCTAAGACAAAAATCCTATCATGTAACTCATAGGTGCTACTGGAACTATTTGGGGGACTCATTTGACTCTACTCACTGCTGTTTTCTCAACTTTTTGTTAGAAAAAAATTTTGCTCTGAAGTCCTACTGAGAAGTGGCATTTTATTGCTGTTAATTTCCTTTACCAGTTAAATTACATATAATTTTATTCTAATATCAATCTTTATAAACTGATATAATTTTAGATACAGTAAAAATTAACCTTTTTCAGTACCCTGTTCTCAGTTTTGACAAACACGCACAATATGTAACCATGTTAGAATCAAGATATAGAACATTTCTGTCACCATAAAAAAATTCCCGAGTCCAAGACAACTCCTCCTCTTGACCTCCAGCTACTGGCAACTGTTGATATGATTTGACTTTCCCAGAATGTCATATAAATGGAACCATACAGTATGCAGGCTTTTGAATCTATCTTCTTTCACATAACAGAATGTATTTAAGAGTCTTCCATGTTGTTGCATCCACCAGCAAATCTATTTTTTGCTTCTTAGTAGAATTCCATTTTGTGCATGGACTACAGTTTGTTTATCCCTTTACCAGTTGAAGATTTGGGCAGCTGCCAATTTTGGGTGATAAATAGAGCTAATAGGGAGTGTTTATGTATGTGAAAAACCATATAGAAACAGATTTATTGTGAAGAGTTGGCTCATGTGATTATGGAAGCTGCTAAGACCTCGAATCTACGTGGTGAGTCAGCAGCTGGAGATCGGGGGGTGTTGATGGTGCATTGTTACAGACTGACTCTAAGGGCCTCAGACTAGGAGAGCCATGGCATAGTTCCTATCCAAAGGCTGGCAGGCTTTAGACCCAAGAAGAGTTGGTCCTTCAGGATGAGTCCACAGGCATGAAAAAACCTGGGTTGCACTCTGCAAACCATCAACAGAAGGAATTTTTATTTATTTATTTTTGTGGTAGGGGGAGAAGTAAGCTTTTCATTCATTCTGCCCTTCAGTTGATTGGCTGCAGTCATCCATGTTAGGGAGAGAGATCTGCTTTACTGTGTCTCTTGAATTAAATGTTATTCTCATCTAAAAACATCCTTGCAGACACATTTAGAACAGTGTTTCACAAAATAACCAGACACTTTGTGACATGGTTTCTTTGATACATAAAGTTAACCATCACATGTGATTATTGATGAAGCTGCTGAAAACATTGGGTATGGATTTTCATGTTGACATTTATTTTTATTTTTATTTCATTTGAACAAATTATCAAGGATGGGATTACTAGGTAATAGGGCAAGTGCATATTTACCTTATGAGAAATGTTCAAACTGCTTTGCAAAGTTGCTGTACTATTTTCCATTCCCATTATCAGTGTGAGAGTTCCAGTTACTGCACATCCTTGCCAGCACTTGCTATTGTCAGGTCTATTCATTTTCCTTCCCTACTTTCTTTTTTTTTTTTAGATTTATTTTTTATTTATTTGAAAGACAGTTACAGAGAGAGGTAGAGACAGAGAGAGAGGTCTTCCATCCGCTAGTTCACTTCCCAGATGGCTGCAATGGCCGGACCTGCGCCAATCCAAAGCCAGGAGCCAGAAGCTGCTTCTGGGTCTCCCATGTGGGTGTCAGGGCCCAAGGACTTGGGCCATCTCCTACTGCTTTCCCAGGCCATAGCAGAGAGCTGGATCGTAAGAGGAGCAGCCAGGACTAGAACCGGCGCCCATATGGGATGCCAGTGCTTCAGGCCAGGACTTAAATCCACTGAGCCACAGTGCCGGCCCTCCCTCCTTCCTACTTTCTAGTTTATTTGTAATATATTCTACTGTGGTTTTAGTTTGCATTTCTCTGACTGATGATATAGAGCATATGTATGGGTTTATTTGCTCTGTATACAATCAGCCCTCCATTTCTGCGGGATCCACGATTGCAGATTCAACCAACTGTGGCTCAAAAACATTTTTCAAAGATTTCATCTGTACTTGAACATATACAGATTTTTTTTCTTGTCATTATTCCCTAAATAATACAGTGTAACAATTATATGCAAGCATGTCATTTTATCTAAGAGACTCGAGCTGGAACTCCTTGGTTTACTGAAAGACAATGATATCCTCCTCGGGTGAATTGTCTACTCTGATATTTTACTCATTTGTGTGGGGAAGGTTGTTTTGTTATTTTTGTTTTAACAGTGTTATCTCTAGGCTCTGAATACAAGTCCTCTGTCAGATAATGTTTTCCTATATTTCTCACAGTCAGTGGCTTATCTCTTAACAATATCTTCCAAAACACAGAAGATTTTAATTAGGAAAGAATCCAATTTATTCATTTTAAAAATGTATTGTGTGTTTTAGAATACTTATTTTCTAAATTACAGATAAAAACCATACATATTTATGGCATGCAATATGTCGTTTTGATATGTGACTACATTGTAGAATAGCTAAATCAAGATGATTAACATATCCTGAATTGGTCCTGATTTTGGTGTCATATTTAAGAACCCTGCCTAACCAAGGTCACAAATAGTCATATGTATTTTCATTAAGATTTTTTTTGATGAATACAACGTTGAAATTAGGGGTTTTTGACTTTTGAGTCTGTGTTAGCCACAACATCCAGTCAATTGCTATGTTATTTTACTGATAGAAAAATCTCTAACATCTTAAAAATTACATAGCTACAAATGAAAACAATTTTTGAAGGTAAAAGTTTATTTACAGTCCTGGGATTTTATTTAGTTAGATAATCTCTAAAAATAAAATGTGAATTATAGGAAATTTTTATTATAGTTTTTATTACAGCAACAATTAAGAACTGAATGTTTGTTAGTAATAAACATTCTTTCAGAAAGCACCAAGTAGAAAATTGAATGTTAAAATCATTATTCTACCCATTCATGGGTGTGTTGTGCACCTGATGGCCATAGTAAGTAGAGGTGTGCACACATCAGTGAGCCTGAACCTTGGCGGTTACTTAACTTTATATGCTACAGATGTGCACATACTTGTGTGTATGTGGAGGAACTTGAACTTTAAAAAACAGAAAACAAAGTCATGAAGGAAAAGAGATTAGTACCTGGTTACAACTTTCCTAATCAATCAAACTATGTTCAAGATTTCCAAGTAGATCCAGGAAGATGTCCAGGAAAACCTCATATCCCAAATACTGCAAAAACAAAACTCAGAACTCTATCTCTTAAAAACAACAACAATCACTAAGTACCCTAAAAGTGCTGATAGTATGAAAATGTATAAAACATTTGGGCCGGCACCACGGCTCAACAGGCTAATCCTCCGCACACCAGGTTCTAGTCCCGGTTGGGGCACCGGATTCTGTCCCGGTTGCACCTCTTCCAGGCCAGCTCTCTGCTGTGGCCCGGGAGTGCAGTGGAGGATGGCCCAAGTCCTTGGGCCCTGCACCCCATGGGAGACCAGGAGAGGTGCCTGGCTCCTGGCTTTGGATCAGCAGGGTGCGCTGGCCACAGCGGCCGTTGGAGGGTGGGCCAACGGTGAAGGAGGACCTTTCTACTCTCTCTCTCTCTCACTGTCCACTCTGCCTGTCAAAAAAAAAATGTATAAAACATTTGATGTAAATAGTTTTTAAAATGTTTTTTAAATTAAAATAGGTTTTAAATAGTTTTTAAAGGCAAAATATTCTTTCAAACTTAGCATTAATACTAGGTGCATGCAGAACTACTGAAGCCCCTCTGTGAGTCCCTTGAAACCTGATTTGTAAACTCCCTGATCTTGCTCTGATCTGTTTTACAGAGAAGAAAATAAGAGCCAGTTACATGAAGCAAATTTAGGTTAATACAGCAGCCTTACACTAAACTGATCCAGGTTCTCTGACAACTATTTTAGTGTTTTTTCTGTTACCTTACCCAGAGTTGGATTTTAGCAGAAAATATTTCTCTTTGGGTTCATCACGTAAGGAATAAATACTATACTCAATGTTGTGAGCTCTTTCCTGGCATCTCAACTTATGTCTTGTACAATGAGTATACCATTTGGCTGGGGTAAGCAGTTTTTGGAAATTTATACATTTCCTTTGTTAGCTTCCTCTATAGGAGGCATGGTAGGCTGGAACTCATATCCTGATGAAAAACACATAAACCCTCTTGTTTATATTCCCTGTCAATTGGCCTATAATTTAAAAGCCACTTATTGGCAGATTTATCAAGTGGCTAATCCATGGGAAGATTTGGAATGGCAAGGAAAAGGTGGTTGTGGCCTAGGCATATGTCATTGGTCATTGGTTCAAATAAAGAAGGTAGGAAACAAATACTTTCTTGCTTACTCATGAAAATCACTTCAGGGAGAATGGTTATGAGTGTTTGGGCCTGGAGAAGCTTGTTATAAGCATAATGAAAGCAAAGCACATGACCTGAGATATCTTTGCTGGACATAGCAACTTGTATGGTACTTGGTTTTCTTCAGTTGACAAGCAAAAGGTTATGTCTGAATAATAATATCTTAAAACTCATACCAGGTCGACTGTTGGGAAAATTAGACATAACTTAATGAATACATTATTATTTTCAGTTAGAACCTGAGCTTCTTAAAGTATGCATTATTGTTACTTCTTTTCACAAGATCTGGTGATGTTGCAAATGTTCATTAAAGCGTGTCTAAGTATTAGATGGTAGAAAGGTCATCCTATATATAAAGAAGGCTTGTATGAATTTTACCTGGCTCATACAACACCACTAGGAAGAATAAGTCTATACGTTGGAAATTTACCACAAAAAAATCCCCTAAGCCTCTTCGTACTTCTAGAGAACTATATCATTTGTAAAGATACAGAAACGTTTTATAGTCTGTAATCCTAGAGACTCGAGCCTATTATATCTTTACTTTAAATTTCCTTAAAAATTTTAACAGCTGACCTCTTTTGATGTCAACTGGACCCTATTTGATAATTTTTATATAATAAACCTGATACCATTTTTTCATTTCCTACATAATTCAAGTAAGAAAAAGAAAGAAAAATAAAACAAGCAGTAAGTTGGTAGTGTGTAAGGCAAACATAATTAAGGAATCTACATCTTACTTCCATATTATGGGGCAGATAAGGCAATAGCTATATAATGCTCCTTAATAGACAAATGTGTGAGTTATCAAGAAGGAAATATTAAAATGATTGCTGTAATTATTTATTGAAGTGACAGTCATAGTCACTTGGTGAATCTGCCAGTTTGTCATGGTTTTAAGGTTTACATCTGCTGCTTTTAATCTCATGTACTCCAAAATGGGTCCTATCCCATTGACCTAGCTGAAGCTAAGTTATTATCAGTAGTGGTAATAAAGCAATATAAAATTTCACATCTTCTCTCCTAATAGAGAAGGAATTAGTAGATTGGGCTTATTGCCTAAAAATGTTCAGTCTTGGGTTAGCTCATTAGGTTTAGAATTACTCTTTGGAAAAAATGAAGTCTGAAAATAATTTCCACAGATATCCCAGTGTGTATATCCATTCTGTGACTTATACTAATACTCTATTTGGTGACTATATATTATAGTAATGACTTAGAAATAAAATGTTACCAAAATTCCCATGAACAATGTTTTCTTTCTTTTATTTCACTAAATGCACTCTGGTTTGAATCTGGGGGTTTGGGTTTTTTTTATTTGTTTGTTTTGTAATTTTGTGGCTATGTGTGTCCCAAGTGGGAATGTCAGTGCAGATTTCAGGCATCTTTATGGTTTACTTCCCTACTACCTCTTTGGATGGCTATCTGTGGTTATATTTGCTTATTTTGAAAGTGTATTCCTGAATACGTAAAAAAGCAATCACATTTCAAAAAATAATTTTACAATTTCATCTGAATTGCATACTAAGCCAGTGGTGTGTTTCAGAGCACTTTAGTAAGTCTGTGACCTCCTGTGAACATTGCATTCACTATGAAAGTTGGAACTCTTTTTTTTTTTTTTAATTTTTTTATGTTTTTTTTTTTTTTTGTGACAGGCAGAGTGGATAGTGAGAGAGAGAGACAGAGAGAAAGGTCTTCCTTTTTGCCGTTGGTTCACCCTCCAATGGCCGCTGTGGCCGGCGCATCTCACTGGTCCGAAGCCAGGAGCCAGGTGCTTCTCCTGGTCTCCCATGGGGTGCAGGGCCCAAGCACTTGGGCCATCCTCCACTGCACTCCCAGGCCATAGCAGAGAGCTGGCCTGGAAGAGGGGCAACCGGGATAGAATCCGGCGCCCCAACCGGGACTAGAACCTGGTGTGCCGGTGCCGCAAGACAGAGGATTAGCCTGTTAAGCCATGGCGCCGGCCTGGAACTCTTTCTTTATGTAGTTCAGATACTTCTGCTTTATGCCCTTATGAAGCTTTCATGAATGGAGCTTTAATCAAGGGAGTTTTGAGACGAAGAGATATAATGAAGTCTTGGGTGTGGAAATTACTAGTGTTTTAGAAATAGAGGAAACCTTAATGATTCAATATTTTAGACCTCTCATTTCAGATGTTAATCAAATGAGGTTTAGAGAAAATTGTTTAAAAATTGGCTAAGGGCGAGTAGCTAATGGCTGCTAGAACTGGGAGTGTAATCCAGATCTTTTGACTGTCAGCCAGTGTTTTACCCACAGTTTACCTGGGAACCAAAACCCTTCAGATCTGTTATTCATCTAATGACTCTAGTTTGTAAGTCAGGATAGAGGGCAAATATTTTAAAGAAATCATATCTGATTAGAAATATTTATGTTTTATGTTGTCATTATAAGTTCTTACAGTGCACCCAATAGCAAAGATTTTAATCATTGGGGATTAATGATAAGGTGAACATTTGATTTTCAGTCTATCTCTTACTAGCAATGTGTTTAATCTCTTTATCTGGAAAAAAAAGCCACAATCTCAGCAGTCTTTGATTATTGAAATAACTTCACATTGACATACTACAAATGAATTGCAAGCAATAGAAAGTACTCACATACAATGCTATTAATCAGTAATTATAATTATGAGGTATCATTGTTAAGTTATTACTACTTTCAGGTTAGGGGGTCAGCTTGATATAGATTCAAATTGGTAATTGGGTTGGGGAAAATTGTTCACCACAGTGATTAAGACACTGGTTGGGTTGCCTGTATCCCTTTGCAGTGCCTGGTTCAAGTACTGGCCACTCTGCTTCTGATCAGTTTCCTGCTAATGTATACGCTGGAAGTCAGTAGATGATGCGTCATGTACTTGGGTCCCTGCTACCCACATGCGAGACCTGGATTGAGTTTCTGGCTCCTGGCTTCAGCCTGGTCTAACCCTGTTGCAGGTATTTGGGGATAAACCAGCACCTGGAAAATTGCAGGCTCGCTCTCTTGCTCTCTCTCTCTCTCAATATTTTTAAATGGCAAAGTAGAAAGAGCATAAATATTAATGTGTACTAGGATTCAAATTCCTTTTTTATCACTATTTTCTAGCTATAGGATCTTGTCCAGATTAGCACATCCCCACAATTTCTGCATCATGCAGATGCAAGGGTTAAATGAAAGCACTTAGTACAGTGCTTAGCACCAACACTCTAAATTGGCTTCATTTCTCTTCCTGTCTTTATTGAGCATAAGTAGGGCAAAAATCTGAAGTTCAGCACCATTTCAACCCATGTGTTATATAAGTTTGTACTTTCTAGCATTGTATACATTGGATTTTACTCTTGAGTCAACTTGAGTTGATGTTAGGTCAAAAAGTTCATGGAAAGATGGAACTGAAAGATGGTGCAAAATATTTGTGAAATCTATTTTTTCTTAATACACATTTCTGTGAATGTTTTGGAGACCCAGTCAGATTTTACCATGTTGATTGCCCATTATTGCTTTATTTTTCCCCTATTTTTCTCTTTGTGCCTCATGATTACAGTGTTGTTTCATGTTCCTGAGTTTCCATGAGATGGCCTTTCAGTTATAACTTGGTGTGTTTTTATTTCTGATAAAACCAAAAATTTAAAGATGTTAGTGAATTAAAACCAACTGTAGTTAATTTATAAAAGTTCTCATCAAACTCAGTGCCATTCTTTTCATCAGTTGAGATGTTAGTTTTCAGAATGGCAAGTATAAATCAGTTGAGTAGGGGCTATTGAAGTCATCTCACAGCCTTCAAAAACAAGACAAAAAAAAAAAAAAACCCTAGTGCCTACATCCAAAGCCGTAGAACTAACATCTCCTTGCCTTAACTAAGAACTCTGTAAAACTAAATCCCATCCCTTCAAGATGTTTTATGCCCTGGAGCCCCACTTCCTTTATTTCCCTTTGCTCACTCTGCACTTTTCTGAAGTGGTGAAGCTTATTGTGCTTCTGCATAGCCCCCAGGAATTATGTAGCTTTCCCCAACCTGGGGATTTAGAATTTGGAAGAGTTCTTGGAAAAGATTGACTTACTCAAGTTGTACAGCAGATAACCTGATTTTTTTACTAGCCCTGGCAGCACCACTAGGAGAGAATGTTCGTAAGAGCAAAATGGTAATGGATGATTTTTCCACTGTGCTTGGCACCAACATGATGTCTTTCATCAGTAGGCACTTCTCTACTTTCTTTTTGACAGACATGCTTGTGGGGACCAGACAAGCAAAAGTCTCCTTCTGTTGCTTGGGTTTCAGCACAGTGTGTTCCTTCGATGATATCTCTGAGCAGTGGTAATGTGGAGGATATTAAAAAATAATGAGGATTTCGTAGGGGAAGGGAGAACTAGTCCCAAAGGAGGCTGGGGGAGTTGCCTAGAGCCCAATTCCTAATCAGATTAGAATCACAAATGTGGTTCAGTCCTACAGGATAGTTTATTATACGTATGGGAATAGCCTTTGAGCTTACGGTGGAGAGCACATGTATCTACTTTAAGTATCTTGAACTGTTAAAACTAAACACATCAACTTTTAAAAATTTCTTCATATTTTAAAATACTTGGATGTTTTATTTGAGTTTTCCAGGCCCAAAGTAGAGAAAGTAGGTAGAAAACATATCAGAAGAGCTCTCAGTATGTCTGCTCTAGTTTCAGTGTTAGTCTGTTAAAATGATAAATAATTAACAAGAAGGAGGTAGTATAGTTTATACTGTATATGGGAATACCAAAGAGGAAGGAAACAATCTCTCTTTAATTCTTTTTGAGCTTCAAATGTAATTGGATGAGTAATACAGAGGCACAAGGAAGTCTAAATATTTAAGGCTAAAGAAATCAATCAATTCAATTCAATAAGCATTTGTGGATTACTAACTAGCTAGGTAGTGTGTAATGTTCTAGAAGTTCAAACATGAATAAGGCGTGGCCCCCAACTGCCTGGAGCTTTTAGATTTGCAAAGAAGATAAACATAAATGACTATAAACCAACACAAACCTAGAAAGTTCTTTGGTAACAAAGACAAAGGAAAACTTTTGTTAAGAACAATCAAGAAAAGGTTCAATTGAGTTTGACTGAATTTTCCCTTAGGAATTTTGCTAGGTGAAAATGGAGAAAAAAGATGGTATAAACAGAGGAAACAGCATGTACAGAAAAAAAAGAAATAGAAAGATGTGGAAGTTGATTATATGTCTGAGTGTATAGTGGCGCAGCATGGGGAAAATATAGGACAACGTCTGGAAAAGTAGACAGAGGCCAAGTTCCGAAGAGTCATGAGTGTCATGGAAAGAATTAGACTCATCTGCTGTGCAGAATAACTATTCTCAATATGTGTAGTAAAGGGATTTCCCCTTTATTGGAACATATCAGCATTAGGAAGAGACTTTTTTAAAAAACATGATCCCTTGGAGATTCTGAAATGACACATGGAGAAGTCATTGCCAAAAGAACCTACTGATACCATGATGTCATACTGTCTGAGCTGCAGAATAAAAATTAAGGACAGTTGTCATAGGTTTCCACTCTGGCTCTCATTGGAATCCCCAGAGAAGCTTTACGGATATGAATGCAAGAGTACCTCTCAGACTAATTAGATAGGGAGATCTGGGGATGGACCTGAGCATCAGTGTATTCTACAAAGCAATCCAGTTTTTTCTAATGGGAAGCAAGAATGAGAACTGTCCCATTAGATAGATAAAAATAGTGCCAATGAGAGAAAGCAGGATGGTTTAGCTGGGATTGCCCTCCAGAGACTGAGAGTCTTAGTTAGAAGGAGGTGGAGATAGAGCAAGACTAGCACAGGTAGCACAGATTGGGATTAGAAAAGAAAGCCACAGATGCAAACACATTATAAAAGAAAACGGGTAAAACTTGGAGAAGACTGGAAAGATGTCAAACTTCAGTACCTGTCTGCTTTCAAATGATGTATTGGGGCTATTGCAGAAGAGAATCAGATTTTTAGCAAGGAATCTGAGGGAGAAGGAAACCCTTGATACTTCATGTATCCTAGAGCACATTTATATATAAAATGAACAGTGAAACATTATGTTCCTTGAGCTAGCCTTATTTGTAGTTTTGGCTATAGCAATCTGTGCTTGATGTTTTGTAAAGATTCCTAGGATCCAGGGAAAAGATTGTTTGGGAATATATGATAGTCAGATAAAGTTCTACTCTGTGTTCAAATCACCAAATCGTTGCCAGATCTTCTACCTAAGAATCTTGATAAAGAAGAGAAAATAGCATATAGATTCTGTGTGCATGATACACATAGCAATTAATAGGAAGTAGAGTGCAAATTAGACCTTAAAACTAGCTTTCCCAAAAGCTTTCTTCATGGTGTGCATAAAGCTGAACCACTGCATCTATGCATGAAATGATTTTTAGGATATGGACAAATAGAGAATGAATGGAGAACTTATTACTTTAATCAGTTTGAGTTACCGTGTCGTGCCGAACTAATGAGCACAACCAAGACAAATTGAAGTGATCAAAAGGGATCATGAAACAAGGAAGGGTAAAGGTAAGTTTCTTGGAGGTTGGAAGAGCATTTAAGTCTTAGTGGTCAGAAGGATTTCTTACTGTAATCCCAGCGTATTTATGTAGAGCACATGGAAATTCATTACATTCCTTCTTATTTGGTCACTCTCCATAGCAGTGAATGCAATTTGTGAGGAATCCATTTATGGAAATCTATGGTCTATCATCTGTTTCTTACATGAGTATTTGCATCAGAGAAAGGCTATTGGTACATGGCAGTATTTGCAAAGGCCTAGACATTATAAAAGCATGGTTATAGGGGAGGCAGGAAGTTATATAAGACTGGAATCCAAGGCAGACCTGGAAGATACATGAGCCAAAGTGGAGAGAGATAGCAGAGAACAGATCAAAAGAGCTGTCATAATGTCTATGCTGAAAAGTTTCAGTGTTATTATATAAGCAATGGATAATTACTGAAGGAATGTTAAGGAATAAATATCTATGTTTTATTTTTAAAAAATCTTCCTGGTACCCATGTGGCTAAACTTGGGCCAGGAAAATTAGTTAAGTGTCTTTTTTTATAAAAAAGATTTATTTATTTGAAAGTCAGAGTTAGACACACACACACACACAGAGAGAGCGAGAGAGAGAGAGAGAGAGGAGAGAATCGTTCATTTCCTGGTTCACTCCCCAAATGGCCACAAGGGCCAGGACTGGACCAGACCAAAGCCAGGAGCCAGGGGCTTCATTCACGTCTCCCACATGGGTGTAGGGGCCCAAGCACTTGAGCTATCTTCTGCTGTTCTCCCAGGCATATTAATAGAGATCTGGATCAGAAGTGGAGCAGCCAGGACTTGAACTGGCACCCATATGGGATATTAGCACTGCAGATGGTGGCTTAACCTACTATGCCACAACACTGGCCCCAATTAGGTGACTTTTACAATGTCCAGATAAGAGAACTCAGTGAAAGCTTGCTGCACTGAAAATATAAAGGAGTGAATCAGTCAATGAAACTCATTATTCTAAACAGTATGCTGAGAATGTGAGAGAGCAAGGGATCAACATGACATCCAGGGCAAGTGATCAATGAAGGAAAAGGAGTCCACAGGTTGATTTTGGAAAGAGCAGAGAAGTGGGAAGAAGAATGGAGCCAGGAGGAATCAGAAGTTCTGGAAAGCAGAGAGAATTTCAAGGTATTGCAACAATCAACTCTAATAGATGTGGAAGAAAGAGCAAAATTGCTATAAAGTGCTGACCAAATTTAACAGTCAAATCATGATGTTACAGTCTGGCAGTGGGATGGAAGCCAAATGGAATTGATTGGAAAGTGAATAGATAAGAGAATGGATCAAGTGAGGGTTGGAGGCTTTTGTCAAAAAGCGGTGCTGTGAAGTAATACAGGGGAATGAGAAAAAGGATGCCAGCTAGAAAGGTATCAAATGAGAAATTTAATGTCTTTATTTTTGCTTTAGATGCAGAGTAGTGTAGATAGAGATGATTCAGAGACATGCTGAGTGTCCAAAACAGGCTACCATGGCCAGTGGCCTATGATCTGCCAGGCAATAAAAAAACAGTAATAATGATCCAAACTTACATAGCACTTACTATGTCCCAAACAGTCTTATATTTTGTTTACACATGTTAATTCATCTCCCTCTCATGGTTACTCTGTGAAGTGCATTCCATTATTATCCTTATTTTACTCACAAGAAAACATGCAGAGAGAGGTTCATTGACCTTCCTTATTTCTGTTGTGCCATCTGCATTAAGCAAATACATTATAATCACCAAAATGACATACACATATAAGCATCAGCTTCAGGCTTAGAGGATCATTGGTCAAGAGGTGAAAAGGATAATAGGTGGGGGTTAGTGCTATGGTGCAGCAGGGTAAGCCCTGGCCTGAAACGCCGGCATCCCATATGGGCGCTGGTTCTAGTCCTGGTTGCTCCTTTTCTGATCCAGCTCTCTGCTATGGCCTGGGAAAGCAGTAGAAGATGGCCCAATTCCTTGGGCCCCTGCACCCATGTGGGGGACCCGGAGGAAGTTCTTGGCTCCTGGCTTCAGATCGGCACAGCTCCGGGCATTGCAGCCATCTGAGGAGTGAACCAGTGGATGGAAGACCTCTCTCTCTGTCTCTACCTCTCTCTATAATTCTGTCTTTAAAAATAAATAAAAAAGAAAGGAAGGAAGAAAAGGATAATAGGTAGAGACCTTTGATTTAGGCACAGCTCCGTAAACAAAAGGGAAGCTTCTCCATGAACTATGTCTTTGCCACTTTTCCATGTCATTAAAAAATTGAAGAGTGAATAGAATTATTGCCTTATCAATATTCCTTGACTTTTAATCTTCTTGAAAGGTTTAGGGGGAAGAACAACCAAGAGTTAGTTTGTTGTGACAGAATTGAACTAGGAGTTAGAAGAAAATTAAAATGCAGGTGAATAATTTAGGATAGAAATTGGGCTATGCCGCCAGTAGAGCTCAGTAGATGAGAGTGAGTGAGTGAGTGAGCTAGAAAATTGTAGATGGGTAGGATGCTGAAAAATGATTATCTTGACCACATAGTTGAATGAAGCTCGGAATTATTATCAGAACTCAGGAAAAGTTGGGTCGTATTTTGTCTTTGTAGTATGCTGCTTATCCTATTTGCTTAAACTTTTTCAGATTTTATGCCTATCACTCCAAAAAAGGTGCATTATTTAAATAATTTTGAAAATAATTAGGAATTTGTTAGTCTCTTACTCTAATATCATTGGGAACAATAACTAACAGTAGCTTTTACTCAGAATTTGTGATGTTGCAAGCAAAATGCCTACTGTGCTATATAAAGTATCTCATTTAACCATTTTTAAAAACTTTTATTTAACAAATATAAATTTCCAAAGTATAGCTTATGGATTACAATAGCTTCCTCCCCCCCCCCCCCATAACTTCCCTCCCACTTGCAATCCTCCCATCTCCTGTTCCCTCTCCCATTCCATTCGCATCAAAATTCATTTTCAATTATCTTTATATACAGAAGATCAGTTTAGTATATATTAAGTAAAGATTTCAACAGTTTGCACCCACACAGAAACATTAATATGAAACCTAGAGGTGGCTGACTATTATCCTCACCACTTTACACTTGAGGCCACAGGGCTGGAAGCACTAGTCATAGAGCTATCCCAACATCGTACAGCTTGCAAGTGGCAAGTGGAGTTTTTATTCCATTACATTGGCCTACATGTCTTATTTTTGTGCCAATGCCAGGCTGTTTTGATTATAACTGCCCTGTAGTATGTCTTGAAATCTAATATCGTGATGCCTCTGGTTTTGTTTTGTTTATAAGATTAATAGCTTTAGCTATTCTGGGTCTCTTGTGTTTCCATATGAATTTTAGCAGTTTTTTTTAGATCTGAGAAGAATGTTACTGGTATTTTGATTGTGATCACATTAAATCTGTTCATTGCTTTCAATAGTATGTACATTTTGACATTAATTCTTCCAATCCGTGAACCTGGGATATTTTTCTTTGTGTGTGTGTGTGTCTTCTATTTCTTTGTTTAATGTTTTGTAATTCTCATCATAGAGATCTTTCACCTCCTTGGTTAAATTTATTTCAAATTATTTAATTTTTCTGTAGCTATTGTGAATGAGATTGATCTTAGAAGTTCTTTCTTGGGGCCGGCGCTGTGGCATAGCAGGTAAAACCACAACCTGCAGTGCTGGCATCTCATATGGCTGCCGGTTCAAGTCAAGGCTGCTCCACTTCCAATCCAGCTCTCTGCTATGGCCTGGGAAAGCAGTAGAAGGTGGCCCAAGTCTTTGGGCCCCTGCACCTACATGGGAAACCCAGAAGAAGCTCCTGGCTCCTGGCTTCAGATCAGCGCAGCTCTGGCCATTGCAGCCAACTGGGGAGTGAACCAGCAGATGGAAGACCTCTCTCTCTCTCTGTCTGCCTCTCCTTCTCTTTATAACTCTGACTTTCAATTAAATAAATAAATCTTTTAAAAAAGTTCTTTCTCAGCCATGGCATGGTCTGTGTATACAAAGGTTATTGATTTTTGTGTGTTAATTTTATATATTTCCACTTTACCTAACTCTTGTATGAATTTCAGTAGTCTCTTAGTGGATTCTTTTGGTTCACATCCACTGAAAATAGGGATAGTTTGACTTCCTCCTTTCCAATTTTTATCCCTTTTATTTCTTGTCTTGCCTAATGGCTGTGGCTGAAACTTCCAGGACTATATTGAATAGCAATGGTGAGAGTGGCATCCTTGTCTGATTGCAGATCTCAGTGGGAATGCTCCCAACTTTTCCCCATTCAACAAGATGCTGGCTGTGAGTTTGTCATAAATTGCCTTAATTGTGTTGAGGAATGTTCCTTCTATACCGAATTTTCTTATGGCTTTCATCATGAAAGGGTGTTGTATTTTATCAAATTAAATAATAGTATAGTTTTTGTTCTTCAGTTTGTTAATATGATATATCATATTTATTGATTTGCAAATGTTGAACCATCACTGCATACCAGGGATAAATCCCATTTGATCCAGGCAAATGATATTTCTGATGTGTTGTTGGATTCAATTAGCTAGTATTTTGTTGAGGATTTTTGCATCTGTGTTCATCAGTGATATTGGTCTATAGTTATATCTCTGTTTCTTTTTCTGGTTTAGGAATTCAAGTGATGATGGCTTCATAGAAGGAGTTTGGGAGGATTCCCTCCCTTTCAGTTGTTTTGAATGGCTTGAGAAGTATTGGACTTAGTTCTTTAAATGTCTGGTAGAATTCAGCAGTGAAGCCATTCAGTCCTGGACTTTTCATTGTTAGGAAGTTCTTTATTACTGATTTGTTCTCCATCTTGGTTATTCATCTGTTTAGGTTTTCTATGTCTTCATGACTCAATTATGGTGGATTGTATGTGTCCTTTAATCTATTCATTTCTTCTAGAGTTTCCAATTTGTTGGCATATAGCTGTTTGTAGTAGTTCCTGATGATTCTTTTTATTTCTGTGGTATCAGTTGTTACATCTCCTTTTTTAATCTATGATTTTGTTAATTAGGGTCTTCTCCCCCTTGTTTTTGGTTATTTGGGCCAATGGTGTATGAGCGTTGATTATTTTTTCAAAAAACCAGCTCTTCATTTCACTGATTATATATTTTGTTTCCATTTTGTTTGTTCTCTATTTTTAATTATTTCTTTCCTTCTACTAATTTTGTGTTTGCTTTGTTGTTGTTTTACAAGGTCCTTGAATTGCATTGATACCTCATTTATTTGATGCCTTTGTAATTTCTAGATGTAGGCACCAATTGATATAAACTTCCTCTTAAAACTGCTTTTGCTCTATCCCATTAGTTTTGATATGTTGTATTGTTGTCTTCAATTGTTTCCAGAAATTTTTTGGTTTCTCTTTTGATTTCTTCTATGACCCACTGTGTGTGTAGCACATGCTTAAGCATTTTGTAAGGCTGGATGAGTGGTGACAAATTCTTTCGATTTCTGTTTGTTATGGAGCATCTTTAATTCACCTTCATTCAAAAATGAGAGCTTTGCAGGATACAGTATTCTGGGTTGACAGTTCTTTTCTTTTAATACTTGGACTATATCATACCATTCTCTCCTAGCCTATAGTAATTCTGATGAGAAGTCAGCTATGATTCTCATTGGAGCTCCTCTGAAAGTAATCTGGTGTTTCTCTCATGCACATTTTAGAATCTTTTCTTTATGTTTTACTGTTGAAAGTTTGACTGCAATGTGTTGTGCTGAAGATTTCTTCTGATCATGTGTATAAGGAACTCTGTGTTTCTTGTGTACTTGGACATTCCTTTCTTTCTTCAAATTAGGGAAGTTTCTGTAATTAATTTCACCAAATAGACCTTCTAATGCATCCTCTCTTTCCATACATTCAGGAATTCCTAAGACCCATATGTTGGGTCATTTGATAGTATCCCATAAATCTCCAACACTGTTTTCAGTTTTTCTAATTTATTCTTTTTATTTTTGGTCTTATTGAAAAATTTCCAAATATTTGTCTTCTAGCTTGGATATTCTTCTTTTGGTTCATCAAGTCTGTTGTTAAAGCTTTCCACAGTATTTTTTGTTTGTCATATTGAATTCTTCATTTTTAATATTTCATTCTGATTTCTCTTTTAAAATATCTAGCTTGTGGGAAAATTTTTCCTTCATGTCATGTATGGACTTTAACTTGCTTTTCATTGCTTCTGTGTAATCCTATAATTAATCTTTTGAACTCTATTTCTGGCATTTCATCAGTCTCTTCATCTTCACGTTCTGTTATTGAAGTGTTTGTTGTTGTTTTTCCTTTCAAGGGGGTCATGTTGTCTTCCTTATTCTTGTTTTTTGAATTTCTGCATTTATTTTTTTATTATTTTTTTATTTAATAAATGTGAATTTACAAAGTGCAACTTTTGTATTGTTGTGGCTTCCCCCCCAACCTCCCTCCCTCACGTGGCCCTCCCCTCTCCCACTCCCTTTCCCATCCCGACCTTCATCGAGT
Organism: Lepus europaeus; assembly: GCF_033115175.1. Lineage (NCBI taxonomy): Eukaryota > Metazoa > Chordata > Mammalia > Lagomorpha > Leporidae > Lepus > Lepus europaeus. Next base: position 56,224,677 of record NC_084837.1, read on the forward strand.
TTAATTTTCAATTACCTTCATATACTGAAGATCAACTTAGTATATCCTAAGCAAGGGTTTCAACAGGCTGCACTCACACAACCGCACAAGGTATAGGGTATTGTTCGACTAGTAGTGTTTTTAAGTTTCATAGTAAAACACATTAAGGACAGAGATCCTACGTGGGGAGCATGTACCCAGTGACTCCTGTTATTGATTTAACAATTGGCACTCTTATTTATGACGTCCACAATCACCCGAGACTCTTGCTATGAGCTGTCTAGGCTATGGTAGCCCCTTGAGTTCACCGACTCTGAACTTGTTTAGTCAAGGCCATATCACAGTGGAGGTTCCTTCCTCCCTTCAGAGAAAGGTGCCTCTCTCCTTGATGGCCTGTTCCTTCTGCTGGGGTCTTGTTCACCAGGATCTTTCATTTAGATTGTTTTTTGCCACCGTGTCATGGCTTTCCATGCCTGTGAGACTCTCATGGACCTTTTAGCCAGATCTGAATGTCCCAAGGATTGATTCTGAGACAGGAGTGCTGTTTGAGGCATTTGCCATTCTATGAGTCTGCTGTGTGTCCTGCTTCTCCTGCAGGATCATTCTCTCCCTTTTAATTCTATCCTTCATTATTTGCTTACACTGGTCTTATTTGTGAAATCTCTTCGACACATACCCTATCTTTTTGATTGGTTGTGTATTTATACTTATCACTTTACCAAGTGCACTGGCATTGGTACCTGCCTCCTTGGTAAGATTGATTTGAAATCCCCTGGCACATTTCTAGTTCCACCATTGGAGGTAAGTCCGAGTGAGCATGTGCCAACCTATATATCTCCTCCCTCTCTTATTCCCACTCCTATGTTTAACAGAGATCACTTTTCTGTTAATTTTAAATGCCTAAGAATGATTGTGCATTGATTACAGAGTTCAACCAGTGGTCTTATGTAGAACAAACAGAGCAACAACAACAACAACAAGAATAAAAATACTAAAAGGAATAAAATAGTAAGTTGTTCCTCAACAGTCTAGACAAGGGTTGGTCATGTCATTGTCTCTCATAGTATTCATTTCACTTCAATGGGTATCATTTTAGAGAATTTCTGCATTTATTTTTAAGCATTTGTGAAGATACTTGGTTTTTTCCTCTGATGACTTTTGTCATTGAATTATTCCTCTGTGGCTTAGTGGAGTGTCTTCTCTTTCAGTGAATACCCAGAGCCATGTGCTGAGTATGGTTAGGGAGCTTTGGTCAGTGCTCTAAAGTGAGGTATCTAGGGTGATGTCCAAGTTGGTCATGGTGGATGTCTTTTTAGCAGAAAAAGGATATAATCACTTCTGTTGGCATAATCACCTCCTCATTTCTCCTCCAAGGTGATCAGTGTGAAGGTATTAGCCCACAGTAAATGCAGTATTCTTCTGCATTACTGTTTGAACCACACAAATGATCTGTGGTGTCCTCAGTGAGCTTGGATCATATTGCAATGACCCATCCCAGGCAATCAGGGAGCTCTGAGCTTGTGGAGCTACTCACATTGATTGCCCAGAGACACAGCTATACCCTATGCCCTCTCTTGCAATCACTAGAGTTCCTACATTCTCAGCATACAAGTATCCCACAGTCACAGGGTGTAGAGGATCTGCTTCACACCACAAGACTGCACCATCTACAGAGAAAGAGAGATGTTCCCAGAGCCAGCTGCCTGTGGGTACTCCACCTAGGCTGTTTGAGCCCTGGGGCCTGTGATATATAGAAAGGCTGGGGGCATCTCACAGTCTCACGTGGGTGCCCAGTCCCCTGTCAATCCTCCTAGACAGACTCAAAGTCAGTGGGGAACATGGATTTTTCCCTGTGGTATAATCACTGGATCACATGCATGCACAAGAGTAGCTGGTCACAGCCCCTGCTCATCTCATGATGGTGCCTTCTCCCCACTGGTTGCCAGGTATGCACACCTGAGCTGCTGCAGCCACTACTGCAGACAAGATGGTGTCTTGTCCCAGCCAGTTGTTGGGTGCACACACAAGAGCTTCCACAGCTGCTGCTTATGCCCAAAATTGCACCTGCTCTCAGCCAGTTGTCTATACCGATGTTGGAGGATGGAGAGAGAAACATGCCCTGCCTTTTTTCCCCTGGGTTATCAGGAACCCTATCCCTCTTAGGGCTCCATGCAAGACTCACGCAGAGCTCTCATCAGTTATATCACTAGTGACACTGAGTGCTGTAATTTGATCTCACCTCACTCTCCAAAGCTGGTGCTTTCTCCTGCTCTTCACTGCTGGAGTCATGTTATATCCATGTTCTTGTTGTGCATCCACACCTTCCACACTAATCCATGGTGTTACTCTTCCTTCCATTGAATTTTCACTGCAGTTTTCTCTCTAACTCTCCCCTGAGAATATACTTCCTCCATTTTTTGTTTATTTTTACTATTTATCCCTTGCCTAGAGTAGTTTGTCCTTCCCTGTTCTGCCATCTTTGAATCCTAGTGATGTGTCACATTTGTCTATTTGGTTATGTTGAACCATCCTTGCATACCAGGGATAAATTCCACTTCATCCAGATAAATGATCTTTTTGATGTGTTGTTGGATTCAATTAGCTAGTATTTTGTTGAAGATTTTGCATCCGTGTTCGTCAAGGATATTAGTCTACAATTCTCTTTGTTGTTTCTTTTTCTGATTTTGGAATTAAGGTGATGCTGGCTTCCTAGAAAGAGTATAAGAGGGGGACCGGGGCTGTGACCCAGCGGGTTAACGCCCTGGCCTTAAGTGCAGATATCCCACATGGGCACCGGTTTGAGTCCTGGCTGCTCCACTTCCAATCCAGCTCTCTGCTATGGCCTGAGAAAGCAGTAGAAGATGGCCCAAGTCCTTGGGGCCCCTGCACCTGCACGGGAGACTCAGAATAAGCTCCTGGCTTCGGATCTGCGCAGCTCCAGCCATTGCGGCCAACTGGGGAGTAAATCATCAGATGGAAGACCTCTCTCTCTCTTTCTCTCTATGTCTCCTCTCTCTGTGTAACTCTGACTTTCAAATAAATAAATAAATCTTTTAAAAAAGAGTGTAAGAGGATTCCCTTCCTTTCAGTTGTTTGGAATAGCTTGAAAAGAATTAGTTCTTTAAATGAAGCTATCCAGTCCTGGGCTCTTTGTTGGGAAGGTCTTTATTACTGATTCATTCTGCAGCTTGGTTACTCATCTGTTTAGATTTTCTCTGTCTTCATAACTCAGTTTTGGAAATTATGTTTGTCCAGGAATCTATCTTTTTCTTTTAGAGTTTCCGATTTGTTGTCATATTGCTGTTTGTAGTAATTCCTGATGATTGTTTTTATTTCTATAATATCAATTGTTATATCTCCTTTTTCATCCCTGATTCTATTAATTTGGGTCTTCTCCCTCTTGTTTTTGGTTATTTGGGCCAATGGTATATGAATTTTGTTTACTTTTTCAAAAAAGCAGCTTTTCATTTCCCTGATCTTTTATATTTTTTTTTTGTTTGAATTTTATTTTCTAATTTTACTTATTTCTTTCCTCCTACTAATTTTTGGTTTGATTTGTTGTTGATTTTCTAGGTCTTTAAGATGCACTGATAACTCATTTTAATAAAATTCTAAATTTGGTTTTTTCCGGTTAGCTGTTTTAAGTCTTCTGAAGTTTAGGAAATGGGCAGTTAATGGCTAAAGGTACACCAGCAGTTTGCCAACAAGAATACAACCATAGAAATTATGTATTGACATCACTGAAGTAATGAGCATTAAAAAAGGCTGATATCTTATAAAATAGTTTAAACTGCCAGGTGTACAGCAGAATAAAACTTTAATATCATTTCTATACATTTGTATTGCTCATTTATTACTATTTTATGACACAGACACAAATATTGATCTTGGGCAGGTTTGATAGAGGAACTTTTTGGAAATAGGTATCACTGCTCCTCTTCATGCCTTTTGTTCTTGCTGTATTGTCCTGGAAACCAATGAAGGAGACATTTAAGGAAGAACTCAGGAACAACAACTCCAAATCAGAAGGATCTCCAAATCTATTTTTTTCCTTATAGTTTTCTTTTTCCAAACCTAACCCCAAAATTGTAAAGGCTATATTCAAGGATACCCAACTATTTATTAAAGATGTTATTTTATATTTGATATTAAAGTCAAGTAGAAGTTCTTAGGTTCCAGATTTATTTTAAGCCTTAAACCATGGTAATTGTCTCCTGTGAGTGCAGAATGGATGAAATTACGTTGTCTCCCAACTGTTTAGCTCCCTGGAAAATTTATTAAAATGAAATTTACACCTTTTTAGATGCTTCAAAGAATGTCTCTTTATTTCCTCGTGTTTATGTATTTATGTGGGCTGTGCTACAGCAGCACACTGATGGTGTTGGTGAATTTTTAATTTCTGATATTTTTAATAAACTTGTTGCCACTCATTTTCTTCTTCCAGGCCAAGTTTGAACTTGAGGCATTTCATATCCGAGGCGAGCATGCAGTGATAACAACAAGGCTGGAAGAAACCATAGAAAATCTCAAACAGGAGTTAGAACACCGATGGCGAGGAGGATGTGAAGAGATGAGAGATGTGTGCATCTCCACTGATGACGACTGCCCTCCCAAGACCTACAGGAATGTGTGCATCCAGACAGACAGGGAGACCTTCCTCAAGCCCTGTGAGGGTGAAAGCAAGACAACAAGAAGTAACCCAGTAATACCCAAGAAGTTGAACATCACCTCTTTAACTCAACTGTCTCCCCCAAGTGACAGCAAAGACATCCATGCACCACTTCAGTCTGTGGAAGGCATCTCATCAAACCAGCAGAAGACATCTGCTCCCCCTCCTGCACCACCCCTACCCGCACCACCCATCCCTCCACCTCCTCCCCTGCTGCCTAGTCTTGATCCTTTGCCACCAGCACATCCAACACCACCTGTGAGTGCTGGGCCCCCACCACCACCACCACCACCACCACCTCCTCCGCCACCACCTCCTCCACCACCCCTACCACCTGCTCTGCCTCCAAGTGCTGGACCTCCCCCACCTCCTCCCCCACCACCACTTCCTAACTCCCCCGCTCTGACGAATAATGAGGGGCCTCCTGCCACTCCAGCACCCCCAGGACTTGTACCTCCACCCCCTCCTGGACTCTTCTTTGGACTCACCTCTTCTTCCAGCCAGTGTCCTCGAAAACCAGCCATTGAGCCCAGTTGTCCCATGAAACCTTTGTATTGGACTAGAATACAAATAAGTGATAGGAGGTAAGCTCTTCCCTCAGTGGTTCTCAGCTGTGAATTCCCAGGATTTTGACCATGTAATGTTTTATTCTTACCAGTTCAATGTCTGCTTAATGTAGCACCCATTCTCCAATGTTGACAGGGTGAATGCCTTGGATAAGCAAAACCAGGGTGCTTGGGGAGGATGTCTGTTTCCACTAGGTCCTGTCTGCATCCCCTGTGAATTTCTTTGTGAGAGAAACACAGTGCTCAGCGTCAGGGTCTTCCCTAAGGTAAATGTTTTAATTTTACAAATTAGGCAGAAGTCCAGATCAAAGAAGCTAGGGCCTTCTTTAACATCACTGGGGTGAATGAGCCTGAATCTGCACTCTAGGTTTACTGAGCATTTTTGGAATATCTTTTATAATCTGTCATCTTGTTTTTAGATGTTATCATCAGCTCTGTGACCTGGATATTTGACCAATAGGTGTACTTTTCATTTTTTATTAAAAGATGTGTCTGAGTTACCAAGTCTTCTAATCAGATGAGAGACATAAACTCTCTGCTTGAATGCTAGTCCTTCCAATTGCTGGATTCCCTCACATCTTTATTCGCTGTTGCTCTTCAGTGAAAGTGCCAATATGTGGTTAGCTAAAGTGGAAAACATCTTCCATTTGTTTGGATTGTTAAGATGGGCCTGTAAGGCAGAAGTTAGTGGTAACTTGGAAACATGCATAGAGAAAGATTTGAGTCTTCCTTCTTCTGCCTCACTTCTGAGTCTGTCAAGAGGATTATGAGAGAGATGTTTTTTGACTACTTTCTGGTTCTGACATTTATTTGCAATGAAAAACAAATGCAGAAAACGTTTTTAAACTTACTCCCCAAATAAAAATGTAATAGTGAATTTTTCAATTCATATAACATTTTGTTTAGGGAAACTACAATACTAAGCAAAATAACATGTAATTCACAATTACAAAACAATCAGAAATAATGATTAAAAGAAGGGGAGTACTTTAAAATTTGGCACTTGGTGAACCCAGTTGATTATGTAGTTTATATCACCCCTTTACTCTCACCAAAGTCAAAAGTTTATTTGTGAAATATACTTACACTTTTTTTAGTGTTGAAACTTTATAACTTCCCAAATGAATGACTTAAAAAAAATCCTATCAGATGATCCTGGAATAGCTTCTACCATTAATTAGAGGGTTAGTATATATCCCTTTTCTGGTTCAAGACTCCAGTATTTCCAAGTAAGTTATTTTCCAGAATTTTTGAGTTGTGTTCTTTTATGAGTGTTCTCATATTAGTGTACAGCCAATCCAGGGTGATGGCTGACACAGTGTGTCCTGGCAGCACATGGAGCTGTTCCACACATGGGTCTCACTAGCCCACCTTCACTCCTTCCCTAAGAGACATCATGAGCAATAAATAGCAGAGTCCGTAGGGACCACACAGCAGTATGTCCAGGAGATGGGAGATCTTCACCCACCATTCAAGATGGGATAGCAGCACGCCCAAGACAAGCACTGTGTCTTTGCCTTTTGCAGTCAGCTGTTTTGAGAAGGAAATAATTGAATTCTCAAGTTCTCATGAGTTTCACTGTATACCTATGGTTTCACTTTTAAGTGAAATGAAAAGTTGATAAATGGGACATCAGGAGAGCCCTGCTTGGTGAATGTGTCAGCCTTGAGCCTGAACTGGGGTTTGGGGACTGCCCCTCTAGGTCACAGTAAGACGAACTTGGAAACTTTCTGCCAGTACCACACTTGGTCTCTTCTATTATGGATTCCTCAAAACGTTTTGCATGTTTAAGTATAACTATTCTTTTCAATGAAAATTTTAGTCTGTCTTTTGGGCAGCCAAAAGCAAAACAGTCTGTAATACATGAAGTGCCTCTTACCTACTTAGATTGTGTTTCACTACTAACATGAAACTTTTTGCTTTTGCTCTTGGTGTGTTTGTGTGTGTGTGTGTCTTTGGCATCTATCTTCTAGACCAAGGAAGAGAAATTTAGTTAAAGAAATTTCATATGACTACCTTTCAGCTTCCTAATAAGTCTCACCTTCTTCTCTCCTCCCATCTCCTTTCTCCTCCTCTCTTTTGAGCTGAAACTGTGGTCAGAAAACGCTTGAACAGTGTGAGCAGGTCCTCCTTATTACCAGTTACCCCCAACTCACTGAGAAGTAGTGTTCCAAAAATTGTTTTATTTGGTATAGGAAATGCCTTTCCTATAGAAATAATGTCACAGTGCTGATGGAGTGCTCAACTTGATTCCCAGTGCAAATCTACCCCGGAGTACAAGTGAGTCATAACACTAATCATGGTAGCCGGAATCCAAGAGCTTGGAGCCAGGCAGGTGCAGGAGAGAGAGGGATGGGTCTGACAGAACCTTTCTGAGGCCCAGATCAATGGCCCTTAACTTGCTGTGTGCTCCCAAACTCCCTGGATCCCTTAATTAGCCAAGGTCTCCCTTTCTTCAGTGCAGCTGAGATAACCACTTAACAGGAATGATGTCTGTGTTTCAAACTGAAAGTGAGTTGCAGAGGGGCATGGCTGAGGAAGGAATACAAGGGTGGATGCCATACAAAATGTGGAGGGCCAGAAGTGAATACAGCCAGGACTAAAATGCCCTGTTTCACCGGAAGGACAGACCAGTAGCAAAATATGAACAGCAGACTTGCAAAGTGTCATCATGTGTTTTGAATATGAAAATGGCTGTGTAGTATATAAAAAGATTTTGTACATCACCACATATAATGAGTTAACTTTATTGGTTGAGAGAGTACATATTTGGATTTATGGTTTTGAAAAACAATATGTAGATGAGACTATCTTTTTTATATAGTCTGTGTATGTTAATAGTGTTTAAAATTAAGACAAAGTAAGAAAATACATTAAGAAGTAAGCATTTGGGGACAGCATAGTGGCGTAGTGGGCTAAGCCTCCACCTGAGGTGCTGGCATCCCATATGGGCCCCGGTTCTAGTCCCAGCTGCTCCACTTCTGATATAGTTCTCTGGTATGGCCTGGGAAAGCAGTAGAAGATGGCCCAAGTGCTTGGGGCCCTGCACTCATGTGGGAGACCCAGAGGAGGCTCCTGGATCCTGGCTTCTGGCTTTGGATCGGCCCAGCTCTGGCCATTACGGCCATTAGGGGAGTGAACCAGCAGATGGAAGACCTTTCTCTCTGTCTCTCCCTCTCTTAGTCTGTAACCCTACCTCTCAAATAAAAAATATATTTTTTAAAAAAGTAAACATTTGGAAGAAGCTTTGTTCTGACTTAAGTGAGCCTACAGAGGAGAGTGACATTTTTTAAAAAAAAAAACTATTTGCTTGAAAGGTACAGCAAGAGCGTGCCTATGTTGATTTTCCATCTGTTGTTTCACTTCTCAAATGACAACAGCAGTGAGATCTGGGCCAGGCCAATGTCTGCATCCCCAGCAGCAGCAGCGGCTTAACCTGCTACATCACAACACCTACACATCCTAGAGAGTGACTCCTGTTAGTCACCTTGCAGAGGCCGCCCTGATGGATCAGATTTTCAACAACTCTTTGCTTCAAAACTAGGATGCTGTGGGGCCAGCATTGTGACAGAGCAGCTAAGCCCACCAGCAGATGCAAGATACATCAAGATACATCTCTCTCTCTCTCTCTGTGTCTTCTCTGTCTCCCAGTCTCAAAAAGGAAAATTCTTCAAAAACAGAAAACACCTAGGCAGCCTTTATTTATAGAAGACCAGACAAACCATTCTCCCCGCAGCTGCTTTATTGAAACTGAGGGCTGGTGCAATGGAAGAGTTTGGGGTTGGTTTTATTATTGTTTGAGGGTATGCAGGAAATACTATAAATCATATTTTTTTCTTTTTTAAAGAGTTATTTATTTACTTGAAAGGGACAGTGACACATATAGAGAGGGGTGGGGTATCTTCCATCTGCTGATTCACTCCCCATATGGCTGCAACAGCCACAGCTGGGCAGGGCCAAAGCCAGGAGCCAGGAATTCCATCTGGGTCTCCCACATGGTTGGGAGGGGCCCACATACTTGGGCCATCTGCTGTTGCTTTCCCAGGCACATTGACAGGTAGTTGGTTGGGAAGAGGAACAGCTGGAACTTGAACCAGTACTCACGTGGGATGCCAGATGATAGGGGCAGCTACAATGCTGGCCCTCAAATTGGGTATTTTTTAATGAGCACAGTTTGTTTATTTCTTAAGGGTCCTGCTCTGGGTTTACCCAAGTTAATCCCAAAAATCATACTTAAAACAGGTAGATAAAGTTTGAAGAGGGGCAGATCCTTGTGTTAGGACTCCCTTTGCAGTCTAGGAAGTCTCCTGTGATGATTCAGAATTGGTTCTTTTATTGACCTCTATGTGATGCCCATTTGTACCCATCATGGCAATGTCACAGACTGAGGGAAGAGCTGCATGAGCGGCACCCACAGTCAGAATCCCAGGATTTCGTGTGTCATGGGTTTTTTTGTAGAGCATACCCTTTGATTCTGTTCTAATGGCGATCCTTTTTTGAAATGTGTGTGTATTTAAGTGTTCTGTAGCATGCTTTAAGTTGAAAAGTGCAATGCAAAAACCTTTTCTCTAAGGTTTGTTAGGATCCTGGGGCTTTTTTTAATGAAATGAATTAGAGAAGTAGTTCATCATATTCTCTTCTGTTTTGTTTCTTAAGGTTAACTTGTTGTTTTCTCTTTTAAGCCAAAATGCTACACCAACCTTATGGGATTCCTTAGAAGAGCCTGACATTCGGGACACTAGTGAATTTGAGTATTTGTTCTCTAAAGATGCAACTCAGCAGAAGAAAAAACCTCTGTCAGAGACCTATGAGAAAAAAAACAAAGTCAAAAAGGTATTGAGTGATTATAGTAATAGTTATAATTTTATACACACACATATTTATATATTTGTTGTTCATGGGATTTCATTATGTGGTGCTGGTTTGCTTTCCTTTTGTTTTTAGAAAATGTCTTGGAAAGGATAGGTCCTTGATGGCAAATACAAAGAAAACCCACCCAGTATTTCAAGAAATCTGTGCTTGCTGTTTTGTTCATATATTCTGAATTTTCAAAATTCAGTCTAAACCTTTTTTAGCCATTAATTATTGTTGAAAACAAAAATTTAATTTACTGTTAGTGAAAGTAGTCTGTAGGCTGTATAAAAAATAGGTCAGATTTATGATTTCATTCATTTAACAAGTATTTATTGAGAGGTTATTGTGTTGGGTACTATTCTAGGCATACATTTTCTAGTTTGGTAGCAAAAGGCTAGTTAAGTTAAATAAAAGTCTGATTTTTCAATTGCCATAGCCACTTTCCAGTTTTATTTTTGTGGCTAATGGCTACCATACTGGATATTGTAGATATATAAAACATTTTTTATAATTACTGAAAGTTCTATTAGGCACACTCTCTGAGCATGTGGGATATGTTGGTGAAAACAACTCCAGACATCCTTGCCCTGTGGAGCTTATATTAGCAATCAACATGAAAACAGACCATGTATAGGTGAGCATTGAGCCTTGCAGTTTAGGAGCCTGTGTTCCCCTCACAGTATCTGGGTTCAGTTCCTGGTTCTGGTTTCTGACTCCAGCTTCCTACTAGTGGAGACCCTGTAAGGCAACAGTGGTGGCTCAGGTAATTGGGTTCCTGCCACCCACATAGTCAACCTGAATTGAGTTCCTGGTTCCAGGCTTCTGCCTGACCCAGGCCTAGCCATTGTGGGCATTTGTGCAGTGAACCAACAGATGGGAGCTGTGTGTGTGTGTGTTTGTGTGTACACATTTGCCTCTCAAAAAGAAAAAAAAAAAGTAAACTCCTTAGTAAAGCAGGGTGAAGATCAATTTTGCAGCATGAGGGTGGGATCTACAATTTTAAATTGAGTGTTCAGGGTCAACCTCATTGAAAAAGTGGCTACTTAACAAAGATTCAAGGACTTGAAAACGGAGACTCCCAGCCTTCTCTAAGAGAACAAGGTTAAATTGTCAAGTAGTCAGAGAGCATGACTTTGAATCCTACCTCTGCCACATAATGTGTGATCTACGTCAAAGAAACCAAGTCCTTCCAGTCCTTGTGCCTTAGCCACCTAACCATAACATGAGACTGTCCACTGCTATTGAAGTGATGATTAAATGGGTAATAAATTGCGTATAGCGTGCTTCCTGGCACATAGACAGCCCTTAACCTATGACAGCTGGTCTTATTTTTGCCACTGTTGGTGCCACTGCTGCTGTTTCTTTGTATTGGTGTTTTGTTAACATCAGAGAAGGTGCTGAGGAAAAAGTGTTCTGCTGTTGAACTGCTGTGTGAGGTTGGGCTGGCTGTCTCCCTTCTCACATTTTCTCCTTTCTATAAAATGAGATTAACAAGATTCGATTCCATCTGACCTGCCAGGATGTCGTGCAGTTCAAATCTAAGAAGGTTTGAGGAAGTGTTCGGAAACTGTATATCAACCAGTATTATCAGTCCTTCCTTCTTAAATCACACCATGGAGTTCATCAGTTCAAATCTCAAGTAATGTGATGATGATGAAGTCAGCTGCAGCTTCCAGAGGGAAAATGGGAAAAATCTGAACGTAGTTTTCTATTGATCAAATCAGATTTTACTGTTGAATTTTATCTGAAAATCATGATAAAATTTGTCATCTTTGATGCTCATTAGAATTGTGCTAGGAGAAAAATAGTCCCAATAATAATTATTAAGTCCCAATAATTATTATAGTGCCAATAATAATAATTAAGACAAATCTTTTTAAAAGATGGACATACTGGACAGAACAATGTGAGTTTTTCTAAAAACACAGCAAATTCCAGGCAGGAGGTCAACTGATACAGTATAAAATGTGTTCCCGTGGGTTAGATGCATCTGATAACTGATATGATTAAGGGTGCCTTGTAGCCAGGCTGACTTTTCAAATGCCATATGTAGAAACAAAAGACGGCTGTTGCTACATGACGTGCAAAGCCAGACTTTCTACGTTCCAGAGCCAGCTCCAGGTTGCCTCTTCCAGGGAGGCTTCGGGAACTCCCCTGAATGTTTTCTTAGACAATATTGTATTAAAGTTGTGTGTGTTCTGTATGTCTTCTCAGGTTGATACTCCTTTTGTTTCTCTCTGGACACTTAGTCACATCTTGTTTACTCATAAAATGAATTCTTTCTGTTTTGGTGACTGAATATTTGTCTTAAAGGATCAAGGCAGTTAATAATTTTTTTTTCTTTAATCTCTGTGGGCCAATTCAACAAATGGTTTTGACTAAAGCCGTTAGTACTTGATGTTTTTAGTTTCTGTCCGTGAGAGGGTAAACCTTCCCCCAAACTCTTCAAGCTTTCTGAACAGTGACGTTGCTGATACCCCAGAGTCTACGCACACGTACTGTGCTTACTTTCTTTAAGAGGATGCAAAATATGGGTCTGCTTGGCTTTGTGGAATGGTTTCTGCTTGGTGTTTTCAGTGAGCTTGGTGACCTATCTTAGAGCTGAGGTTTTAACTTTAGAGAAAATAATGAGCAGATTCAATGCCAGAAATCTCCAAACCTGCCTTCTACAAGACTTCCCTTCATACCCTGTGGCCAGATTTCTAATATTAGGGTGGATCTCTTGGTCTCTTCTAAGAGTCAGATGTTTCTTTCCTCCCTCCTTTCTTCTCTTCCTCCTTTCTTTCCCTCCATCTCCCTTTCTTTCTCTCCCTCTCTCCCTCCTTCTCTCCCTCCCTTCCTTCCTAAAATAAAAAGATTTATTTTATTTGAAGCAGAGTTCAGAGAGGTAGAGGGAAAGAGAGAGAGAGAGAGGTCTTCCATCTGCTGGTTCACTCCCTAAATGGCCGCAATGGCTGGAGCTGGGTCAATCTGAAGCCAGGAGCTTCTTCTGGGTCTCCCACTCGGGTGCAGGGTCCCAATGACTTGGGCCGTTTTCCACTGCTTTCCCAGGCCATGGCAGAAGTGGAGCAGAAGTGGGACAGTCAGGACTCGAACCAGCACCCATATGGGATGCCAGAACTGGAGGCGGCGGCTTTATCTGCTATGCAACAGTGCTGGTCCCCCCACTCTTCTTTGTGAAGTGAAAATGAAACTGTCTTTAGAGGTTGTAAACAGCTGAGGAGCTTGAAAATTGGAAGCCCCCTCGCTTAGCTCAATCATCAAGTGGATCCCTTACAAGCAGACAAGGAGAATATGTGCCAAATATGTATGTGTTGGGGATTTAGAAATCCAGCATTCTGAAACTAAGCTGTGGGGGCTCAGCACTGAGACACATGTGAAACATCTTGTACATTGAGGTGGTCCTCGTCCCTCCTCATATTCTACATCCGTGTTTCAGAAATAGTGGACACAATTGTCAAGAGCCTCTTTTAAATTCAAATACTAGTTTCTGGTATCAACTTCTAAAACAGTATTTAAATATTCCATAATTGGCACTGGTTTTTAAAATAAGTAGATATGTACTAGTCTATCTCTGCTCCATCTCAAAAACTGGGCAAGGATACTGTTTTTAATATCATGTAGTCTAAGAATTAGAAGGAACCTTACCCATCATCTGATTCTCTTCCCTCATTTGACAAATAAGAAACTGAGACCTGAAAAGATGAAGTGGCTCATGGGAAACTGCACACTTTTAACTGAGACGACATTCATAAAGATGAACACTTGGGATGATGTCTAAGGACCTCAACATGTGTCTGCATTTCCTTTTTATTTATTTATTTTTTTGACAGGCAGAATTAGACAGTGAGAGAGAGAGACAGAGAGAAAGGTCTTCCCTCCATTGGTTCACCCCCAAATGGCCACTACAGCCAGCGCGCTGCACCAATCTGAAGCCAGGAGCCAGGGTACAGGGCCCAACCACTTGGGCCATCCTTCACTGCCTTCCTGGGCCACAGCAGAGAGCTGGACTGAAAGAGGAGCAACCGGGACAGAACCAGTGCCCCAACTGGGGCTAGAACCTGGGGTGCCGGCGCCACAGGTGGAGGATTAGCCTCATGAGCCGTGGTGCCGGCCTCCTTTTTATTTCAATAGTAATTTGCCGTACTACTAATAGCTACTTCTATTGGGATGTCAGATTTAAAGTTTATGAATGAGTGCAACCATTGCTAAAATCTAGATACAGTTACACTTGTGTGAATCCAAAGTGTTTTCAGTGCTATGAAATTATTCAAAGTTTTTTTCAGAGTTTTCTAAAAGGAAGCTAAATATTTTAATAAAATGATCCTCTTTACATTTAACTCTAGCAAAAAAAAAAAATGAAGTAGATTAGAGCTTAGTATTTTCCATTGGTTCTATCCATTCCATTTTAAATAATGGCTGTGGGGAGTGCCTTTGGTACAGTGGTTACGACACTGGTTGGAACACACTCGTACTGTATTGAGTACCTGGGTTCATGTCCCAGCTTTGCTCTCAGCTCCAGCTTCCTGCTAACGTGTGCTCTGAAAGGCATCAGTAGTGGCTCAGCTGCCTGGCTTCTTGTCCACTGGACTCTGCCCTGCCCAGCCCTGCCTGTTGCAGGCATTTAGGGAGTGAACCAGCAGATGGGAGATATCTTTGTCTCTTTGCCTTTCAAAGAAATTAAATAAATAAGCAAGTAAATATGTAAATAAATTTTTAAAAACTTTAAAATAGAAACCGGAGCTCAACATTAAAAAAAAATGTAAAACCTATAACAATAAATTTTAAGTATGAAAAATTAGGATTGTACACCCATGTAGGTTCTATCTTCATTTGTGACACCAGACCACTTTGCCACTTCAAATACAGCAGTAACCAAATTGAAAGCTGGAGCTTGAAACATCAGCTCTTGGTTTTACCTCTAACACTTATTTTTCCCCTCTCTTAAAACCTCCAGAAAATGATTTAACCTTCCCACATTGATTTCTTTTGTATTAGGAATATCAACTTCTTAACATGGTTATTATGAAGCTAGAATGAAATTATGATTATGAAAATCCACTAAGCAGTCTCTGGAACTTGGTATTAATCTGAAGTTTATAAACTAATGTGAGGGCCAGCACTGTGGCGTAGCAGGTAAACCTGCTGCTTGCAGTACCAGCATTCCACATGGGTGCTGGTTCAAGTCCTGGTTGCTCCACTTCCGATCCAGCTCTCTGCTATGGCCTGGGAAAGCAGTAGAAGATGGCCCAAGTCCTTTGGGCACCTGTGTGGGAGACTTGGATGAAGCTCCTGGCTTTGGATCAGCCCAGCTCTGGCCATTGCTGCCAATTGGGAAGTGAACCAGAGGATGGAAGTCCTCTCTTTCTCTCTCCCCCCGCCCCCACCTCTGCCTCTCTGTAACTCTGCCTTTCAGATAAATAGATAAATCTTTTTCTTAAAAAAAAAAATAATAATGTGGGAGGTTTGAAAATAAATTCGTGAACATCACTGATAAACCATTCTTATTTTTTTAATATTTATGGAAGCATTCCACAACTTCCTTCAACAATACATTCAGACATAAACTAGTTCATCTTGTACTGGCATATACCCTCTCTATGCACTGTAAAATAAGTTCCACTGTCAATATGCCCACATTTACTCTGTCCTGATGTGAGATTTGTTCCTGAGTGACATAGGTCAGCACCTTGACAAGGAGCCAGAAATCTACCTTCATCATCTGAGATTCTTTCCCCTGGCTCCTGTCAAGGAACTGGCTACTCTGATAAGCTGTCCAATTGCAATCTAAACTTGCCTAACAGCTTTCTGAAAATCGCAAGACCTGCCAATACTTCTCCTCTCTTGCAATGCCAGGATCTGACTTTGAATTATAAATCATCTCTGTTTTGTTTCCTCTTCTGTTAGATATATAAAAGCATTCTTCTCCCTCTGCTGTTTTAGTAGATATTTCTTAAGAATTAATGAGATAATGGCTGTTCTCCGAGCTCTTTGCGAAAGGAGAGTTGTGATGGCTCGGGAAACACTAGTCTGTGGACACTTTCTGGTGCCAAAAGACATCGGCATCGATTGCAGTTTGGTCGCTTTGGCGAGGATGATAGCTGTAATTCTCGAATCCCAGACTTTGTGTCTCAGTTTATTGGGGAGGGGAGAAGGGTGGAAGGAGAACATTGTTTGGAAGCCTGAGCATAAATTTATAGGGTTTTCATAACCTGATGCCTTCCAAGTTTATATTATTTCAGCTTTTGTGTACAAAGATAATTTCCTTGAGCTGCCTTGGTAAGGTAGGTGCATTATTTTTTTCCCCCGCCTGTTGGGATGGTTTGTCTGCCCCTTTACGGTTCTCATGAATTTGATAAATGAGTAGTAAGGTTAGGGGTTATCATCTATAGAGTGCCCATGTGTTGATTGTACCGATGTATGGCCTGAGGGTCATTAGTGCCGTGTCCAGATTCCTTGAGTGATAGCTGGGATGACCAGGGCTTTCCTGTTCTTCAACCTAAAGAGGCCCCCTGACTGACCAGATTTAGCAATAGGAAACAGGAGCTTTGACTCCATGATAGACAACAGTTTAGAAAAATTCCATCTTGTAAGTTTTATTTGGAAATGAGATGGTCCAAAAATTTCATTTGTACATTTACTTTATTTGCCTATTTAAAAAAAAAAGGTGGTTAGAACTTGTCAAATATTGATATCAATGATTCTTTCAGAATGTTGAATCTGAATATTATTCTTGGAGTTCAACTGTGTTTTTCTTGTTGGCTGTTGAACAAGTCACTTAATCTGGGTTTGTACCGCAAGCCAGCAACAGTATCATAGGACGCTCATTACCTACCCCAAACCACAAGAGGGCACCTTAGAATGCTGAGATACAGATCGGCATTTGTTTCTGACCTGGAACTCTGAGAAAAGGAACCTAGAAGAGAATAACTGCCCTTCGAATCCCTAGTTATTCTTGTTCATCTCCTTTTTGTGGACCACAAGGCCAAATTGCACAGCAAATTACCCACATGGAGTATTGGAAGCCAAATGCACATTAGAAAGGCTTGTACATATGAGTGGAATAAAAATCATTCGTAGATGTAGCCCCAGTGCTTAGAATGAATGATTACAGTATAAGAAATTATGAAGTATTCAATCTAGTCCCTTTGGAACTGATTCTGGAATCCTCTCCCCAACATACACATGCACACACACAAACACATACCTTTAAAATAAACCATAAAGATAATGAAGATTTATTTGAAAATATATTTGGAGTTACCTAATTGGAAAGCACAAAAATTATTACATAATATGCTATGAAAGAACCGTACTAAAGTATTTGTGTATTTTATCCCTTCCTCTTACTTGAGGAAGATTTTGAAGTCTTGTCTATATGTTCCTGTGTCTCATTCATGTATCCTCAATGCAGGCCCTTTTAAAAAACTGGGCATAAGCTGGAGCTCAGCAGTGAGGTGAAGCTGAGTTGCCTGTCTGGGACTTTGATGGTAGCAGTGACTCCTCTGGGCCCCAATTGTAAGCCAGAAGTGTGTAAGGATATAACAACAAAAGGGAAAGATCCTAGGTGTCTGCATCCTTCGGTGACAAACTCTAGTCACAGGGATGTTTTTGCAGCTGAACTTGTAAATGCTTTAAAAAGTATGCACATCTCTGGTGGCGGACACAAAGATCAAAGCAGCCCCTGCATGCGCACATATCCTGACAGCCACATGCTTACTACAGATACACATCTTCCTAGCCTTGGATTTATTTCATATCTTTCAAGTGAAGATGACATGTGGAGATTTAACTAGAAGTAATAATGTCAATGCTGTGTGAGTGGTTTTTGGTTAAGTTGCTTGGCATGTATTAACTTATTTAATCTCCCTGAGAGCAGTGAGATGCTCACTCTTATTAGTCCCATTTTACAGCTGAGGAAACTGGAGCTTGGGAGAACTGAATGCCTTGCCCAGCACCACACAACTCAAAAGTGGCAAAGGAATGACTCTAGTCACAACCCTGGAGCTTATGCTCTTAATTATGTGACACATCATCTCTTAGTATAAATTCACTGCAAGTCTTGATTGTAAATCCACTTGGCAAAGCTTGAGTTTCACTTGCTGGAAGTTGTACAGTAAAAGAAACACCGGCTTTGACATCAGTAGACATCATTTTTACTTCTGACTGACCCTAATAGGCTATTGAATCCCTGGCAGGTTCCTTAAATTTTGTGGGTCTCAAGTTTCTGAAATGTCAAAAGATGAACTTTAATTAGATGAGTTCCTAGATTCTGACCAGGGCTTTTACTGTAGAGATGAGAACAATTAAGATCCACCAATTTTCATTGTCCTACTTACAGGGCTAACAGGGTAATCAGACTTGAAACAACATGTTAGCCCTTGGGCCTAGGTACCATCTGGTAGGTCAAGCAGCCTTAAACCATCAGTAGCCTGTTGTCTGAATCATAGGTATATGAAAGCTCAGGGAATAATTGTCATGGCCTTAACACCTGCTCCACAATCTTAAGAGATGTGTAGGTTAGAGAATGACTTTTAAATAAACCAAGTTCCTTGATGTATAAGGATTTCAAAGTATGGGAATGTCATGGGGAAAAGGGCAATGGAAATCAGGAGGCAGAAATCTAATCCTGAAGGTAATTGGTTGGCAGTTGTGTATCCAGCCCCTGAAGCTCTTGGACCTTAGTTTCTATTAACGTACATGGCATCTGGAGTGGAAGCTTTAAAAGATGCCTTCCTGGTGGAAAATGGAAGAATGTATTTGTATGTGGACACCTTTAGACACACATTTTAAAACTGAGTGTGTGCATGTGGCTCAATACAGTGAAAGGGTACATTTGGATCTTGTCTGGTGGGTAATATGGGATATACTCCGCATACCAGGCTCAAACCACCATGGTTCTTCCTTCAAAGATGTGATATTCAGTCATTGCTCTTGTCCTCAGAAGACAAATATGCCTCTTCAGCCACAGCTTTTAATGGAGCTGGCCAGCCTCAGCACTGGGCTGCTGTGGCCCTTCATCCCTCAGAAGAGTTTCCAGGGCCCAGAGGCCAAGAGTTCAGATTACACCAGACAAAGCTGTCCACTGACTTCCTAGGACAGGGTGGCTTGACCCCAGCACTATGGCCACACTTCCAATTTTTGATAAAATACCTTTGACCCGGTGCTTGATTTCATTTAGGCCTGACCTGATTTCTCTCCAGCTGAGGCTAATTTGCATGGCTGTAAACACGGGCCTTACAAAGCTCACCAACTGTGATAAAAGCAAAGGAAACCTGAGACCACTGGAAACTCAAAAATCTGCCTTCAAGTATCCAAGGCTGACTCTGAGTCACGCCTCAGCCCAGGAGGCTGCCAGCATGCAGCAGCTAAAGAAATGTTATTCTGATTGATCTGATTAGGGCAGCAAGGTTAGCCATGGTCAATTTACAAAGACAGTATGAGAAGAAATCATGTGTGTAGCCATGTAATGGGTCAGCGAGGCCCCTGCCAGAAGTTATGAAAAGCCACAGCTCTGCCAGAACCATTATCAGATCTCCTCAGTGGGGTACAAATAGGATTGGAGGTTTAGGGGCCCCTCCAGTGGAATGAATGACAAAAGGGATTGGACTGTGAGGAGCTAGTGAATCAGGCTGGCTTCCAGCTGGATTCCTTAGCTGCCAAGCCCCTTCATGTGAGGGGGAGAGCCTGGAGTCCCCAGCTACAGTAGTGCAGAGGGCTGGCTTCAGCTCCTCGAAGCAGTGGAAAGGTGGAAAGGCTAATTTGACACGGACACGAGGCTCCATGTTGACCCACAGAAGCAGCCAGATGAAACCTATTGGGCATTTTGATCCTTTGCCTCACCACAAGAGTGGTTTAATTGGGATCTGGCTCCAGGCCCTGGTTACTAAATAACCTGAGTTTTAGTGTTTTCATTTTCATTAGTGAACTTTTATGCTAGGTGCCTTATTAGTCACATTAAGGCATTTTGCATGTGCAAAAATATACTGGGAGGTGAGAAGAGGGTCTTCAAAAGGGGTAGAGAGTTGCAAGTACCAGGGGGTTAATTCATGACCTAATTATCACATGGCTTTTCTATCTCCTGTAGATTCCTGTACTACTTCCTTAGCTTAAAATCAGCACAGAACCCCCACACATTTTAAAACTTTGCTTTTTTAAAAGAATTATTTATTTGAAAGTCAGAGTTACACAGAGGAGAGGCAGAGAGAGAGAGAGAGAGAGAGAGAGAGAGAGAGAGAGTCTTCCATGCTATGGTTCACTCCCCAGTTGGCCGCAACGACCAGAGCTGCACTGATCTGAAGCCAGGAGCTTCTTCTGGGTCTCCCACGTGGGTGCAGGGGCCCAAGAGTTTGGGCCATACTCTACTGCTTTCCCAGGCCATAGCAGAGAGCTGGATAGGAAGTGGAGCAGCCGGGGCTAGAACCAGCGTCCCTATGGGATGCCGGCGCTTCAGGGCAGGGTGTTAACCCACTGAGCCACAGCGGCGGCCCCAAAACTTTACTTTCAAATTATTCTTGCATTCATATTGATTCTGAATATTTTTGGATCCTCCACCTTGGGGTGTGGTTCTCTTCCTCCCTGTCCAATTCAGGAACATAAATGTTACTTGTAACACTGGGATAAAGCACATTAATTAACAAAGATTTATTCAAAACGAGGCCAACCGAAAGCCACACTGCTCTAGCTGGGGCTCATTATAAATAGATCACTCTGTTGCCATCTTAGACTAATGGAAAAAATGAGACGAGATGATTGCTTGGTGAAGAATGTGATTCAGGAGGTAGCTGTAAAATGCCTAAAGCATATGCTATGTTTAGAATGTTTGAGTAAGACCCTGCAGAAGCTGGGCCTGAGATGCTTTTGTTATATACACGTATATTCTTGGGGTGTGGAAATATCTGGAGAGCTGATACAGGACTCAGCCATTCCTTTGCCACCCAAGGAAGGGATGGACCTGAGGCTGAAGGTGCATGGAGAAGGATGTAGGCTGTATGGGGCAGTGTGGAGAGTTTATCAGTGGAGATCTTGGTGTTTGCCTCAGTGGCAGGGAGACAGTGACCAGGCTGTAGTGGAGGCCTATACCACTAACTGCTTTTTCCACCATGCCCAGTACAAGGAGAGTCCCAAGTGGACAATGGAAACCCTTGTGCGACAGGAGGGCTTTCTGAAAACCAACAGATCTGGCTTTTTCATCCTGAGTCATCACTCTATGCAACAGATCCCTTTCTAAGTCTTTCTTATACATTTCCCTCACCTGTAGAGTGTGTGAATAATGGTACCTACTTCAAAGGGTGGTTATGAGGGTTAAAATATACAGTACTCTACAAAGAGTGTTCAACCTGGTGCCTGGCACATAAGTGTTTGCTGCTTCTGTCTTCTCATCACCACCATCAGGAATAGGAACAAGAATGGTGAAAAACCCCTAATGTCACCCAAAGAGCAGACAGTTGAATTACGACCAGCAGGTACACCTCTCATTCACTGATCCTTTTTATTGTTTTGGTTCCATGTATCCCACTGGCACAGAACAGTGCAACTAAAGCAAATTAATTTAGGCCAGACACTCAAATAAATGCTCTCAGTGTGTGCCAAGAGAAAGATAAAAAAATAAAATAAAATAAATCCTGCAACAAAACAAAAAGATGATTGGCTTTCTTGATAACCTGTGTCTGTACTACAAATTTTTTTCAAGATTGGTTTAAAGATAGATATTCCATCTTGTTCACTCTGCCAAATGCCTACAGCAGCAGCTGGGGCTGTGCCAGGCTGAAGCCAGGTCTCCTATATGGGTGACAGGGACTCAAATAATTGAGCCATCATCTGCTGCCCCCCAGGAGCACTAGCAGGAAGCTGGATTGGTTAGTTTCTCTGCTAACAAACTAAATTAACTCTTATGCTTTATTTAATTTTGTCAAAATAGTACAGGAATATACTTAAATATCAGTATTCAAAGACTTAAAGTAAGAAAAAGTTCTGTAAATTGCAACAATTTTAAGGAACCTTTCATGTCAACTGCATCCTCTAATCAAAAGGAAACTAAGTTTAAAATCCTCTATCAATAACAAGAAGACATCCTATAATATCAGAAAAACCTCCTTTCCTTTCAGAGTTTATCATCACACTCATAAATAAGTCATGGATTAAGAAACTAATTGTATTGGAATTCATAAAACACTTTCAACCAAAAGTTAAAATACTGAATGCCAACACTCTTTGGATGCAGCTACAAGGTAGAGTCAAAAGTATTTATAGTAAAAAGAAAAAGATACATGAAAAATGAATTAAGCTTACAAAACTAACAGTTAAGAAAATAAAAATAAATAAGCCAAAGAAAGTAGAAGAAAATATTAGGTTGAACATCAGGAAAAAAGCCCTTTTTTTGAAGGTCAGATATGGTCAAATATTTATAATTTCGACAATAATGGAAATTTAAAAAAAAATGTAGACACAGTATGAAGATCAAGAAAGATGAAACTTCATTCGTTGAAGCCAAAAGCTTTTGTAAAGTACTCCACAAAAATATACAAGTATTACTTGTTCATCAATTTTAAAAATTTTATGGGAAATGCATATTATGGACAATCTTTGGATGGATTTCAAACTTGTTTTGCCTCCAAATAAACTTTTCTTTTAATTACAAAACAAGGGAAAAAAAACTTTGAGGAGACTGAGCAAAACAAAAGTAAAATTATGAGGGCGCTTCAAAAAATTCATGCAAATTAAAAGGTAAGCTTATTTGGGGGCAAATAAGATAACACCATGAATAAACTTGCCAATAAATGAAAATAACCTGCAATAATTTCTTAGAAAAATAATGAGTGATCAAACAGAGTTAAGGAGAAACAGATTACCTGAATTATCCTATAAATAATATGGAAAGTAGATCATTCATTTAACATCTACAAAGGAAGTACCAGGCCCAGATCATTTTATTACAGTGAACATCTCCTTATAGAAAATAATTTAACCTAATCTCATGCTAAATTCAAGGATAGTTTATATAATCTTGAAATCACATACCAGATGAGGGTAAGATGTAAAATAAAATGACAGGTCAGTATCCCTCATAAGCATAGATGTGAAGATCCTAACCTGAATTCAGCAATGTATGTAAAATGTATGATGATTACATGTGATTTGTTCTAGATAGACAAATTTGATTTATAATTAGGAAATGCTTTCATAAATTAGTAGCTCACTAATAGATTAACAGAGGAAAAACTATAGATAATTTGAAGATGAAGGAAAAACATTTGATTGTATTTTATTATGATTTATAATGGAATTTTGTAGCAAACTAGGAATAGAAGGAAATACTTCTAAACCCTAAAAGGGTGTCTACACAAGAGGGCATATGACAAAGGCTGACTGGGTGAAAATTTAAAAGTTTTCTTTTTGAGATCAGATGAAAAAGAATATCCACTTCCACCTCTTTTATTTAATATTGTTGGTGTGATCCAAGCCAGTGTAGTCAGGTAAGGAAATGAAATAAAGCATTTTGGAAAGGATGGAATGAAAGTACGTTGTTTATGGAGGATGTGATTTATTTTGTATAGACAAATAGTGTTGGCAAGTTGTAAAAATAAGAATACTGTAAACCTGGTAGATATACGATCAATATGTGACATTCAGATACATTTTAAACACTAGCAAAGAGAAATTGGGAAATGGTTTTTTAAAGATTTATTTGCTTATCTATTTACAGTAACAGAGAGAGGGAGAGTCAGAGAGAAAGGTCTTCTGTCTGCTGGTTCACTCCCCAAATGGCCACAACGGCTGGAGCTGGGTCAATCTGAAGCCAGGATCCAGGAGCTTCTTTAGGGTCTTCCATGCAGGTGCGGGGGCCCAAGCACTTGGGCCATCTTCTGCTTCCCCAGGCTGTAGCAAAGAGCTGAATTGGAAGAAGAGCAGCAGGAACTGGAACCAGTGCCCATATAGAATGCCAGCACCATAGGCAGTGGCTTTACCCATTATGCCACAGCACCAGCCACAGAAAATGAAATTATTAAAATGCTCTTACAGAATCTTAATATAAGAATAAATGTAGGCTGGCGCCATGGCTCACTAGGCTAATCCTCCGCCTGTGGCACCGGCACTCCAGGTTCTAGTCCTGGTTGGGGCACAGGTTCTGTCCCACTCTCTGCTGTGGCCTGGGAAGGCAGTGGAGGATGCCCCAAGTGGTTGGGCCCTGCACCCGCATGGGAGACCAGGAAGAAGCTCCTGGCCATTTTGGGGGTGAACCAACGGAAGGAAGACCTTTCTCTCTGACTCTCTCTCTCTCACTGTTTAACTCTGCCTGTCTAAAAAATAAATAAATGTAAGCAGATGTCATCAATATTTAATGTAGAAAATTGCTTACCTTTATTGAAAGCATTAAGGTAGATGTATATAAAAGAGAGAAATTGTCTCCATGAACAGGAAAGCCAATATTATAAAGGTGTCAATTATCCAGATTGGTTTTTTAATTTCAAAGTAATTGTAATCAAAATTGAAATTGGATTATTTGGAATCTAACAAACTTTTTCTAAAATTCTGAATGAAAGAAGACTTCGGTATAACCAGAAGCTCTGAAAAAGCAAAAAAAAAAAAAAACAAAAAAGGTAGGAGACTTATTTTACTTCAGAGTATCAAGAAAAATAAGATAATATGTAGTGAGGTAGCTATAGAATGATAGTAATTAGCACAGTGCAAATAAATGAAAAAAATATGGATAAAAGGAAAGAAAAGATTCAAAAGTAGACCTATGCATGCATGTATCAAAAAAATATGTGACAAATGTAGGATCTCAGATAAGCTTGCAGAGTTGACTTTTTTAAAGAAGGACTTACTATGTCATCTTGTTAATTGCTTTCTGTGTATCTTGCACATAGCCTTTTTTTTAAAAAAAATAAGGAAAATGTTGATTTTAAAGGCTAAATGACTGAGAAAGAGAAGAGAGAAATCTTCCATCTGCTGGTTCACTCCATAAGTGATTACAATGGCCAGGGCTGGACCAGGTCAAAGCCAGGAACCAAGAATTCCATCCAGGTCTCCCACATGGGTGGCAGGAGCTCAAACACCTGGGCCATGCTTTGCCACCTTCCCAGGTACTTCAGCAGTGAGCTATATTGAGAGCAGAACAGCTGGGACTGGAAGTGGCATTTTAATATGGGATGCTGGCATCACATGAAGTGGATTAACCCACTGTGCCACAATGCTGGCCCCCAAAATTGATTGTTAAACTATTTAGAAAACTGAATATACAGATGGACATTTGGCCTCTATATTAAATGCTTGTTTCCCATATCAGAGTACCTGCATTTGATACCTGGCTCCAGCTCACTCCAGCTCTTGAATCCAGCTTCCTGCTAACATGCATTGTAGGCAGAAGCAGATGATGGCTCAGGTAGTTGGGTCCCCGCCACCCACACAAGAGACCCAGATTGGGCTCCTGGCTTTGGCCTGGCCCAGCCCCTGGCTTTGTAGACGTTTCAGGAGTAAACCAGTAAAGGGGAGATCTCCATCTCTCTTTACCTCCCTGTTTTTCAAATAAGAAAGAAGTAAAATTTTAAAAGTGAACTGTACCAATCACTCTTAAAAATGATGTTTGATGAAAAAGCAAGTCTCAAAAGGACGATTACGTTGGTCTGAAGTTCAAAGGCATTTGTTAAGCTGAAATATTTTATGCCTACATTTGTGGCAAAACTGTGCTGCTTTTTAAGAAAAGCAAGGGTGTATTAAACATAACATTCAAAAAAATGGGTCATTTGGAGGACAGTCATAGAAGATGAAATCCCATGCAGGCATTAGCAGTTGTCAGTTTCTTACTATGAGCATGAGTACACGTTTTATCATCCTTTAAATTGTATGTTTGTGTAGATATGCTACTCTTTAGTAAAGTATTCCCCAGCTTTCCAAAATTAACAATAAAATTGCTCTGTTGCTGCTGTTCCACTGCTGCTTTGCACTGTGGAGGCACCTGTGTTCAGAGCCCTTAGCTGTCTCTCTGGTATGTGCTCTGCTCCATACATGTGCCAGAGTGTGGGGTGTCAGCCTGACTGCTATCATTTGGAGAGAGAAGCCAAGGGAGGATGTGGAACTTGAATATCATCACCTCATTTCCAGTGCCAGACCTCAGCCCTTCTCGCTGCTATGCCTACATCTCAGAGTCCTAAGTCTCTAGAAACTATGCCTCCTGCTTATGATAGGATTACAGACTAGGCACCAAATTGCTCCATTTGCT
This sequence comes from Lepus europaeus, assembly GCF_033115175.1. NCBI lineage: Eukaryota > Metazoa > Chordata > Mammalia > Lagomorpha > Leporidae > Lepus > Lepus europaeus. Next base: position 56,250,967 of record NC_084837.1, read on the forward strand.
GACTTTGAAATGATCCCCTTATTTGTAGCTTCTCACCCGTCTTTCACAGCACACACTGCTCTTTGGTACACACCCAATATTCCACCTTCCATCACTTCCATCAAGGATTTTACCACTCCCTCTCTCTCCTTCAGACTTCACATTTTCTGTTTTGAAATGAAAGGAGTCTGCTAGATGCATTCAAGATGGACTTTGTGTTTCAGATCCCCAGTCTCATCATTTTGGGCCAGTGTTAGAAAAGAAAGGTGAAAGGCCTTTACTCTGCTGCTATGAGACTTAAAAGCAGTTTTGATTTTTTGCATCTTAAAGGCTCTTGCCTCGCTGCTACATAGCTGATGAGGGCTGAACATCTTTGCTAGAGTTAGATGTATTTTAAGGAAAATGGTACAGGACTGAAATCAGATGTCTGTGTTAACTCTGGGCAAATCACTTACTATGTGTTTGCTATGCTCTTGCCCATATGAGGGAACTTCATTGTAATCATAATTCTATGAAGGGTGGGATTAAGGGCTCACTCTTCATGGATGGAGGTGAGGAGGTTGGCTGTGTTACTGCACTCATATGGAAGACCGAAGGATAGAGGATACCATGTTTGCTTCCCATGGGAGTAGCTGTGCTGTCAGAGTAGGGAGGATGATAAGATTATGGGGACATGTACACCACAAGTCTTAACAGAATCTTGTAGCAGCTCGAAAATATGTGTGTTCGATATTGTTTCACATTTCTTTTCTTACCAATACTTCCTGAAATTTTCATTCTATGTTTTTGGAAGGATCCCAGCCTACCAGAAGCAAGGTAACAGTTGGGTCAATAGTTGTTGGTAAGAAAATTAACAGAGTAGAATGAGTTGGGTTATAAACAGTGCACATTATGACAATGGTGGCAAATCAGGATGAAGTAAGAGGTTGTTCTGGATGAGGTGCATCTGCCAAAGCAGAGTACAAAGTTGCCCCAGGTATCATTAGAGGAGAAAATGATTCCCTTTGAATTCTGTCTCGGATTTTGCGATCCGGTGGCTTGAGGCCCTAAAGCAAGGAGTGCTCACTGCCACTAGCGCCTCACCTTCCAAGCAGGAGTGGGAAAGCGCCAGGTAATTTGCATCATGGATATACTCTTAAATCAAGAGCCATCCATCATTTCTGATATCTTGAATGCAAAGATTATCATATCAAAGACAGGCAGTGACATTGAAGATAATAACTTTTCTGTTGCCCATTATCTCTAACCAGCTTGGAGTAATTATTTGCATGTGTTCTTTTCAAAAGCCTAACACTCTAAATTTTGGAAAGAAACCCACTTTAGAGTCACCAAGGATATATAAGACTGGGCTCAAGGTTTTATTATTAGATGAGAAATTATATCGACAAGACAGGAAGTCCAAAGGTCAGGCAAACTTTGTTATTTAGAGGCTTTAGGAGGGTAGTATGGCTGTCTGAGTACTGAGGATTAGCCTTAAATGAGAAAGTTATTTGCAATCCTTATTGGCTAAGTACATAGCTTTTGGAGAGGACTCCATGGAAATTGACAGAAAAAGGGGACATATTTCCAGCTTTTTAAACTAGCAGAAAAAAAATCCCTGGGAAGCAGGGGTTGTATAAACATACAAAGTGTGTGCTGGTCACTGTGCTAACCACCATTGATGGGAACAGAGTCATATGTTTACTTGTATTCATCTTGCTACTCAAAAGTATGGTCTGTGGATTAGCAGTATAAGTACCACCCAAAAGCTTATTAGAAATAAAATATCAAAAAAAAAGAAATATGAAAGTATCAAGCCCTGTGTTAGTTTCTTAGGGTGGACTTAACCAATTATTAAAAATCAGTGTCCCACAAAAATTTATCATCTTATGGTTCTGAAGTCCAGAACCCCAAAATCAAGCTTTTGGAGGCCCATGCTTTGGTCCTGTTTGCAGATGGGACAGTGAACGCACTGTCATCACTTGGTCACATCCTCTTGCACGATTCATGATCAATATGAAAAATGAATGTGGTTTTGTCCTGGGGTTTGTTTTCCACAAACTATAAAAACTCTAAAACCATGAGAAGTTTCTCCTGCCCGTATTCTTGTTCTTCCAACTTCTACTCACCTCCATGCTCAGCTACAGCCTTCACCTGCTGTGGCCTCCTCTGCATTTGCTTCCTGAATGGAATTCATCAGCCTGAAAACCAATAACAAGGTTTTTTCTGTCTCATCAGAATGGCATTGGATGCCAAATATGTTCTCAGACTCAGGACAGGATGACAATCTGCCTTTTCACATTTCTTGGTGGAGAGCCTAAATCCTTAAAATAAATTTCATCCAAGCAATTTTATGTGTCCCCAAAAATAAGGCCATGGAAGAAATTCAGACCTAACAGTCTGACAGAACAGTGAGGCCTAGTTTTTCTTGAAACATTTAATGGGAGAGATTATCAGGCTGCGTGTGGAAAGCTTATTTTAATGGCATTATCAGGCCCGTTGACAGAGGCCTCTACCCAAAAGTATACCAGGCCACGCTGGCTATCGAGAGTGAGGGCTTGTTTGCACCAAGTCAGATGACATTTCATAATGTGGCACCACAGAGACAGCCAACCAGCTCACCTGGGTGTGATGCCAAAGAGTGGCAGGGGGTGGAGTGGGGGAAAGCAGGAGAAGGAACCTGAGTCAGCATTTATTTTCCTGGACACCCACCAAGGAACAACTGCATGTATTCAAGAAGTGCTGATTCTCCCTAAGGAGAGAGAGCAAGATGCTGGCCAACTCTGGTCGTGCCTTTCCTCAGCTGGCACTCACTCCTGGTATTGGCTGGGGCGGGGTGGAGGGGTAGTTGCTTACCTGTCTCATCTCCAGTCACTGCTGTGCTAGAAAAGGCAGCAAGGGCACAAGAATACTCCCAGTTAGAAAATGGGCTTGTATCATTAGCTTCCTCCTCTGATTCTGTGTGTGTGTGTGTGTGTAAGCCTCATATCCATGGGCTACCATGCCTCATTGCCTTTCATCATCTGTGTCACTTCTTGGAATTTCCTTCCATTATAAAACTTTCACTATTTTTTAAATTAGTTTTCTATTACAGTCATCCCTCTATATCCAGGGTGACTGGTTCCAGAACGACTCATGGTTACTAAAATCCACAGCTCAAGTCTCTTATATAAAATGGCATATATTTGCATGTAACCAGTATGCATCCTTCCATGTACTTTTAAGTCATTTCTAGGCTACTTATGATGCCTAAGGCAGTGCTGTATTAACAGTTGTTATCCTGAACTTTTAAGGAATAACAACAACAAAAGCCTGTTCAGTACCTGCACATTTCCTTTGGTCTGTATTTTGAGTGAATTATTTCTTGAAAAGATTTAATTTGTTTATTTGAAAAGAAAAGTTACAGAGAAGGTTCTTCTATCTGCTGGTTCACAGCTCAAATAGCCACAATGGCTGGGGCTGGGACAAGCCAAAGCTCAGAGCTTGCAACTCCATCTGGGTCTCCCATGTGGGTGAAAGGGCCCTACATATTTGAGTCATCTGCTGCTGCTTTCCCAGGTGCATTAGCAGGGACCTGGATAGAAGTGGAGCAGCTGGGAGTCAGACCAGTCCTCATTTGGGATAGCAGCACAACTCTGGCCCCATGAATTACTGATTTTTAACTGAAACATAAAATCGTTTGTATTTATGAGGTGCTATATAATGTTTTTATACATGTATACATTGTATAATGTTAAAATCAGGGCAAATATATCTCCTCAAATATTTACCATTTCTTGATGGTGAAAACACTAAAAAATGTTCTATTTTTTCAGGAAAATATATAATACATTATTATCTATAGTCACACTACTGTGTAGAACACTAGAATTTCCTATTGCTGTTTAACTGTAACTCTTTAAATTACCCTTTCCCTCACCATCCTCCCTCACTACTCTCTATAAATTCTGGTAATCATCATTATACTTTCAGGTTCTGACAGTAAATCTACTACAGAGTGTCTATCTGTAGCACATGAAATCAGTATGTCAAAGGGACTTCTGCACTTCCCTGTTTATTTCAGCACTATTCACAATAGCAAAGAAATAGAAACAACCTAACTGTCTGTCATCTGATGAACTGATGAGAAAATGTTGTTGATACATATTTATACTATGGAAAAATATTCAACCATTAAAAAGGATGAAATCTTGTCACTTGCATAACTCATTATGTTAAATGAGAGAAGTCAAGTACAGAAAGACAAGTGCCACACGACCTCACTCACATGTAGTAAGATTCACTAAATAGTGAATCTCATACAATGTTTTTCTTTCAAATATTGTCAATCACGGTTGGTTACATCCCTGAATGTAAAACCTACAGATGTGGAGAACCAACTAACAAAAGAATTTTCAGTCTGGGGATATGTGAATGGATGACAGTTAAATGAGAATGAAAATTAAGGTTTCCCTAATATTCTACTTTTTATCCCCAAAGCTGTTGTTCTGTAATCCAGTTATTACTTATATTCTACACTAATTTGCATTTATGATTTACTCAGGAAGTATCCTGAGTAAAGTATCAGCTCCAGCATCAGAGCTTATAGCCCTATGGATAGGTACATCAATTTCCATATCTTCAACAGAGGATTCTACCTGCCTTTCAAGCCAGTCCTCAAGCATGTCTTAAAGATAAATGCAACAGTCATTATGCAAGTACCTTGATCAATTTGGAGGCCCACGACTTAGAAATGTCAATTATTACTGTTAATAAGATAAGCTGACTTGTCATCAGTAGTGCATATGCTTTACACCAGCCTCTTAATGCCCAAAATTTTACCAAGTAGTGGAATTCAGTGAGGGTTGATGTGAAGTATAGGCAAGATGTATTGTCAGTCTGAATGCACAAAAGTAGTAGTTATAGTTTTTGGAATCTGACTTTGGAGAATCATATTATCTGTTTTCTATGTATTCTCTCCCATGTTGTTCAGCCTTAGTGAGAGAAGCAAATATTGTACCTAGTTGTTCTATATAGCTGAAAGTGCATTGCATGTGTATATTGGGCATATGCCATTAGCTTGAAAATAAATACCTATGCATGTAGCTCCTTCATTTATTTGTTTGTGTTTGGTGAGGCCCGGGTAGTTGATTTGGAGTGGAAAGTTGACAACTTTCATATGCGTTTATTTGCCTGAAGTGACCAGAAGATGTAGAAGATATTTGTGGGTGGTAACACACATGGCTCTATTTAAACAGATGGGATGCCTATTCTTTAGGCTTTGTGACAAAACAGACTTTGCCAAAGATGGAAATTCTAGGACTGAAACTGAAAAAAAATTCAAATGTGAAAATGAAGCCAAAGAACAAAATATTCGCTTGATCTGGAATGGATGTGAATGCATTTAGTTTCCAACAAAGGTGTAGTTGTAGAAATTAATCAACCTCATTTCATACAGGGAAGGCTCCATGGAAGAAGAAGGCTTCTATGTTTCTCTTAATTTTGTTGCTGTGCCAAGCTCACTAGGCTGAGCATGCTTCCAGCATGCATGGCCTACTCAGAACCATTTATTTTTATTTGCCGTTTTGGTCCTGTCTGCCAAGCTTAGCCAGAAAGCTGAAGATATATATGGATTTTCTGTAGATGTGAAAGTCTCACTGGACCTGGCAAGAATTCTTTCTTAGTCTGTCTGGCAAAGCTTTTCTAGTCGACCGGTCAGGGTGTGGTTTTTCCAGTGGAGCAGATCTGTCTTCTCGTTTTTGTTTTAATTCTGATTTAAAGAGGCAGATTTAAAAAAAAAAATCCACATAAGTGAATAATAGTAATAATTTGTATATCCTGGCTCAAGGAACAGGTTTGGAGAGTGTGGGTTGTAGGCTTGCCTTTCCTTTCCTCTGGAAGGTATTGTGAGAGTTTCTTAGGCAAGGTAATGGTACGCATGTGTGATATGCTCTAATCCTGGCATGTGGCAGGGGTCTGGAAAGGCTTTGCCTCAAACTAGGCATGTCTAATAGGGCTTAACGCAACCTGTAAATTTGCCCCTGTGCAAGGTCAGCATGTAGGTCACTGGAATGCTGCACAGATTGCATTCTCTTCCAGACTGTAATTATACCTGGGAGAAGGCCATGCACTGCCAAGTTCAGCTGGTTCCAGATAGGACCAAGATAAACTGAGGGCCAGCTAACATTCCTCAAAACTGATTTTTAAGGGTTTGGTGTAAAGCATCTCTTGTTAAAAATGGATGGTCTTGAGGTTTATGAAGGAGCCTAGTGTAGAGGATGGTGACCAGCTGTTGTCTTCCTTCCCTGAGAGCACAAAAAGATTGTTCAAAATGGGAGAATGAGGAATTTGGGTCAGACATAAACTAAAACATTTCAGTGCCAAAATTGCTTAATACTAGAAAATGACCTTGAGGATGATTACAAATCAAGTAATATGCACATGTGAGGAAAAAGAATGAAAAGTGGATGTGACGAGGGTCATAGCATGAGAAATGTGCTTAGTTTGTGTTTACAATTAACTAAAGTAGGGCTATATTTGGCTTGTTTGATAAAAATGTCCATAAATGTGTGGGCATTGTGTGAATGTAACCTTAGTAATCTCTTGAAGTGTGAACATTCTTCTAAAAGTAAGGTTCATACTTAAATACGTAGGCTTTTGGCCAACTCAAAGGCAAAGGGATAAATTGGGCAATTTTTTGAAGTTTTTCTAGTGTCAAGGGTTAAATGATTTCAAAATTCAGTTTGACCAGTGTATGTGAAATTTTACAAATATTCTTACTCTCCAGTAAATGCTTTCTGAAATATCTTCCCTGAATAGACCAAAATAGGCAAGTTTTTCCAAGAACTTACATGGAATGAAGTCATGTTGAGAGCCTAAGACATAAATTCTGCCTGTTGGCTCCATATAAACATGGAAAATCATTAATTTGACATTCATATGATGAAGCTGTAGACTAATAAAGTCAGGAATCCTACCGATGTCCAACAATTAAATGTGGTGGACTGAACTTAGTCTTCCACGGGAAAAGCCCCTGCTGCTGCTGCTGCTGCTGCTGCCCTGGAGGCACCTACCTCCCTGGCCACACAGAGTGAAGAGAGCGCCTTCTACAGGGACAACCAGAGACGGCTTACAGTGTCCTTGGGGTTCTGGGTTTGCAGAGCTCCTCATCTCCCAACTCTTTCAGGGAGAGTCTTTCTGAAGGTGAAGCCTAGGCTTTTGGAATATTTTTGTATTACCTGGAGAAGGATGGTCAGAAACAGCCACCTCACTGAAAAATCTCTATTTAAATAAGAGTTGGCATTTTCAGAGATTCGGGAAACTTTCTGATTCCTATAAATGGCTTCCTTGTGTTAGTTTTTTTAAATATATATTTATATATGTTTCTCTTGTAAACTAGTCTTTGAACTCCCATTGAACAGGAATGTGTGTGTGTGTGTGTGTATAATCTTCATGTCCTTTGCAATAGATGCAGGAGTTTGCATATTGTGAGGGCTGTTGCCTTTCAACACTGATGTTATGACGAGTAGAGACAGGCCTAGAAATCAAAGGCTGGTCTCCTGATTTTCTTTTAGCAAATAGACCAACGGCAAAGGAAGACCTTTCTCTCTGTCTCTCTCTCTCTCTCACTGTCCACTCTGCCTGTCAAAAAAAAAAAAAAAAAAAGTTCTCCAGATCATAAAGCCAATCGCATTCAATAACTGGCCAAGGGACCATGAAAACTCAGCCTGTGACAGTTGAAGGTTAGGTGGAAGGACTGTTGTGTTTATGGCTATAGTTGTGTGGGTTTTCTATGTCTACTTAGATGTTATGTCATTAGGAACCTTTGACTTAGACCAGACAACTTAAAAAAAAAAAAAAAACTGTTGGGATAGCATAGGTTAATAACAAACAGAATATTTAAACAAAGAGTTCATCTATGGATTTTAAAAAATATTAGTTACATTTCCTGCTATTAAAAGTCCGGAATAATAAGCAGCTAGCAAGCTTAGACAACTTAGGATTCTAAAAATTTTCCAGGTAATTATTGTAAGCACTAGTCCATAATGACCAGTAAATAAATATGCAAATATGGAAGATGTAATTGATTGAATTTGATTTCTTTCAAGTCCAGTATATGTTGGAGAAGCCAGTGTATTTGAGATAGTAAATATACAATGTTAGCTTATCTTTGTATTTTATGATATTTCTTTTCCAAGAGAAATTTTTGAAACCTACTTTACTTAGAAGTTAGCTTATTAACAGTGGTTACTGTTAGTGCAATAACAGTGGTTATTGTTTAGAGCAATAAAAGAACATGTCAGGAGAAATTTTGGTTAACAGAAGGCTTTCATAAATTTGGTTCTGAAACTTTATGATGATCTTAAACAGCTTTAAAAACAGCTTTAAAAACAAAGCAATGATAATTGTCGGTAGGTAACTAATCAAACACCTTTTAAAAAAATTCTTTTGCCATATTCCAAATCTTTTCTCACCATCTTTCTTTGCTTTTTTTTCTCAGTCTTTTTTCCTGCTTAAAATTTTCTACCTAGTTATCACCACTTTCAAGGTAAATTCCTCGGATAATGGCCAGGACAAGGAGGGGGTGATACTCCTTTGTGAAGACTGGGTTAGCAGAACACAATATTCTTCTAGTATCTGTGTCCCTCGATTCCATGCCCTAGCAGTGAGACAGCCACACTCAGTTTATAGGACTCTTGAGCATGAGGTGTCCTCATGCTCTGGCCATCCACAGGCTACTAAAGGAATAAAAGTTTACAATACTGTGGTGCCCACAGGCCCGGTTTACAACTCTCCATTTGGATTGGCTAATGTGGAGAGGAACACAATACTTGGAGCTTAGTAGGGGTGTGGTAAAAGGTAGTTCTCTTTCCTTTATTTTCCTTGGAAAATACCTTTGCTTCACAGAAATCTCTTTGTAAAGTTTTCTTTCTCTTTCCTATTCAGGTATGCTGTTATTTAAATTTCTTCACCATTGTACCAGCCTAATAGATCTAGTAATTGAGAAAAATGCAAAAAGGATGTAGACAATTCACGAGAAGGTGTAACCAATAAACCAAGTCTTTAATCTTACTATTAGATCATTAAAAATGCAAACTAAGATAGTGAAAAAATTTATCTATTTTTTCCTCCAACATTTTAAAAATTGGTAATACCTGTAGTGGGTGTGGAAACAGGAAAACAGTTAGTTGCAAATACATGGCAGGGACGTAAATTGAAACTATTTATTAGAAATAATTTGATAGTAATTTTAAAATGGACATCCTATGTTAATGAATTCTATAAATGTATCCTATGGAAATACAAAGTCATGTGACTAAGGATATGTCTGCATGGTTGTTCATTGCTTTGTAATTTAAAATAACAAATTCACATAGAGAAAAGAAAAACAATAACAGGTCAACTATTTCTTTGAACTTTACAACTCTCCAGAGGCACAAATTCATTCATCTTTAATCCCTATCTCAATATTTGTCATTCGATAAAAGTGTGTTCAATGAACAGAACTTTGCTTATTCTGGCCTGTGCTCCCTTGACCAGGTTGGCTAAGACTTGGGTAGAAGTTCAAAATATACAGCCAGAGAGCCCACAGAACATTTCTCTCTTTTTTAATCTTTCAGTCCTCAAGTTTCCTTTTCTCTCTTTCTCCCTACCCTCAACATTTTCTCCTCATACTCTTTCTAGCCCAATTGTCTGTCCAGATTCACAAAGTTCTTTTTTTTTTATTTTATTATTTATTTTTTGACAGGCAGAGTGGACAGTGAGAGAGAGAGAGACAGAGAGAAAGGTCTTCCTTTTGCCATTGGTTCACCCCCCAATGGCCGCTGCGGCCAGCGCACTGCGCTGATCCGAAGGCAGGAGCCAGGTGCTTCTCCTGGTCTCCCATGTGGGTATAGGGCCCAAGCACTTGGACCATCCTCCACTGCACTCCCAGGCCATAGCAGAGAGCTGGAATGGAAGAGGAGCAACTAGGACAGAATCCGGTGCCCCGACTGGGACTAGAACCTGGGCTGCCGGCGCTGCAGGTGGAGGACTAGCCTATTGAGCCATGGCGCCAGCCCTGATTCACAAAGTTCTTAATATATACACCAAAATCTTGCATCAGATGTTTCAGCTGGGTGAACCCTTACTTGGTCTTTTTATAAGTCCAATGTGGTGATTTCTTCTGTTAGTTTAATTTTGCATATCTGGATTTAAAAAAATGTTTTAAAATCCATACTTCTTCTACTCTTTTTTTATACTTCCTCACCATTCCTTGCTCTTTGACTTGTAATTTATGTGACAATGTCTGCATTTATGAAGGAGTAGCCAATCTGAAGTCGGTTGTTACTCTCTTTGCCGCCTGGGCCAAGTAAACCACCTGCTAAATGGGAACATGTTTTGGTGGAACCCAGCCACCTTTGACTCTTATCTCCAGACATGAGATAGCATTTGCCTTTCAGGAACTGAAGGGAGGTAAGGTCATCAAAATGGCAAAATAGGGAGTGCCAAACTACCCCATCAAGGTACCAATAGGACAATAACACAGAGATACCTAATCCCTTTATGAGATATCCAAAAACCAGTTCAGAGACTCCTAAACTCCAGGCAAGTGAGAAACCAATCATTCTGACACTAGTAGGAAAACACATGACATTCGTTCACTGCAAGATGGTGCAAGATGGTGCTTTAGCGAAAACTCCCAACTCCTGGCTTCTCCTAAGGTGGGAAAAGGAAGACTATAATCTGTGTCTAATGTTCAGACTCTTCAGGACATTTGTAAGGGACTGGTTTCTGTTGTGTCTAATCTCAGTTTGAATGGAAAGGATGCCAGGTTGGGGGCCACTAGAATAAAGCATATGATTTGAACTTGCTGTACCCATTCACCCCTGCCCCCCCCCCCAGCTCAGTACAGAGAGAGTGGGAGTAAATCCCCAGTTTCTGGATTTTCCCTGGGAAATGAAATAATTGGAGTGTATATCTGGCATTCTGGCTTTTTAGAGGACTACACAAGGGACTGTTTTCTGTCTTGCCTGACATGGAGTGCTGATGAGACCCAGAATATTCTAGATGCTTGGGGACTGCTGAGAACCAAAAATTGCTGGGCACCTTACTGCTGCTCCAGAAATTCTGAAGTTCAGCAGAGGTCATTTCAGTTCAGTGGCTTCTCCCTCAAGGATTGCAAGGAAGGGAATAGTGGAGTTAGTGTACAATATCACCAGCTTTTCATGGGAACGCCCAAGGGTTAATTTCTTTCTTATCCAATTCAGTGAATTCATGGGACCTGACGTACACTAGATGCTTGCAGGTTGATCAGAATACAAATGAGCTGGACAGTCTATATAACACCTCCAGAGAACCTGTAGTATCATAGACATCAGAGGGAGCAAGGAATTATGAGATCCTGAACAAAGAATTCAGCCACAAGTCTAGGAAATGCTCATCCACAGAAGAAGCTTGAGAAACCCCCAAAATCTATAGTGTGACTGATTGACAAAGATCTTTCTTATATCAAATCAGTTTGTAAAGATGGGGAAAGGTGGATGTTTTTTCAAATGTGCAGATGACAACACAAAGCAGCAAGGCACATAAAGAAACAGGTAAGCATGGACCAGCCAAAGGCAGAAAATAAACCTTAGAAGCTAACCCTGAGGAACCAGAGAGATTAGGAATCACTTGACAACTGAAATGTCATGAAGGTGATCATGGAGCTTAGGAAAATGATGCATGAACAAAATGAGACTATCAACAAAGAAATAGAAAAGAGCAAAATGAACCAAATGGAAATGTTAGAAGTAAGAATGCAAAGCTGAATTGAAAAATTTGGTAGAGGAGGTTCAACAACAGACTTGATCAAGCAAAGAAGGAATCAGAAAACTTGAAGACAGGTTATTTGAAATTGTCTACTCAGAGAAACAAAATGAAGAGAATGAGAAAGAGTGAAGAAAGCCTAAGGGACTGTGAGGACACCATGAAGCAGACAAATAAATACATATGGGAGTTAGATGGGAAGAATGTAGAAAGCAGCAGAAAGTGTATTTGAGAAAACAGTGCCCCAAGCTTCCCCAAATCTAGATAAGGAAGTAGACTTCCAGAGTCAAGAAACCAAATGGACCTCACCAGACTACATTACAGTCAAATTGTCAAAACTCATGAAAGCAGCAAGACAAAAGCAACTCATTACATACAAAGGTGCCCTCATAAGATTATCAGTAGATTTCTCAACAGGAACTTGCAGACATGAAGGGAATGGGATGATAGATCCAAAGTTATGAAAGAAAACTGCTACATAACAATACAACATCCATCAAAACTGCCCTTCAAGAATGAAAGGAAAGGGCTGCTCTGTGGTGTAGTGATTAAAACCACTGTCTGCAGTGCCAGCATCCCATATGGGTGCCAGTTCGAGTCATGGCAGCTCCACTTCTGATCCAGCTCTCTTCAATGGCCTGGGAAAGCAGTGGAAGATGGCTCAAGTGCTTGGGCCCTTGTACCCATGTGGGAGACCTGGAAGAGACTCCTGGCTCCTGGCTTTGGATTGGACCAGCTCTGGCTTTTGCAACCATCTGAGGATTGAACCAGTCCAGTAGATGGAAGACCTCTCTCTGCCTCTGCCTCTTTGTAACTCTGCCTTTCAAATAAATAAATAAAATACTTAAAAAATATAATGAAGGGGAAATAGTTTTTGTGATGAATGAAAGCTGATGAGTTCACTTCTGCTAGGCTTGCCTTACAAGAAAAGATAAAGGGAGCCCTTTAAGTTGAAACAGAATTATAACACAAGAGCATATGAAAGTATGAAGCTTGTCAGTAAAGATAAATGTATTGACAATTAAAGAACACTGTAATGGTGGTGGATAAACAGTTCAGGATATAATTTGAAATACAGATATAAAAAAGTTATAACTATAAAGGATGTTAACTTGTGACTTCAGTAACATAAAGTACAGGAGAATGAAGGAAAACAGAACTTTCAAATGCAATTGAAATTATCAACTTAAAGTAGGTTATAAATGTATGATGTTTGTGTAAGTCTCATGACACAAAGAAAATATCTAGAGAAGATACATAATAGAAAATGATAAAGGAATCAAAGCAGCTCACTACAGGAAATAACCAAAACATAATGGGGGACAGTGAGAAGGCAAAAGTGACAAAAATCTACAAAACAAGGCTGGCGCCGTGGCTCAATAGGCTAATACTCCACCTAGCGGCGCCGGCACACTGGGTTCTAGTCCTGGTTGGGGCGCCGGATTCTGTCCCGGTTGCCCCTCTTCCAGGCCAGCTCTGCTATGGCCCAGGAGTGCAGTGGAGGATGGCCCAAGTGCTTGGGCCCTGCACCCTATGGGAGACCAGGAGAAGCACCTGGCTCCTGCCTTCGGATCAGCGCGGTGCGCTGGCCGCAGCGGCCATTGGGGGGTGAACCAGTGGCAAAAGGAAGACCTTTCTCTCTGTCTCTCTCTCTCTCACTGTCCACTCTGCCTGTCAAAAAAAAAAAAAAAAAAATCTACAAAACAAATTAAAAATTAACTGGTAATAAGTACTTTCCTAGCAGTAATTACTTTAAATGTAAATGGGTAACACTCCCTTATAGGAAGACATAAAATGGCTAAATTAAAAAAAAAAACCATAACAAACAGTATGCTATATGCAAATGACTGATTTTACATTTTAGGACATACAAAGGAAAAAAGTAGAAAAGAATGAAAAAAAAATTGAAATTGATTTTTTGCAAAGATCAATAAAATGACAAATTTTATCTAGACTAAAAAAAGGCATAATTATATCAAAACAGACTAAAGTCAAAAACTATCTCAAAAGATGAAGAATGTCATATGATAAATAGTTAACTCACCAGGAAATTATAACATTTATAATATACATGAACCTAATAGCATAACTGCGGGAGAAACAGGCAGCAACACAATAATAGTAGGAGATTTCAATACCTCACTTTAAATAATAGAACAACAAGAGAGGATAATAAGGAAACAGAGGACTTGGATTAGACCAAATGCATGTTAAAGACTTGCAATTGGCCCACTGTACCCACAGATGCCATGTTTGAAGATTCAACCAGTCAAGAATCAAAAAATACTTGAAAAAGCCATTGGCATTTGGCCTAGCAGTTAAGATGCCTGCATTCCCATCAGCATGTCGGGGTTCAGTTCCTGGCTCCGGCCCCTGACTTCCTTTCAATATAGACCTTGGGAGAAAACAGCAATTACTTGAGTGATTTGATTTCTACCACCCACTTTGAAGGAGTCCTGGATTGTACGTTTGCTACCTATCCTGTCCCCATCCATTATGAGCATCTGGGAAGTGAACTTGCTGATAGGAGCTCTCTGTTTCTGTTTCTCTGCTTCTCAAAAAATTTTTTTTTGAATTCCAGAGAACTAAAACCTGAATTTGCTAAACACCAAGCACTATGCTGAATCCGCACTAGTGATCTAGTAGCCATACCCTGCTGTAGCCCCCTGCCACTTCACACGTCCTCAGTTTCTCTGCAGCACTCATTCTTTGAGCGTCCACAGAACATTTCACCCAACAAGAATAGAAATCGTATTCTTCTCAAGTGTACATGGAAGACTGTTCAGGTTGTTCCACATCTTAAGTCACAAAACAAGTTTTAACAAACTTAAGAAGTTTGAAATCATACCAACTATTGTTTCTGACCACAATGGAATGAAACCAACAACAACAGAAAAGAACTGGAAATTTCACAAATATGTGGAAATTAAACAGCACATCTCTGAACAATCAATGGGTCAGAGAAGAAATCAAATGGGAGAATAGCTTACTACAACAAAAACAGAAACACAACATACCAAAACTAAGAGGAAGTTTATAAGGGTGAATCCCTACATTTAAAAAGATCTCAACTCCACCTCAAGGAAGTGGAAGAAGATCAAACAAAACCCAAAGTTACTGGAAGAAATGAAATAAAGATTAGAGCATAAATAAAAAAAATAGAAAACAGAAAAAATCAGTATAATCAAGATTTATTTGCTGCAGGTTGGGATGCCCACATCCTGTATAAGAGAGCCTAGATTCAGATCCCACTTCCACTTCTGATCCAGCTTCCTGCTAAAGAACACCCTGGTGGGGTGGGGGAGGTGGGGACGCAGATGATGAGTTATTGCCACCCATGTGTGAGGCCTGAATGGAGTCCCTGGCTCCTGGTCTGGCAATGGCCTAGTCCCAGCTTCTGTGGGCATTTGGGGGAGTGAACCAGCAAATGGAAGATATCTCTCCCCCTCCCTCCCTGTCTTTCCCTCTGCCATTCAGATAAACATTTTAAAAATGCAAAATGGCATTAAAATACCAAAAATAAGAAACGAGTACACAGAAGTAAGTTTTATAAGAAACAAGTAATATGCCAGGAAATTAGGTGACCTAGGAGAAATGGATCACAATGCTTCTCAAATTCTTTCAAAAAAAAAAAAAAAGTTGAAGATAGAACATTTCCAGTTTTATCTTATATGGCAGCATTGCTCTTATACCAAATCTGAAGACATTATAAGAAAGTTACAGGCTATCTTCTCTTATGAAAATAGACAAAACAATTTTTTAAAGATTTATTTATTTGAAAGGCAGAGATACAGAGAGGCAGAGGCAGAGAGAGATCAATCTTCCATCTGCCGGTTCACTCCCCAAATGGGCTCAATGGCCAGAGCTGTGCCCATCTGAAGCCAAGAGCCAGGAGCTTTCTCTGGGTGCAGGTGCAGGACCCAAGGACCCAAGCCATCTTCCACTACTTTCTCAGGACATAGCAGAGAGCTGGATTGGAAGTGGGGCATCCAGGACTCAAACTGGTGCCGGCCCCCACATAAATTCTTTACAAAATAGTAGTAAACCCAATTTGATCATACATGATAACAAACTAGGTTTTATTCTCGAGATGCAGAGATGATTCAACTTATACAATGTGTTATATCACATTAACAGAACAAAGGGTACAGAAAAGAGAAAAGATACAGGGCACGTTTTCTTGATAAGAAGAAAAAACTCATCCAAGTAGGAATGGAAATAAATTACCTCAACATAACAAAATGATATAAAACAGCCAACACCTACATTGTCCTAGATGGTAAAAAAAAAAAAAAAAAAAAAAAAAAAATTTAAAGGTTTTCCTCTAAGATCAAGAATGAGACAAAGTTGCTCTCACCAGCTCTATTGAACACTGCCCTGAAAGGCATTAGGATTAGAAAAGAAATAAAATTCTCTGATTGCAAGATACTATGATCTTACATGTTTAAAACCCTAAGTATTCCATACACACACACCAAAAAATAAACAACTTTGGGAATTAATTTATTCAGCAAAGTTGCAAAATTCAAAATCAATGTAAAAAATGAGTAATCTTTTTATATATAAAAAATGAATAATCCAGAAAAAAAGCATTTCTATTTGAAATGTCAAAAAGAATAAAATATTTGGTAATTAATCAAGGAAGCGAATAGCTTGTACACTGAAAACTCTAAGATATTGTTCAAAAAATTAAGGAAGATACAAAAAAAGTGAAGACATCTCATGCATGTGGTTTGTTTGATTTCATGTCAGAATGTCTGTCTCAAAGCAATTAAATTCAATACAGTTTCTCTTAAAATTCTTAGAGCAGTTTTGCTGAAAAAGTAGCAGTAATCCTGAAACCCATATGGAACCCCAGAAGACCCTGAGTAGCTGAAACAACCTTGAAAAGGAAGAGCAAAGCTAGAGGTTTCACACTTCCTGACTTCAAGATGTACTATTTAGCTACAGTAATCAAAACAGTGTCATATTTGCATAAAGACACTATAGACCAATGGAACCGAATAGGGAGTCCAGAAGTTAACCTGGGAAAATATAGTCAAGTGATCTTTGACCAGGGTGCCAAGACTATACAATGGAGGAAAGCCAATCTCTTTCACAGATGGTGTTGGAAAAATTTGATACACACATATAGAAAAATAAAAAAGCAAAACTTCTTACACACGGAAGTCAATTCAAAATAATTAAAATTGTAAGCGTAAAAATTCCTAGGAGACTAAGAAGGAACGCCTCATGAAATTTACTTGGCAATTATTTTCTGGATATGACACCAACAGCACAAGGATCAAAAGCAAAAGTAGACAAGGGGACTGCATCAAATGAAAAAGCTGCTGTGCATAGGAAAGGATCAGTAAAATGAAAGCAACCTACAAATGTGAAAAAAAAATTGCAAACCATGTATATGATGAGGGGCTTTTACACAAAATATATAAGGAATTCTTACAATTCAACTTTTTTTAAAGTTAAAAGATGGACTAAAAACTTGAATAGATGTTTCCTCAAGAAGACACAACATGTTCAACATCTCCAATCATCAGCAAATGCAAAACCGAACTGCAATGAGATTTCATCTCACACCTGTTAGGACAGCCATTATTTAAAAACATTTAGAGCTTTGGTGAGGATATAGAGAAAGTGAGACTTTAGCAGTGTTGGTAGAAATGTCAAGTGAAAAGATGCCATGGAAATTAGTATTGAGATTCCTTAAAAAATTAAAAATAGAAATATCATTTGCAGGGCATTTATCCAAAAGAATTGAAATCAGTATTTTGAAGAGCTATTTGTACCTCCTTGTTCTTTATAGCATTGTTCACAGTAGTCAAGATTTGGAAACAACCTAAATGTCCATCAGTGGATGATTGGCTAAAGAAAAGATAACATATGTTCAGTGAAATATTATTAAACCATAAAAGGAAATGTTATCACTTGCTCACCATGGATCAACTTTACTTTGTAAAAATAATTCAGCCTCAGAGAGATGAGTACTTTATGATTCCATTTATGTAAAGTAGCTGTAGTACTTGACTTCACAGGGAGAGAAACTAGAATGGTGGTTGCCAGGGGGAAGGGGAATTAGGAAGTTGCTTTTCAGTGGATATGTTTCAGTTATAGAAGGTGAAAAAGTTTGAGATCTGCTTTACAACATTGTGATTACAGTTAACAATAATATAGTGTACACTTAACATTTGTTAATATGATGTCGATTTTGTGGATTTTTTTTAAATTTTTAAAATTTTTTTGACAGGCAGAGTGGACAGTGAGAGAGAGAGACAGAGAGAAAGGTCTTCCTTTGCCACTGGTTCACCCTCCAATGGCCGCCATGGCCGGTGCACCGCGCTGATCCGATGGCAGGAGCCAGGTGCTTCTCCTGGTCTCCCATGGGGTGCAGGGCCCAAGCACTTGGGCCATCCTCCACTGTACTCCTGGGCCATAGTAGAGAGCTGGCCTGGAAGAGGGGCAACCGGGACAGAATCCGGTGCCCCAACCGGGACTAGACCCCAGTGTGCCGGTGCCCCAAGGCGGAGGATTAGCCTATTGAGCCACGGCGCCGGCTGATTTTGTGGATGTTTTACAATAATTTTTAAAAACATTTTTAAGCCTTCAAATCCATGAGAGGAGAAAAAACTAAGAAGGTTTAAGACATATAATTCTGTGTCCACTGTGCTCCTACTGGTTTTGGAAAACTTGGTATCCTCAATGAGAGACCATATGGAACTTAGAAGGATATTTGTAGGGATCTAGTCAGAAGTAGAAAAGAATTCAGTACATATAAGGGAGAAAATATATGTGTTTAGGAGGCAGCATCACATTTAGAAAAAAAGCTATGTAGACATCAGACCAGCTAAAGGTAACGCTGCAGACACCTGCCACACCAAGTCACTAGATAACATTCAAAGGGCAGCTTTCTGTAGTCACATCCTGTCTGTGATTCAGCCTGGCTGAATAATCAAGTGGGGAAGAATTTGTGTGGTTGTCTGCAGTGACACACACAATCCATCTTTCTTTCTCAGCTCCATCGTGGTCCAGCTCTTGTTTTCTTTTAATCACCAAATAGAAAACCTTGCATTTGAACATTGTCATTCTTGTCAGCAGTATGTGTTGCTGGTGGGTTTCAGAGTCAGCTTGGTGCACGTTCATTTGGAGAAACTTTTGTGACCCCACTGTGATGTCATCATAAATTTGATTCCTTTGCCTCTTTCCTGGGTGTTGATAAGCATGCCATGGCTGTGTTTGTAACAGTCACTATTGTGGACACTTAAGAATAAATTGAGTCAGTTTCCAAAGCCTTTCCTCAGTTGAAGGTGATGATTTTATCTGCCTTTTATAATGTATGGAACCATTTTATCACAATGATTTTTTTTAAAAAGATTTATTTATGAGGCCGGCACTATGGCACAGTAGGTTAACGCCCTGGCCTGAAGCACCGGCATCCCATATGGGCGCCAGTTCGAGACCTGGCTGCTCCACTTCCTATCCAGCTCTCTGCTATGGCCTGGGAAGGCAGTAGAAGATGGCCCAAGTCCTTGGGTCCCTGCACCCACGTGGGAACCCGGAAGAAGCTCCTGGCTCCTGGCTTTGGATCGGCACAGCTCCAGCTGTTGCGGCCAATTAGGGAGTGAACCATCTGATGGAAGACCTTTCTCTCTCTCTCTCTCTCTCTCTCTCTCTCTGTGTGTGTGTGTGTAACTCTGACTTTCAAATAAAATGAATAAATTAAAAAAAAAAAGCTCCTGAAATTCTATATTCTCCAAGAATCTTTCTGTAAGGCTAATGTTAAAATGATTAAACAGATTATACTAAAAAAAAATTAAATTTTCCTTACATCTTGATTAAAGCTTAATATTGGCCGGCGCCGTGGCTCAATAGGCTAATCCTCCGCCTGCGGTGCTGGCATACCGGCTTCGAGTCCTAGTCGGGGTGCCAGATTCTGTCCCGGTTGCCCCTCTTCCTGTCCAGCTCTCTGCTGTGGCCCAGGAGTGCAGTGGAGAATGGCCCAAGTTCTTGGGCCCTGCACCCACGTGGGAAACCAGGAGAAGGACCTGGCTCCTGGCTTCGGATCAGCACGGTGCGCTGGCTACAGCGGCCATTGTGGGGTGAACCAACGGCAAAAAGGAAGACCTTTCTCTCTGTCTCTCTCTCTCACTGTCCACTCTGCCTGTCAAAAAAAAAAAAAAAAAAAGAAAAAGCTGAATATCTATTTTATACCTATAGTTATATTAAAGTACCCATTCTGAAATAGGAAAGGATTAGTTAATGTGCTGGCAATAATTAATTCAGGAACAATCAATAGATGAGTAGGTACGCAATTAAACTCTTAAGTAGTCTTGATTGCAACAAACTCTTGTTATCCCTGTTATCCAACCAAAAAGCAACTCAGCTAGCTTAGCAATAATACAAATGTTTAGTGATCTTCACTGTATTTTGAGGAATCTATAGGTACCTAGGTGGGAAAGAAAGTATAGCTATCTAGTTTGTATTTTACCCATCAAAGCACATTTAGACATTTGTAAGATTTGATGATGTTTTGTGTATACTTCCTACTGGTTTTTATAGTCCTGCCATGTGAGAGAAAAGACAACTTTTGTCCCTCAGTGGCCATTGTGTGATATGTCTTTAGGACCTGATTTTGTTTACTAGGTTTTGAGAAATACAAAATTTTGTAGACCTTTCCATGGAATATTCACAAAGGTTGAATAATTGGCAATGAGGTATTTGAAGTTTCTAAAAAGATTGTAAAAATTTTGTTATATTACAAAAAATGTTTTAAGCATTTAAATTAAACACTTGTGGGGCTGGCATTATGGCATAGGTAGCAAGCAAAGCCACTACCTGTTAGGCTAGCATCCCATTTGGGTGCCAGTTCATGTCCCAGCTGCTCCACTTCTGATGTAGCTTCCTGCTGATGGCCTAGGAAAAGCAGCAGAGGATGGTCCAAGTGTTTGGGCCCTTGTTACCCACATGGGAGCCCTGGATGAAGCTCCTGGCTTCGGCTTGGCCCAGTCCTGGCTGTTGTGGCCTTTTGGGGAGTGAACCAGTAGATGGAACATCTCTCTTTGTCTCTCCCTCTCTCTATATAACTGTTCTAAATAAGTAAATAAATGTTTTTTAAAAATTAAAGAGTTGTGGCCGGCGCCGCGGCTCACTAGGCTAATCCTCCGCCTTGCGGCGCCGGCACACCGGGTTCTAGTCCCGGTCGGGGCACCGATTCTGTCCCGGTTGCCCCTCTTCCAGGCCAGCTCTCTGCTGTGGCCAGGGAGTGCAGTGGAGGATGGCCTAAGTGCTTGGGCCCTGCACCCCATGGGAGACCAGGAGAAGCACCTGGCTCCTGCCATCGGAACAGCGCGGTGCGCCGGCCGCAGTGCGCCAGCCGCGGCGGCCATTGGAGGGTGAACCAATGGCAAAGGAAGACCTTTCTCTCTGTCTCTCTCTCTCACTGTCCACTCTGCCTGTCAAAAAAAAAAAAAAAAATTAAAGAGTTGTGTATAAAGTATTGTTTGCTATCCTACTTGTGGTAGTATTAATGTAATCTAATTTTCTGAAATTGAGTTTGATTTAAATAAGAAGATAATGAAGAGGCTTCAAAAACATTCAGGAAAATGGAGAGAAGACATGATGCAAGCTCTCCGTGGACTTTTTGTACCTCCATCATATGCCAAAAACTATTTTAGGTGCTTTGAATATATTAGCATATTTAATTTCTAAGATAAATGTATAAACTAAATATACTCAATTCTATTTCAGGATGAAGTCAAATTCCTAAAGGTTGTCAGTTTACCAAGAGCATACTTGCTGATAAATGGTGATCTCAGAAAGAGGATGTTCTTTCTCTTAAACCATTCTAGAGACGAGATCACAAAAAAGGCTGGGGACTATGAAGTGACTTAAGAAGTGACAATTTTAAGATAATACAATGATAAATGGAAAACTGCGTTTAACAATGCCCGTAGTATTGCCACAACATCTTAGGATATATTTGACCAGAGTGAAGTGTTATGGTTTATCATGTTTGGATTGGATTGCTGGAATTTTGTGTTGTGATTATCCTTTCTTTTAAAAAGTTTCTGGAATTATTGATAAGTTATTTTCCAGATAAGTATAATTTAAAATAGAGTGCTTGTAGCATTGGTTTATTTCATTGATCAGTATAAAATTTCTAATATTTTTGGTCTGTGTTCTAAAAGATTGTGTGGTCTTTTGAGCTTGTATTTTTGTTTTTAATGCTAGATTATCAAGTTATTGGATGGCAAGCGATCTCAAACTGTGGGAATCTTGATATCCAGTTTGCACTTAGAAATGAAGGATATCCAGCACGGTAAGTTTTTTCCATCACTGTTTTGTCTAACTTAAAAAAAAAAAGTAGATATTTTATCGTGAAAAGTTTCTAACACATACAATATCAGAATGCCAAAATGATCCCATGTACGCAATGTCTGGCAACAGAAGTGTCTTGCTTCATCCAAAGCACCCCTGTCACCAGCTAGATTATTGCAAAGCAAATCTCAGACATTTTGAACTAATCTGTTAAATATATTAATACTACTGCTGAAATAATTTTTCAAACATAACTCCAGTGCCATCATCATGCCATTAGAAGCATTAGAAGCATTAACAGTCATTTTTCCATGTTATCACATAAGTAGTTCTGATTTCCCATACGCTAGCTAATTCAATCGTTCATTCAGAGTTTGAATACAGTCACAGTTTATGCATTGCCTTTGATGTGTCTCTCGAGTTTATTTTATTCTAAAGATTTCTACGCTGCATCTTTCTTTTACTTTGTAATTTGGTTGCTGAAGGAAACCAAGTCACTTAGCCTATAGAGTTTCCCACATTGTAGATTTTGCTGATTGCATTGCCATATTTTTTATTTATCATATTCCTCTGTCTCTTGTTTCCTGTAAACTGCTAGTTTGATCTACAGACTTAATCTGATTAAGGGAAAGAAACTTTTTAGATGCTATGTGTATTCTATCAACAAATACTTATGTGTATTCTATCAATAAATACTGATGTTCTTAGATTCACTATTTCATTAAAAGTTTGCAAAATAATGATATACTGATTCCATCATTTTGTTTTCATTAGCTGGAATGTTTCATATAGAAACTCTTTCCTTCATCAGCTATTTGATTATGCCATATGGTGTCTCAATCCCTTCCTTTTTGTCTTTTAAGTGACTTCATATCTACTTTGTTATCTCTGGCTCAATTATAAATAGAAGGCATTTAAAGTGAAGAAACTTTTATGTATTTTTCTTAGTTTCCAAAGAAGTGGACAAAAGCCGTCATCCCCTTTTGAAATCTGTGTCTTGCATGAGAACAATACTCGCCTTTCTCAGTAATCAATTAAATGTAAATCTTTATTTTCACATGTCACTTAGAATATTTTCTGGGTGGTAATACAATCTCTTAGATGGTTTCAGTAGAATTCAGCGTGGGTCTGACAGTGGGAACACTCCGAAACCACACTGCCCTTTAGGTTGCAATGCTTGTTGCTCAAAGTTATTTTCCTCTGTTGCTTAGAGGACTCCCATAGGTCCTATACTAAAAGACACTTAAGATCCTTTCACACGCTAGTTTTCCTTTCAAAGGAGCCTTTGTTAGGGTCTTAAACTTCTGTTCAATTGCAAAAAATTTAAATCCCATACAAAAACTAAAAATATTCTAAATTAGTTGATAGTCACAAAGTATTTAAATAGGTTATTCTTTTTTTTAATATTGAAACTCAGTAGTGGAACTGGGTGCATATGTAGGAATATTAAACCTCAGAAAATGTTACAGTGGTTGATTTGAGTTTGGGGCAGAGGTTAGTTAAAAACTCCTACCACTGAAGTTAGAATGGGATTCTTCAGTGTTTCAAAAAGGATCTCAAGTTAGACCTTCTAGAATAGCTGAGTTTCTGGTATATTCAAACAAGAGATGTGATGCTAGCACAAAGGGAAAAAAATGGAAAAAAAAAATCTCTGCAGAGAAAGTTATAGCCTTTTGGTAAGGAACTTCTGGGGGACAGTCATAGAAATTAGAAAGGGGCTCTTTGAGTATAGTATGAGTGAGTTATGTCCTAAGCAATGCTCTTCAGGAGCCTGGTGAAACTCATATGTGCCTGGTTTCATCACCATGGTGTATCACAATGTGGACATGGGTTTTCACAGCCTCAACATCACTTTAGACTCCATTCAGTTTGGTTTAGGTATAACCTGCTGCAGGATGTCTGATTGCCACATTGGATGAGAGCCATGGCAACCATGTGAAATTTCAGCTACTAACCGAGGGCCATAAACCTCTTCCCATAGCATTCTTTCCTTATTGGATTGTTTATGGTGAGTTGAGTAAATATTGATTTATCCAAGCCTTTCTAATATTCTTCTGTGGACAAAAACATGATTATAGGGAGAAGAAGTGAAATTTCATGTCCACATCAGAAGTCCTGATCACAAAGTTCCAGGCCTTGTGGATAACATTTTAGTTCTTTCTCCTGCCTCACATACCTTGGTTATCCACAAGAGAGTTGGCTCCTAAAGTCTGAAAATTCATTCCCTTTCCATTTCTTCATTTAGTAATATATTCCAGTTGAATATGGCAATATGACTGGAGGTTAATTTTCCTTTAGAATCATTGACTGGCACTGGTATCTGAAGGTCATTAGGAGCCCAGACTCCATCAGTTATATTTCCCTCTGAATCCATGTCTGGGCATGAATGGAACGCACTTGGCCTTGTGTTGTCATCCTGTTGAAAGGGCCCCTATGATCATGTTACCTAAAATGTCTATGTTAATGTGAGGGGGCTGCAGAGAGATCTGAGTGGGACAACCAACTGACAGCCACGGCAGATCTCCTAGCTATCAGCCCTGGAGAAATGACCACAGTTCAGAGGCTGTTCTTCAGTTGTCTGTTCATACACCGATCTTTGTCGGCAGACAAAACCAGAGGCATCAACTCGCACTTTCTAAACTCACAAGAAGCTAACGTATTAAACCAGAGAGGAGAATATTTCTTTCTTTTGACTAAAATATTTATCATATCTGTTCATTGCTTTCTCTGGATCATCCATCTCTAGTTTATGTTGTGGATATCTTTATGCCATTTTCTTCCTTAAAATGTCATTTCCATTACTGTATTACAGCACATGTATAGGAAGCACCAGTATTTTTTGAATCAAGGAACAAAGAGTAGGGTGAGAAGGGGTTGATGAAGGCATGAATACAAGCACAGTAGTTTACAAACATGTAAACAACACACTTAATTCCTGAAAATGTGCTATTCAGATGGTAGGAACATAAGTATCTACAGGGGCTCCTGGAGAGCTTCTGTCCTTTCACTTTCTAAATAACAACGACTTTTCAGTCTTGTCTTGCTGAGATTACAGTTTGTCATCTTGCTAACAGTTTTGGGTATTTCAGTACACAATTACCTCCTATAGATAGATAACCTGTCTAGATAACCTGTCTTCTACTGACTTGACTCTTAAAAAGCAAGCTTATTTTCTTGGTTTGTAAGATGAGCACTTTTCTTTGGTCCACTAGGCACTGTCTATGAGGTACATTTAGCTGGTGGAATGTGGGCCTTGTATGTGTCAAAGTCTTACAGATAGCAGAGCCACTGTTCATACCTCTGCATTGTATAGCCTTGCTTTGCTAGGAGTTTCTCTGATAAGTAAGCAGTTTTTACAACTAGTTGGGCTAATATGTCACATGTTAAAGTCGTGTATTCAAATGTTTGTTGAATTTAATTTTTAAAATAATGTTGAGAGAATCGGAATGTCAAAATTAACATTTCAGTGCATTTGGACAGAATCAACCGCCTGCCTGCCTTCTTTCCTTCTCCACACCTTCATGTATTGTTGTCTCTGTATCACACAGCGTGACTGTAATACTCTAGATCAGACTCTAACATTTTCAAGGGCTACAAGATGGCGGGACAGATGTACAGACAGCCCAAAAAGAATGTAGAGGTGGCTATAAAACATCAGAGAGCAATGTCTTTACTGTTCCTGTGAAGCTTAAGATGGCTCTTACAGGACAGGATGGAACTCATCGCACAGAGGTGGAGCTTTTCCATGTGAGGAAAAGCATGAAATGGTATCTGTGAAGAGGAGCCACAGCTGGAGTGTGTGGAGTGCGTGTGAACCTGAGTTGCTTCAGAACATGGGGCTTGGAAAACCAAGCAGCGTACAGATGAGAAGGGCCCCTGAATATCATCACAAAAACCACGTCAGTGTAGTGAGAAGCATCGTTGTGATACCAGTCTGAGGGCAGCAGGATCTGTCACTGTCACATGGAAGACTGACCTCTAGGGCCTTGCATGCTCTGGTCAGAGTGTGTATCACTTCCTTCACTGTATGCCCCACGCTTCCCCTCATAGCACTCTAGCTAGCCACAGAGCTCTTTCTTTATCCCCTAAAAAGGCCAAGTCCTTTCCTTCCTCTATGTCTTTGAACCGACAGTACTTTTTAAATGAACTGTCAAACCTCTGCCCTCTATTTGACATACTTCTCTGTCCATTCTCTGTTTAGCTAGCTCCTGTGCTTCATTCTAGGTTTCAACTTCAATGTTACCTGAGATCTAAGATCCTCCTCCCTAAGAAAAGTCATCTTCACTTCATTCTCTTATTTTCTTCACAGCACTTACAATTTACCTTCTCACTTGTTTATGTTTTCATTTACACCCACCACCAGGACACAGGCTCCAAGAGAATGATTGCTCACTGGTGTATCTTTGAGCACCTTGCACTTGTGCCTGGCACACAGGCAAATGGTCATCAAGTGCCTATTGAACAAATAAATAAAAATAGTACTGGGTGGATAAATCTGTTAGCAAGGAGTCATGATTGTTCATAGGATCAGTGATGAAGGTCAGAATCAAGGTGGTGTCTATATTAAGGCAGAGGAGAAGACCATGAACAAGGGATATTTGGAGAGAGAATTGCTACAGTTAGAAATGTCAGATGCAGGGAGCAATGGAAAAGATATCTCGGCTGTACCTTGGCTTTCTGGATTTATCAAGAATGTGTATAACGTGCCAGAAACCAGAAGCTGGAAATATGGGGGCAAAATCAGGGGTTGAAGCACAAATATGAAGTCTGTTTTAAAGAATCTGAGTGCAAGATGGCTGGAGATTTTAAGCTGAAGTGTTCAGTCAGCATCTGAAAATTCTAGCCTGTGGCACCTAGGTAGGGTTATGTTAGAGATACAATGTATATCAAACAGTGATCTTTATCTCTTTCTCCCTACCCAAGATGATTTTTGACATCTTGTAGGAGAAAGCCAAGTCTATATACTGCCTGAAGTTTACAACACTAAAACAGGGTCTGGCATTGTGGCATAGTGGGTTAACCTGATGCTTGAGTTGCTGGCTTCCTTTAGTGGGGTGCTAGTTCAAGTCCCAGCTATTCTGCTTCTGATCCAGCCCTATGCTGATACACCTGAAAAGGCAGCAGATGATG
Organism: Lepus europaeus; assembly: GCF_033115175.1. Taxonomy (NCBI): domain Eukaryota; kingdom Metazoa; phylum Chordata; class Mammalia; order Lagomorpha; family Leporidae; genus Lepus; species Lepus europaeus. The sequence goes on from NC_084837.1 coordinate 56,278,135, forward strand.
CCCCAGGTAGTTGGATCTCTACCACTGATTTGGGAGACTCAGATGAAGCTCCTGACTACTGGCTTCAGCCTGGCCCAGACCTGGCTGTTGCAGCCATTTGGGGAGTGAACCAGCAGATGTAACTCTGCCTTTCAAATAAAATAAATAAATCTTTAAAAAATAAGTGAAACACAGGGACACTGAAAGAAAGACCTTGGTTGTGGGGACAGAATGGTTTCAGGAGGCTGGCCCTCATGCCGGAGCTTGTATTTGGCCCAGAAGTGAATCAATGATTTACTTGCTTCTGGTTTCCCATCTGCTAGATGGGATGACTTATATTTAAAAGCATTTGGCATCCTTGGACACAGAGACTCTCTACATGATTGCAAATTAGTGTTTTCATTCCGCGTTAGTGATTTCCTCTTATTCTTGTCCCAGGGGAGATGGAAAATTGTTGTTGACTCTTCTTGATATAAACCTCCATATGCATTGCAACAGACTAGGTGCCAGAAACCTCCTGGCATTCATTTGGAATTTCCCGTACACTTGGGATTCATATTTATAATATTTAATCTAACATCAAAATAAAACATTTTTCATTTTAGTAACTACTAGTTCAGAATCTTGGTTGGAAAGGTCAGCTCCATCACGGACTGCCTTTGTGCTTTGGACTCTCCATTCAAATCTGAGACGGGTGCCAGTTACTTACACGTTAAGAGTCTTTAAGTCCAGATCTGAGGACACCCACTGGACCCACTAGCTTTTGCCTTAACACTTTCCAGAAATCTCTGTCAGAGTTTGTGCAAGTAGTCTAAAACATAATGAATTTGACCAGGCGTTTGAAATTCACCATGGGTTATCTAGGACTTTTCCTGAGAAGCAATCTTACTCTATCTTAGAGAGCCTCTACCTAAAAGGCAGTTTGTGTCCAAAACATTTTCATTGTGGGTCTGGCATTGTGGTATGATTGCTTAAGTTGCTGCCTGCTATGCCTGCATTCCATGTGGGCACTGGTTTAAGTCCTGGCTGCTGCACTTCTAATCCAGCTCCCTGCTAATGCATCTGGGAAAGCAACAGAAGATGGCCCAAGTGTTTGGGCCTCTGCCATACACATAAGAGACCCAGTTAGAGTTCTAGGCTCCTGGCTTTAGCCTGGCCCAGTCCTTAACCATGTGGCCATTTGGGGAGAGAACCAGTGAATGGAACATCTCTCTTTGTTTATCTCTTCATCTGTCTCTCTAACTGTCTTTCAAACAAAGCATGCATATGTGAAGCTTGACAGCATGCTTCTCCAGGTATATTCTTTAAAATGTGTGTGTTATATAAATGTATGAAAGAACTAACATGCACATTGCAAAACATGTGGAACTCTGGGTAAGATGAGATTAATAATATTTTTAAAGTTCTGGGTTCTCATTAGCTCTCAAGGCTCATTATGCAATTAGAATGAAGCTTATTAATAATAGTGAATTTAACTCCATATTTCAAGTAACCCTTCTGATCTATTATATTTATGGGGCTCAACTTTTTGGCAAGTCAGATTCAACTGTCCTTGTTTTACCTCATCCCATGACTGATGGGGAGCTTATTCTAGCAAAGTGTCTGCTCTGCTGTTTTCTTATTGTTGATGGATTATCTTCAATCTGGGGTTACTCTGCAGGAACCTTTTGAAGCCAACTTGTTTACTTTGTGAAGTTTAGTTGAAAGCAGATCTTGTAATCGGAAAACTTCTTACAATCAGAAAACTTCATTTAGTTGCCCCCCCCCCCAACAAATCGCAATATGTTAAAGCAAAGGAAATGAGGATGTCACTTAAGAAATTACATGCGATTGTGGCCTGCTGACATACCAACTGAATGAAGGGGCCAGTGTCAATTGACTTTTAAAATGTTTGGTAGAGCTCATTTTTCATAGTTTTTAGATTAAATAAATATAATAGTAGCTCTACTACCCTTTGCTTTTCCATGTTTTCCTTCCTCCCACTGGGTCTAAAACACCTGAGCAGCAGGGCTCCCACACACCCCTTTCTAAGCCTCTATACATTCCTTCAGTTCCTGAGTCCAGGAAGCAGAGGGTGGCATTTCTTTGTACTTTACCTTCAGGCAACTGGCTGAGACCATCCAATCTGCTTGGAATGTAATTTTGGCTTAAAAGAACCAGAACTAATGGAAGAACAGAAGCAGATTAACCCAAACTGTTTCTCATTCCATTGCCTTCTGGAGAACAGAGGGAATATGGGGGGCTGGAGGGGTTGTGAATTCTATGCCCTATGCCTTTCTTTGAGATTTGAACCATGGATGATTTTAATTGTACCTATAATATAGCATCTTGGGCATCCTCTGATGCAGCCAATGCTTAGACCGTTGCAAGAATTGGAATTTTTGCTTTATAAAATGGAGTAGTTTTGAGGTTTTAGAATAGATAAATATCCCTTATGTGACTGTCATTTCTTCTACCTCCCAGCTAGCTCCTGTTGATCATGTCTTTTGCGCTTGTCTCTTACTCCATCAGAGCCTAAATTAAGGTTTATGCTAATGAACATGACACATTAGCAGACATTTAAGAATGTGAGATTATAAATTATATTTCTTGTTTTTCATGTGTTTGGAAGCAACATTCATTTATTCCTCTGCTTTTTGTGTGCATTATTTTCCTTTTTGGTATGTAATATACAGTTACAATATCTTTTCAAGAAAATTAAAATTTGTTAATATAGGTATCTTAAATCTTCCCTTTATCTTTCTTTTTTGTCAAGATAAGGGATTTTCAAATTCCACATTTCCTTTTTTTGGAAATTCTGTTGTGACTCAGCTGTAATACTGATTGTTTTGAATAAGATTGACACTTAATCTTTTCTACATATATTGAAGTAGCATATTAGTGTTGAACAAAGTATTAGCAATAATTAAGTAATGTTGGAACAGTGTCTGTGAACAATATATAAATGAAACTTCCATAATTTGGGTCATATGTGGTTCCTACTCAGAGAATTCTGATTAATACAAAAAGCATATGATGCCAGTTGGAGACTAAGATTTCTTTATGGACTCTGTGGGTTGTTAAGGTGGTAATGATTTTAAATGGCACGATTGCTTTTAGCCTTATACTTCTAAAAGATGCAAGAAGTGCAATCTGGGTCCAGTAAATACCCATGGCCTTAAAGGATAGTTGATGATTATAGAATTGCGCTTAGGAGATCAAGCTGTGCCTTAAAGGACAGCAGCAGCACTCACATCACAGGATTAAATGTTAGAACACAAAACAATGCTTGGCACAGAAGAAGCTCCCAATAAATACTAGCTATTAATTATTAATCTCTGGTAAAATCTGTCTGCTGTCTCCCGCTTCTGGTGTAGTAGACAGAGACTTCTTTTAAGTTGTTTCTCCATTGGTGTCCTTAAGCATGTCATTTGGATATTTGGCATTGAGGGTTTGTGCATCTCTGTGATGCTCAGGCATGCCTGGGGGTAGGACATGAGGGCCCATTGGGAAAACCCAAGGCATGTTGAGATTGAGATAAGGTTCTAGGAGAACTGTGACCACTGTGAAGAGATTTGGTTAACAGAGTTCTGCAGAGTTTCCTGTCCTGCTCTCTGAATGCTTCTCTCAGGCTCCTCTCTGCCTGCCCCTTCCTTTCCACTCTTGCAGTTTCATTATGGACTTAGCTTCCCTCAGTGATGACCTCATTGTTGGGAGGTGACACTATGGGGTGTTTCTGCTCTCCTCTTCTTCAGCTCTCAGATTCTGCCACGGACTCCTTTCACGGACCCCAGGGTACCCTTTCCTTTTCCTTGGTAGGGCCTAGGGGTCCAGTGGGTACATTTTTCAGAGTTTTGTGAGCTAGGTTGCATGAGAGAGTTTGTTTTTAAACAACAAAAACTCTTCTATGTTACTTTCCTCATTCTATTATTTTTTCTTTCTAGTTGAGTTTTTATTCGGTATCAATACATTATCAATAATTTGGGGGGCCGACGCTGTGGTGCAGCGGGTTAAAGCGCTGGCCTGCAGTGCTGGAATACCATATGGGTGCCAGTTCAAGTCCTGGCTGCTCCACTTCCCATCCAGCTCTCTGCTATGGCCTGGTAAAGCAATAGAAGATGGCCCAAGTCCTTAGGCCCCTGCACCCACATGGGAGACCCAGAAGAAGCTCCTGGCTTTGGGTCAGCTCAGCTCTGGCCATTGCAGCCGTTTGGGGAGTGAGCCAGTGGATGGAAAAGTTTTCTCTCTCACTTTCTGGCTCTACCCCTCTCTGTAACTCTTTCAAATAAATAAAATAAAATCTTAAAAAAAAATAATTCAGGCAAAAAGGTTAAGTTTTAGGGTGGCTGTTTAGAAATTAACATTGTTAACAAAATAATTGCTATTAGTAGAGTCAAATAGTCATTAATGTTTGCTTTAATATTAATAAGATTATTAATAAATATGGCCAGATTTATTAATTATAAATTATTAATAAATAGCTATTAACATTCACTTTGTGCAAAGTAGTCATGTCAGGTACTTAAAAAACGTAAAGCTAAATAAAATGGGCTACAGAGGAATGTATTCTTAAAGTCAACATCAGCTGCAGCCTGGTGAACCAGCCCACCCCTGTGTATCTGTGGCATCTTCCACATGATGGATGACCAGATTGACTTTGGCTAATCTTCAGCCTAAAAGGTGTGCCTTCTCAGCCCCAATCTCCCATGTATCTTCATGAAGGAGCTATTTCAGTCAAAAAGGAAGCTCCCTGAGTGATTCTTCTGGGTTTTTGTAGTGTGTTCATATATTTTTTTTTTTTTGTGCAGAAGCTTTTCAAACAGCAAGCATATTCTTTGTTTATTTGGATGTGGTGCACTTGGAGAATAGGGTTTAAAAATGGCCAGAAGGCTGAGAGAATTCCTGCATGTTGTTTCTACTTAGGCTGGTTTTGGGAAAAGTGGTCTCTGAACTGGAGAGGGAATTTATCCATTGTGTAAGACCTTGACCCTGTGCATGTGCCTAAAGCAGGCACATAGCTTTTATGTGTGCCTGTTAGTTTGAATTTGTGATACGGATCTGCTTTTTGTCCCTGCTGACGGTTATTCTATCTTAATGGGCGAAGCACTACTCTAATGACCCTTGTGTATATAATTCTTGTAGTACAGAGCAGGCACCAGAGGACCACATAAAAATGTTTGCCTCAATTTCCCTGCAAAAAAGAAACTCAGAAGCCAGACTTGACCAAGTAACAGATTTTTAAAGGTAAAGGAACCCAATAAAATTACCAGCTTTTCACAGCGTGTGTCTACTTCCTTTCGACATATTGTGAGGTGTAGGTGAAATATTCTAACTGAACTGACAGTGGGAGTGGGGACAACTAAGGAGGAAGGGAGATAAAAGTAAAAACCACCAGCAATGATTGATATTGCAGTAGCAATGAGTTGCTGGGGTCTCCCCTTTGTGGATTTGACACTTCACCTTTCTAACACCATCTGCAGGAGTGTTGGTATAATGGGCCTTGTACAGACAGGAACAAAAGCTAGGATTACTTGGAATTACTGTACTGGGGCTTTGAGGCTTGCTGTAGAATTGTGGAGACTGGTTTTGTTTGTTCATCTTACAAGATGAAAGATGTATGTGTGTGGGTATGTGAGGGAAAGAGGCATATAAAGAGACAGGGTATGTATTTTTATAAAGTCTAAAATGGAGAAAGATATCTAATCTTAGGTAATTCCAAAAAACACTTAAAGACTGACTTCTTTTCACATTGTGATCATCAGTTAACTAATTATGAGTTTATGTAATGGCTTATAGGTTTATAGTAAATGCTTTCAAGCATGACTTCATTAGAGAACTTTTGTTCATTCTCTAACACATTGTCCAGTATTTGGGGAATATAATTATCAACTATAGAATCTGGCTCTCCAGGAGCTTAAACTATATTTGGTGACTAGGAGATGGAATTTTGTACATGTAAGACAACTCTCCCAGGAGCCCCTGAACTCAAACCTTTATATTTTTCAGACCTTCAGCCAATAAACTAACTGTCCTTGGCCATCAGTAGGGTAGAAATAATTTAATTTCCTTAGGTTCCTGGACTTTACTAGATGAGCCCTTGATACTGCTTCTTCTACCTCTTGAGTTTTATCCTACTTTTTAAATTTTATTTTTATGATCCTTTTATAAAAGAAGAGAAGCAGTGGGATACTTGGCATTGGCCCTAAATGAGTCCCTTTATCTGTTTCTTCCTTTATCAGTCCCTTTCTTCTGCTCCAGGATGTAGGGGACAGATCGACAGGCATTTCCAGCCCTTACACTTGCCTATTTCTACAAGAATGACAGAAAGCGCTTCCCCTAAATCTAGTCTTAAGAAAAGAGTGATTGTTTTTTGACTTTTAAAAATTTATTATTTGATTGAGAGAGCTCTCATCCACTGATTCACTCCCCAAATGGGTGTCAGAACTGCCAGGAGACTGAAATTGAGAGCCAGGAACTCAATCCAAGTCTCCCACCTTGGTGGCAGGAATCCAAGTATTTGAGCCATCAACACTGCTTCCCAGGATCATCATTAACAGTAAGCTGGAATGAGGATCTGGAACTAGTAATCAAGTCCAGGTATTCTGATGTGGGACAGGGGCAGCTTAACTACCAGACAAAATGTTAGAGTGCTCTGATAGATACTGCGATTTGCTCAGCCCCAGAGCTGGTTAGTGATATCACCATACAGTGTTTCTAGTTTCTCCTCTGCCCTGTCTTTTCTGTCTACACTATTCAGGCTTTTGCTACTTCTTGCCCACTACAGGAGTTTCTAAACTGGTCTTTCTGAATTTTGACCTGTCCTGTGTAATATGACTCTGTTCAGTTTACCTCCCTACTCATAACTGCTTAATGCACATCAAATGTGTTGCATGCTCTTTGTTATGACTTTCAAATTCCACCAGGTCTAGTCTATCTACCTAGTCCTTTAATTCCTTCTCAAAGTCATAATTGAATTGCCTGGCATTGCCTGAATGTTCCATGAGCCTGTCTGCAGCTGCTGCTTGCAGTTGGAATATCTCATATCCTTCTCATTGATACTTAATTATAAATTCATTAATTGGCATTGCATCAAGTGAGTTTGGCTTATTTTATGATAATTAGTAACTGGGCATTTCAGGGGTCTGGCTGAAGCAATATGTATATTAGTTGAACTTTTATTGTTAACCTCTTTTTACCAAGGTGAAACTACTATTTATAATTTACTTGAAGGTTAGAAATATGAGCAAGATATTTTCCTTATTGATTTATTTTAAATATTTTATTTATTTATTTAAGAGGCAGAGTTACAGACAGTGAGAGGGAGAGACAGAGAGAAAGGTCTTCCTTCCGTTGGTTCACTCCCCACGTGGCCACAATGGCCAGAGCTGCACCAATCTGAAGCCAGGAGCCAGGTGCTCCTTCCCAGTCTCCCACGTGGGTGCAGGGGCCCAAGCACTTGGGCCATCCTCCACTGCTTTCCCAGCCACAGCAGAGAGCTGGATTGGAAGAGGGACAGTGAGACTAGCTACCACATTACCCAGTAATCCCACTCCCACTACCAGGTATATATCCAAAGGAAATGAAACCAGTGTGTCAGGGAAGACATCTTTACTTTTCTGTTTATAGCAGCACCAGTCACAGTGCCCAGGAAAGGAAAACCACCTAAGTGTCTATCAACTGATGAATGAATGAAGAAAATGTGACACATACGTACAAAGGAAACTAATCAATCATAGATAGAGTAAAGTCCTGTCATTTACAACAACATGGAACTGGAGAAAATAATTTTAATTGAAATAAGCCAGATACAGAGAAAAAAAAATACCTGATGTTGTTACTGAAATATAAAAAGCTTGGTCTCATGGAGGAGAGGAATAGAACAGTGGTTACCAGAGACTGGGAGAGTAGTGGACAGGGAGGCGTAGGGAAAGGTTGGTCAATGGATACTAAATTACAGTTAGGAGGAACCAGTGCTGGTGCTCTACCATACAGTAGAGTCACTGTCGATGATGATGTGTTGTATGAGTTATTTCAAAGAATATTGGGAAAATTTTGAATGTCCTCACCATAAAGATATGATAAATGATACACATTCTTATCCTTATTTAGACATTATACGGCATGCATATGTATTGAAGCAACTCAGAGTGATCAATAAATGTGTACTAATTATTGTGCCAATTTTAAAAATTTAAATAGAAAAAAATGAAATACACCCCCTTATAATATTGTCACATGCAGAATTCCATCCTCTTTTCAAGTGTAAACGTTCGTTCTGTTTTTCAAGAAACCTTTCCTCACATTCCAGCAGAGGGACTCACTCTGCAGGAGTCCTGTGGTGTATACCACATCCACAAATCCTTATTTTATACCTGTTGCACCCAGGTTCTATTCTGGGAAGTAGAGTTGCCAAGATGCCTAAGAAATGATCCTTGACTAAAGACACCTTACTGCCCAGTAGCAGAGGGAAACTGTTAGGCAACACACCATAGCACAGATTCTTAAAATATATTATCCTCCCTTACATAAAACATGAATGAGGTGCCTTGGAAATGGGAAAGATCAAGGACTTAGTGATCTGAAGGTCAGGGGTTGTCCTTCGAAGGTAGGAAACCTTTGACCTCTGGGCCTTGGAAGATGAGGTGTTGAAAGGGAGGAAGCCTTGGCATGTTCAGGAATGGGGAGTTGTGCAATACTGCTGCAGCCCCAGGTACATGGAGGGAGTGGTAGGATACGAGCTTGGAAGTGTAGTTTGGAGCCAGGCAAGGAATGAGTTTAAAAACTGGGCAAAGGAGTTAGGACTTCATCTAATGTTTAATGGAGAGGTACTCAAGGTATTTTAAACAGCAAGATAAAATTATTTTTTTAAAGGTAGAAAGACAGAGGTCTCCCATCTGTTGATTAACTCCCCAAATGTCTGCCATGGCTGGGGCTGGGCCAGGCTGAAACTATAAGCCGGGTCTCAGTCCAGGTATCCCACATCGGTGGCAGGGATGCAACTGCTTGATTCATCACCTGTTGCTTCCCAGGATACACATTAGCCAGAAGCTGGACTCAAATCCAGCACTCCAACAGGGATGTGAATGTCCCAGGCAGCACCCTAATGACTACAACAAATGCCAATCCACGAAGTAAGATTAAAAAAAAAAAAAAAGACTTATTTATTTGAAAAGCAGTGTTACAGAGACACACACAGAGAGAGAGATAGAGAGAGAACCATCCTGTGGTTCACTCCCCAAATGGTCGCAACCACCAGGACTGGACCAAGCTGAAGCCAGGAGCTTCTCGCGAGTCTCCCATGTGGGTGGCAGGGCCCTAAGCACTTGGACTATCTTCCACCACTGCTTTCCCTGGTAAATTAGCAGAGAGCTGAATCAGAAGTGGAGCAGCTGGGACTCAAACCCATGCCCACATGGAATGCTGGCATTGCAGGTGGCAGCTTAACTTGTTACGCCACAGCACCAGCCCCCCAAATTAAGATTTTTAAGATTGTGTAGTTTTTTATTTAAAATTTTCCTTTAATTTTATTTAAGAAATACAAATTCCATTTATTTCATATATACAGATTTAGGAGCATAGTGATACTTCCTACTCTACCCTCCCTCCCACCCATGTTCCTACCTTTCCTCCTGCTTCCTCTCTTATTACCTTTCTTAATTTTTAAAATGATCTACTTTCAATTTACTTTATACTCATAAGAGTAACCATACACTAAGGAAAGAGTTCAACAAATAGTAAGAAGGAAGAAAGAAAAAAAAAAACTGTTCAGGGCTGTAGGGGCTAGCATTATGGCTTTGTGGGTAAAGATGTCAACATCCCATATGGGCACTCGTTCAAGTCCCAGCTGCTCCACTTCGTATCTAGCTCCCTGCTAATGCTCCTGAGAAAAGCAGTGGAAGAAGGCCCTTGTGTTTGGGTCCTTACACCCACATGGGAGACCTGGAAGAAGCTTCTGGCTTCAGCCTGGTCCAGTCCTGGCCATTGCAGCCAGTTGGAATGTGGAAAATCTCTCTGCTTCTCCCCATCTCTCTCTCTGTCGCTCTGCTTTTCAAATAAATAAATAAATCTTTTTTTAAAAAAGACTTTTAAAAAATTACTTTTTTAAAATTTATTTGACAGAGTTTGACAGTGAGAGGGAGAGACAGAAAGGTCTTCCTTCCGTTGGTTCACTCCCCAAATGGCCACTACAGCCGGAGCTACGCTGATCCAAAGCCAGGAGACCAGGTGCTTCCTCCTGGTCTCCCATGCAGGTGCAGGAGCCCAAGCACTTGGGCCATGCTCCACTGCCCTCCCAGGCCACAGCAGAAAGCTGGACTGGAAGAGGAGCAACCGGGACTAGAACCCAGTGTCCATATGGGATGCCGGCGCTGCAGGTGGAGGATTAACCAAGTGAGCCATGGTGCCGGCCCCCAAAAATTACTTTGATTGTAGTAGGATGGATTGGGAAGGACTACAATTCGAGGTAGAAATTAGGTTAACCTCAGTGGACCCATAGGTATATTGTATTTGCCTTAGGATATTTGATATTTTTTTGTAATTAGAGATATTTGTGCATATACCTTTCCTATTAATAATAATGGAGTTGTGCTGCAAGTGGTGTTTTAAATGACTGTAAGAACTGTGTAGAAATTAGTATCAAACACCCAAGAATTCTTTAGCATTGCATTTATGGCACAAATTACTAAGTAGTTGAATTTTCTTACCCTAATTCTTTCCAGGTGTTAGGGGAGATAAGACATTAATAAGCATTAAAACAGCTTCACAACGTGTTTAATTGGAATCCTAACACTCATAGCTCATAGGCACCATTTTGAGTTCATTTCTTTCTCTGTGTACCACGCCAAACACACACATTACCTCACTTAGTATTTTCATGAAGTGGTGTTAGATCTGGTTTACAGATATGCTGAGGCACAGACAATTTAAGATGTCAGCCTCACATAGTGTTTTTCCATCCTTAGTAGTCATCGGGATCTTTTTCTTTGCCTTGAATATGTTCCTTCAGCAAAAAGAAGAAACGTGGGGCTGGCGCTTTGGCATAGCGGATTAAGCCACTGCCTGCAACACAGGCATTTCCATATAGGCGCCCGTTCATATCTCAGTTGCTCCACTTCCTATCCCACTCTCTGCTAATGCACCCGGGAAGCAGCAGAAGATGACCTTAGTACTTGGACCCCTGGACCCACATAGGAGATCCAGATGAAGCTACTGGCTTTGGCCTGGCCCGACCTTGACTGTTGCAGCCAATTGGGGAGTAAATCTGCAGATGGAAGATCTCTCTCTCACTGTGTCTCCTTCCCCCTCTGCCTTTCAAATAAGTAAATAAATTTTTATAAAAGAAAAGAAATGAAAATAGCTTTTCCAGTTCCACTTCTCTATAGTGTTCTTTTTCCAGATTCACAAAACTGACCTCTTCAGGTCTTAATTATCACTTCCTCAAGGAGGCCTCCTTGATCCCATGCTACACATTTCTTCATTTTGTCTTCTCTAAAGCACGCTGTTATCTGAAATTATGTTTTGTTGATTCTCTGTCCCCTAATCTCAGCTGTAAATTTAATGAGATCAAGCACTTTGGATGTTGCATACACTTCTAATGTACAAATTTCCAAAAGTTTAGAACAATTTCTGGAACTTACTGCACATTCAACATATATTTATCCAAGCACTAGATGAAAGAAACGATGAGTAAATGCTGTTTGCCACTCACATTCTCTCTAGGGGCTTGCTTCCTGCTACTGACAACACCAGGGGGGAATTGGCTGACAATGTAATGTGCTGGTCCCAGGCTTATTAACTTTCCATAACCAAATATTTACTTACTAAAAAATAGGAACTCAGATCATTCATTTTCTCATTACTTAAGATAACTAGATTGCATCTAAGCTTGTGGTTCATACATAGTACCTATGAGAAGTTATTAATTTAAAGTAACAAAATTTTCAGATAAATAATTTTTAGAATTTTACCTTTTTTTATGCATTCATGTTGACTGATTTTGGTAGGAGCGTATTTGAATTTATGCCAAACTGACATTGTTTCTGACTGTTTTGTTGCTTATCTGATAAGTTATAAATTCATATTCTCTCCATATACAAAATAATAGTCCTGGGGGGATGCAGATTCTTCCATTCTTTCCTCAAAGTACATTTTTCTCTTGTGGTTTCAGATTGGCCTTTTGGGAAGTGTAATTTTCCTTTTTCTTGGTGGAATCTGAGACTACTGACTTTCTCACTAGCATATTGGCCTCTTCTTTCCTCAGTACCTAAGAATAGTTTGCTGAGTAACTCCTAAGTTAGAGAAGGTGGCCTGGGGAGGAAGTTTAAGTACATTTCTTGGTGTTTTGTGGAGGTATGTGGTCTTAGCTTAGTTCATTAACTTTGTGAAAATTCTATGAAAATGTTCTTATGACTCTAAACCACAGAGGGAGCAAAGCAGTTCCAAAGCAACCTGCCTTTTTTTCTTGATCCCAACCTTCTCCCAAAACCATGGCAGAATGCAAGTGAAGAGAAAAATGGTTGACGAGCATAGTTTTAAGGCGTCCTAAGCATCACTGGTTGGTTTAATAAAATTAATTAGCCTGCCATGGAGAAAATTTACTAGCGTGCTGGTTAATTTCACAATGTAAAGTCAGGGAAGGAAGGTAGAGTTGAAGGAACAAACCTTATTAATTTTGAATAATTATTTAAAGATGTGGGCCTCTGCCTATTTTAAACACTTTGATAGCCAAATCTATGAAGGCTTTAAAATCTCAATTTTTTATCATAGGATATCTGAGAAAGAACCCCTCTAGGTGAAATCACAACCACATTAGTTAACAGCTAAATAATTTATTTAAATACAGCACAGGAAGTAGAGATCTAATAAGCTATAGGAATGAGAATTTACCTGAAAACTGGCTCATGGGAGGTTTCCATTATCTTAATTTGCCATTGATGCAATCATTGCTCTTTCTTGTCTTTTTAATCCAAACAATATGTTTGCAACGGCTATGGAAAGGTGCCTGAAATCACATGCTTGAATTCATTTAATTTGTAGGGTTGTCTTTTCTCTCTCTCTCTTTCTGGTAATGGGTAAGAGTCAGTTCTGGTGCATTAGGTGCTAAATCTCTTCAATTACCAGCGGGAAGAAAGATTTAACATTGTGCTTCAAACCTACAAACTGATTTAGTTTTAATGCACAAGCACTTTTCCTGTGGAGCCTAAATTAAACTACAGAAAGGACACAGAGTCTGAGGAATGAAACAAGGAACAGCTAAGGCTTAGGCCAGTGATAGGAACTTTTTTCTTTTGAGCACCCTGTTGTAAAAGGAAGGGGAGCAGAAACAGGCCAAAAGGTATAACCTACACAAGAAAGCCAAGTGCTACTTCCTTTGAAAGCTGGATGTGGAGTCAATGTTGGTGCAGGGGATCTCAGTACATCTCTTACCGCTTTCTTTTTCTGGGTTTTTGGCAGCCATTTTCAATGTGGATGACTCCGTGGTTGACCTGGAGACCCTGGCAGCTTTATATGAAAATGTGAGTAGCAACAATATTCAGAGCTAGAGTTTCTACCCCAAAACTCATTGAGCTCTTCATATTCTTCAGTGGTAAGAATTTCAGCCTATCCTGGAAGAGATTAAAGCACAGAAATGCAAGCTTGAGTGAGTTGACACGACAGGAGCACTAGGTTCCTAACTCCCACCATGCTCATCTGTGTTAGTAGATCTCATTGAGCATCTACAAGTCAGGGTGGTTCAAGGTGGAGACCACCTACTGTTGTGCTCTAGAACTCATTTCTGTCATGTGCTGGCAGAGTGACTGAAGATAAGATTGAAGAAGACACTGGTTAATGTTGGCCTATACCAGTGTCTTCCTCTGAGGAATGGGAAGTCAGTACCAGCTTGGATAATTACTCTTAGTCCAACTGAGCTAATGATGTTGAACGTGGGAAGGTAGTGTGGAATGGTTGTTGTGATTCTTGATTTCAAAGTCAGATGGTCTTAGGTCCAGCTCTGCCATTGCCTGCTGAATGACTCTGGGCCAATTACTCGAGTTCCTTAATCCTATAGACCATCAGCATAATGGGAATTATAGTGGGGCCCACCTGATTGTTTTGTATTAAATGTGATTTAACACATGTAGCAGTTGCAATGTATTTTGAAAGTAAACAGCACTACACACATATAAGGTCTTTTAATTTGAGTAATGAGTGGATATAACCAACAGAATGAGCAGGCTGTCTTGAGTAGATGACAGCAGAGAATCACAATTTCCACTACTGTTAATTGTTCTGGTTTGCTGACTGTTAGGATGCAAAAACATAGATTGAACTGGATTCTTTTTTTTTTTTTTAAGATTTTTTTTTTATTTGACAGAGTTAGACAGTGGGAGAGAGAGAGACAGAGAGAAAGGTCTTCCTTCCGTTGGTTCACCCCCTAAATGGTCACTATGGCCAGAGCTACGCCAATCCAAAGCCAGGAGACCAGGTGCTTCCTCCTGGTCTCCCATGCAGGTGCAGGAGCCCAAGCACTTGGACCATCCTCCACTGCCCTCCTGGGCCAGAGCAGAAAGCTGGACTGGAAGAGGAGCAACCGGGACTAGAACCCAGTGCCCATATGGGATGCTGCACTGTAGGTGGAGGATTAACCAAGTGAGCCATGGTGCCAGCCCCCTGGATTCTCCTAAGTAATGGTATTTCCCAGGAAGTTGCCTGGGGCTCTAGGGTATGCCATGGTCACCCAGCTCAAAAGATGATTCATTTCAGTATTTATGTTCTTTGAGGCTTTACGTCTCTTATAGAAATTGTCCATAGTCTAATATTCTAGGTGTGGTGGGCTCATCAGTTCCCTACTCATTTTCATATACTTTATATGTACCAGGAGCTATTTGTACAGGCAGGTAGAAGCTTTTCCCACATTTCTTAATACCAGGAAAGCTTTCATTAATAAACCCAAAGGCACTGAGACATTAGGAGGTGATTGTGAACTTGTTGATTACCTGGAGGGCAGCATGATATAGTGGGAGAAAGAAGGACTCCTCGTCAGAAGCCCTTCACCAGTTTCTTAGCTCAAGCCTCAGTGGGTCTTTCTATAAAATTCAGATACAGTCATTGATGTTAAATGATTTTGTCAGGGGCAGAGCACCTTCCAGATGCTTTTTGTTGTCAGCATGAGCTCAGGGCTATGCACATGGTTGATACTTGTTAGCACATCTTAGAGTCCAGCTGCATTCAACTAAATGCCAAAATAAGTGGTCCAGACAATAGGTACTGACGAAATTCAGAACAAGGGAAACTGGTGAACAGAAATAAATTAGGCACCTATGCAAGTTAGAAGTGCTATTCTGAGTGTGGTAAGGACAACTTGCCCCCTCTGCTTACACCTGAAGAGACAGGGAATTAAAGGTAGTAATCAATCGCCCTGGTTTCCTTGTGTGACTGAGTGTGCTTGTTTGACCTTCTGTATCAGCCTGGGGCTCTCAAACTTCCACATGTACCAGAATCACCTGGAGGGCTTACAGGGTCCCACCTTTGGAGTATCTTGTGTCTGTGGTAGGGTTGGGTTTGCATTTCCAGCAAATGACAGCTGATGCTCCTGTTGCTAGACTAGAGATTGTACCTTGAGACCCACTGCCTTAGACAGATTCTCACTGCTTTTTGTTTTGTATTTCAATACAGAGAGCCCAAGAAGATGAATTGGTTAAAATAAGAAAGTATTACGAGACATCTAAAGAAGAAGAATTGAAGCTGCTGGATAAACCCGAACAGTAAGGACACTGAACTACTTTCTGGTTAGGCCGAAAGGAGAACCATGGTCTCTGTGTTCCTCCCTCCCCGTTCTGAGAGACCAAATCTCTTGTGCAGTGAGCTAAGTCACAACAGTATCATCCCCGTGACCTATTGCAAGCAGCAGAATGATCCAGCTGCCGGGAAAAGCAGAACTGAGATGTGTGCTGCTGGATACAGTATGTCTCACCCCACCCCCTTCTCTCACCCCACACAACTCCCCATTCTTGTTCTAGCAACTTGTTAATTCCTCCTAGACTAAACATTTTAGCCAAAAGGGTAACCGAGGAAGGAAGAAGGCATTGCTCTGTTTAAGCTTCTGCTGATGCAGTTAAAATGATGATATCAGTGTCACAGAATTCAAATTCGTCTTCCTGAGTGTCATATTCAGTAAATGGAGCCCAAATGCGCCAGTGTCGTCCTAAATTTCTCCACCTGCCCTGGCCTAATTTGGTGAGACTTCCTCACCCTCGCACTGTGCTTGTTCTTCTCTCCACGCACATCTAGAGTTGCTTGCTCTGTTCTTAGAGAGATCATCTCACAGGTTTTGACAGCCCATGCACTCTAAGTACATAACTTAATGACTCTTGTCCTTGCTTGGAGGGTGTTCTGAGATAAGCTTCTGGGGCTTATCTCAGACCCCAGGGCCCTACCCAGCTTTTCGGGGCCTAGGACTCTGAAAATGATTAAGTGGATAGGTGCCTCTTTTGCTATCTTGAATGCCTCATATCCAATTGAAACCTTCACTCAGCCTGGAGATTAGTCAGTTGTAGAACACAAAGTAGAAACAAAGTGTTCATGGCTATGGTCACAAGTCAACCTTCAAGACCTCCGAAGTTCTATGGCTTGCACTGACACCTTCCATGCCTTGTCTTTGGGTTTTCCAGAATGCCCCAACCCCCATAGATGCCTGGATAATCAGACCCAGAAAAGCGTCTGTAAAACACAAAGGGTGGGAAGAGAATTCTAGGTTTACTCAGTTATTGATAAGCCTAATGGCAGTTTTGGAAACCTTAGATGAATTACTGTCACGTGGAACAAGGGCCAAGGCCCCTGCCCCTTACCCAAAGTTAGTTCATGAAGCCTCTGATATTGTAAATCTGTGAATTTCACCTGCTTTTGTGTTCCATTGACTTGAACCATTCTCCTTAGCAGTTCCCACCACAAACTGATCCTGTGATTTATTCTCAAATGTTTCCTAATAAATTAATTCTTGCTAAAGTGGCAGTGGCTCAAAGTAGAGACTATTAATGGGATGGTTAGGCATTGACAAGGCAATAGGGGATAGATGGGGACATTAGGTCATATAAAGCATTTAGGTTGTACCAGTTGTACAAAATTGGACACCAGTACTCTAAGCCTGGAATGCCAAACATTTTTAAATTTTTTAAAGCTTTATTTCTTTAAAAGGCACATTTATACAGAGAGAGGGAGAGATGGAGAAAGAGATCTTCCATCTGCTGGTTCACTCTCTAAATGGCTGCAATGACTGGTGCTGGTCCAAGCCAAAGCCAGGCACTTGGAACTCCATTTGGGTCTCCCACGTGGGTGACAGGGGCCCAAGTATATGGGCCATCTTCTGCTGCATTCCCAAGTGTAGTAGCAAGGAGCTGGATTGAAATGAAACAGCCAAGACTTGAAACGGTGCTGTGATATGGGATGCTAGTGTTGCAGGTGGTGGCTTAATCTGCTGCACCTCAAAGCTGGCCCCTAGAATGGCAAACTTTTTCTATCAAGGACCAGATAGTATGTATTGTAGGCTTTGTGGGTCCAAGAGAGCTATCACAACTACTCAAGTCAGCCATTATGGTGCAAAAGCAGTCATAGACAATATATAAACAAATGAGTGTGGCTTTACCCTGATAAAAGTTCATTTGTGAACACTAGAATTTGAATTTTGTATTATTTTACATGTCATAAAATGTTATCCTTCTATTGATCCTTTCTTCAACTATTTTTTAAAAAATGTAAAACACTCTCTTATATCACAGACCTTAGAAAGCTAGTGGCAAGCTGAATTTGGCCTGCAAGCGGAACTTGACAACCCCTGAGCCACTTTGCAGCCTCTATTCTCAGCTACAGGAATGGGTGACCCAGTGAAATGCATGCTTGGTGAGAGAGATCATGTGCTTCTATAGCTGGAAAGAGTCACCTTTTCCTTTTGGATCCTTTCCTCCTTTTTCCTTGTTTTTCAAGAATGATTGCCAGCACATAGAATAATAGTGGCTAATGAATTAGTAGGCAGCTTATTCCTATTTCTTTGCTACTGATGTTCAGAGAAAAGCATTTTTAAATTCGTGAATGGCTTCCTGGACATGTACAGCTATGACTGATGGCAACAGGGACTGTCGTGTTGTGCTGGGGAGGTGATGGACTTGGGCTTAGTGGCATGGAGAAGTAATGGCCCTAAGACCTTTGTGAATTTCACCTTTGCTCCCAGCCTCCTAAACTGGTAGTAATGCAAACTTTGCATTTGTTTGATTTATGACGAAGTCTGACTTTCTGGCAACTTATTTGCCATAAAGTCCAAGTGAGTCTACTATAAGCATTTTTTGCATACTGGGAAATAGGAATCATTTATAGTTCTAGCATGACAATTTCTTAAGTGTCCTATAGTACCCAGTTCTATAATTCACAGCACAGAGAGGTTAGCCTCATCACTCACTCATCAGCTGTCTTACACCTCAGTGCCAAATTTACAAAGTCATTTCCCACAGAGGTGTTCTCTACTGGGGACCACTCTTAAGGAGAGCTGCTCTGGTTGTCTGTGAGCTGCTCCCTTGAAGGATGCCCCATACCTCTCTTGCTGCCTGTTGATGGTGGTGAGGTGAGGCGGACCTTACTATATTGGATTAGGCCTGATGCACACTTGCCTTGGCCTAGAATGAGGACACCATAGACAGCTTATTGGGTTGCTCCACCAGGGTCCGTGGCTATCTAGGAACTCCCACAAACTAGGCTGTGTTAGTGTACTCCTCCATAGTCTGATAGTGTTAGCGTTCTCTTCTATGAATGAACAGAAGCTGCAGCATGAAATTATGAGTGGATGCAGTCCTGTGTGATAATCCCAGTCAAGGATTTGGGGATGATAAACAGTGGGCCCCATGGCGTCATGAGACCTGTGAGCTGAGTTGTAACCATGGATTGGTAACCCCAAACAGTGTGAGGCACAGAGCTTCTGTCATATATACATAGTGAAGTTGCCCTTCCTGGGGAAGTCCGAATGCACAAGGGGAAAAGGGAAAAGATGCCTTATGTGTGTCACTTATGGAGGGTATTTAGTCCTCTCTGTTATTCAAACTAAGAGTATAAATTTGGACTAGCCCAAAAGGAAATCTGTAAATATTAATAAGTACCAAGGCTCAATGTTCAAAATCCTATGTTTAGAGATATGTAAGAGTTGCTAACCCTATCTTTATGTTTAGAGTGTAACGTGCACTTGGTGTGGGGTCAAGGTATTTAACAGACATTTGCTTTCCATAGACTTTGTGGTAACTAATACTTCTTGTCCTTCACTAGATAAATGTAAAGGCTACAGTGCTTTGCTGCAAGCTTTTGCATGGCTATTTTGGGGAAGAAAAATTCCCCCAAATATCTTCTCCAGTATTTTGAATCTTCACATTCTTCCAGGTATCCAAGCCAAAAAAACCCATAACTCATCCTAGACTCTTCTCAGTACCCCTTGGGAAATTATTTTCTCTGGGTCTTGCTAGCCTAGGAGCTTCCTCATCCACATTGTATTCACATTGCAGGCCCTCTTCTGTTACTTTTCAGAAGATTCTGGAGTAGTCTGATAGGACTCCCACTTGGGAATCTGTTATTATATGCAATCAGCCAAGCTACTGCATGTTCTTTCAAAAATAAAAAGCTCAAAGTGTCACTTCTCTGTTTTCAAAAGCCTTCATTTGTTCAGATAAAGTTTAAAGTCCTTGTTTTGGAACACAAAATCTCATTTTAGCATCTGACTTCTGCTCACCTCCCCCTACAGATACTATTCAACCTGTCTTGGCATGTGTCCTACCTGGAGCCCTAGTTGACTTGTCATGTCACCAGGGCTCTGACTCCAGTGCCCTGCAGTGTCTTCCATAGCTCTTCTTAGGGATCCCATTGCCAATAGCACTTGCCACACCCCAGAGTATTCACTGATTTATTTCCCAGGTTATCAGGAAGGAATTGTGTTAAGTTAAATGCTATTCCCAAGTCTTAGTGTGATGCCTGACACACTGAATGCCTCATACACACTTGAAGGATTGAATGACAGTCTTGGTGACTGATGCTCTGCTCTGGCATTAATTTTCTGTGACATGATTCTATCCCAAAGTAATGCATAATCCCTGAACTTCTCCTCCCCCTTAAACTCTTCTCCATACAGAGGACGCTGGAACTCTGAGAGTCTTCCCAGTGTAATCCCTAATCCTAGTATGGCTTTCACTCTAGAAAACCTTGCAGTTATATATATATATATAATTGGTTAATGTGAATTGATGAGTCTGCGATTTGGTCTCCTCCTATTGTTCCTAAGCCTCCTCTTCTGAGAATAGTTATAATTATTTGTCCAATATTTTCTCCTCTTCATCTGTTTCCTTGTCAGTGAGCTGAGGCACCCATCTGTATGTTCTCTCACATAGTCCCTGTACCAGCTCCACTCACTGTGTTCATTTCAAGTAGGAAGTGTGAGTACTCTGGGAATCTAGGTCATACTTTGGGAATGGTGTCTTATGGCACATTTGGAAGGGGGAAATGCAAGGTCCTTCTTCAAGATAGCTTTTAGCATCTGAATAAATAAATCTTGTCAAACGTTATCCCAGGATCCAACACAGCCAGTCCTAGGAGCTTTTACTGCTCAGATATTTGTGAAAACTGCTGATAGCACTAATTCCAGTCATTGGAAGTGATTCCACTGTTTAACACTCTATTTATAAAGATGTAATTTAAACATAGACTGTGATGTTTTTCATGTTATGCTAATCCAGAATTCTTTTGGGGTCCTACTTTTATATTTCATCATATGATTTTCATAATAATCCCAGTTGTAGAACCTTAAAACAAGAGTGTGTTTTCTTCAGTGGTTATTCTTTGCTTCATCTTAATGTCATTTTTAAAATAGAGGAGATGAACTAGCTGTATGATAAGCAAGAAAAATAGTTCGTAATTAGAAGTAGTAATTAAAACCTAAGTAAAAGTAAAGAAGGCATGGAGTATGAGCTAAGAACATTTCTTTGGGAATAGAAAGAAAAAATCCATTATTAGTGAGAAGTTGCAAAATTTCAAGGTAATGATTTTATAAGTTGATCAAGACTTCAGAAAATCAGTTAATCATCATTTCAATTTCAAAATGAAATTAATGATAGTGCATTCTCTCCTTTTCTGAATCTGTGTCCAACTGTTTCCACTCATTTTAGTTTATACACTTTCCTCTGGTGGTTGGCTTGGAGAGTATGTAGCTCTTCCAGCTTAATTTTGCAAAGGATACCAGTGCCCAGCTACTCAGACAGTGAGCTACTGTGTGTAGGTCAATCCTCACCTTTAGCTTTTAAGATCTGTCTTGCCATATTTTTTTTTTAAGAAACTTAAGGTTGTCTACTTAATGAGTGCCTACTTTGTTCCAACTTCTGAGCTATGAACTGTGTCTATACGGGTAAGTTGATGTGAAAAAGTAAACAAATAGCTGGAGAATTTGATCATTATTGACAACTGTGTCATTCACTGGGCAGAAATAGTAGCTCAGTTTAGTGAGAGAAATTTGTTGTTGTTGTTTTTAATCACTTGTCAGTAGACATTTTCCTGAAGTCTTTACTTTGCTGCTGGTTCTATGAGAGGTGTAAATAACACCTTTAGAGAATCCTGCATTATAAGAGAGTATATTGTGAATTTTTTCTTAATTGCTAGACTAGTGCTTTGCATTTGGATTTCATCTTTTATTCGTTCAGCAAGAGAGAGAGAGAGAGAGAGAGAGATAACTTAATATACTTGCATTTACTTTATGTCTCTAAGCAGTTTATTTGGCCATCATAGGAACCCATAAAAATCTGGTGCTGTGGATGGGCATTTGATGTAGAGAGGAAAGCACCACTGATGTACGTTTATTCCATATTGGAGTGACCGGATTCCAGTCTTGGCTCTGTTCCCAATTCCAGCTTCCTGCTAATGTGTATCCTGAGAGGCAGCAGATGATGGCTCAAGTGGTTGGGTCCCTTCTATTCACATGAGAGATCACTATTGAGTTCCTGGCTTTGGTCTGGTCCATTCCTGGTTGTAGCAAGTATTTGGGAAGTGAAGCAGTGGATGGGGGCTCTATCTATCTGTCTTTGTGTCTATCTTTCTGTCTTTCAAATGAATAAATAAAAAAATTTAAGGTAATTTTTTGAAGAAGTAACCCTGTTGTCAATAGAATATATATCCTTGGAGTTCTTTGAGTTACCCTGATATCTTTTTGTCAAATGAACATTGTCATGGTGAATCTTTTTTCAGCTCTTTATTTTTCTTGTGATTATATGTAGAGGTAACCGATTCATTTTTATTTTTACAGATTTTTACATGAATTAGCGCAGATTCCTAATTTTGCTGAACGTGCCCAGTGCATAATCTTCCGATCTGTCTTTTCTGAGGGTATAACTTCCTTGCATCGAAAGGTAGAGATCATCACTCGAGCTTCTAAGGTATGTCTACTGCCTAATTTAAAAGATAGCTTTGCTCTTATTGAAAGTAAAGGACCAATTATCCTGCCCTTGTAGAAAACCTTTTGGATATAGGGTTCTATGTTTTTCTAAGTATAAGTATCTGAACCAATTATGAGTGTGTATGAGTGGAAAAGAGAGAGTGAGAAAAGATGATACTGAACAAGAGAGGGAGAAGGAAAGAAAAGGGTGCTTTTACAGATTTTTTCTAAAAATTTCAAATACCTTCCAGTGGATACACTACCTATAAAAGCTAACATAAATAGCATAGTTTGCTTTCTATTTGACTCTCTGGATTTCAAAAGATGCATTTGATGATCTGATGATCTGAAAAATATGTCTACCCAGTGAAATTAAGGATTCTAGAGATAATGAAATAAATGCAATAATGAATGATAGGCAAATTTATGTTGGCTTTACTATACCATTGTTCATTATGAAGTTAGATTCTAGCTCTTGGCTTTTTCTTACACTGACCAGTTTTCATAAGAGCATGCTAGCCTTCTCCACAAATATTGTGGAGTAGTGCTTACTTGCCTATCTGGAGGTAACATTTGTTTTCCTCAAAATTATACAAGATTTCAATAAAGAAAGCAAAATACTGCAAAAATAATGATATGTACCCACTAGGAATACCTGGAAGCCAGGAGCAGATGTTTGCCTATAGCTGAATTTTGCTTTCTTTCTTTACCTAAAATAAAGGAAAATAAATTCACGTAAGACTATAGAGAAGAAAATTTCAACTTGGAAATTTGCACTTGACACAACAAAGAAAATAAAAGAGGAAAAGCACATAAGATAGATAGCTGAAGAAATTCCTAAGCAGCTTGATATTGTAAAACTTAATAGACAATACAACAAAAACTTAATAATCATAAGTTTAATAAAATTAATAATTATAGTCCATGGCCTTAAAATGTATTATCATAGTTTCCCTTGGAGGATCACACACAGGGATAAGGAAGAACATGCTTACTATTATGTCTACTCTGCATTTAATTGGACAGTTTATATAGTTACATAACCGAGTCTCAAAAAGAATTAAATGCCTTTCTGCTTCGAAATCATTAACGGTCAACCCTAACTGCATGAACTCCATTTTTCCAATTAAATACTTTAAGTATTAAGACTGGCTCAAATGGCAATATAAATACTAATATTTAATCCTCAATATTAAAACCAGGACTGTTCATAAAAGATTGAGTGAGTAGAAAATGATGACTGTTAATGTATTTTTTTTTACACTTATGGCTTAGTCAAATCTATTTTTCATTTCTGCAACTGTTAGTCCTGTTGGTAACAAGCCACTAGCCTATTGGGTACTCAGCAAATATTTGCTGTTGAATGAGCATGGGTCCGTTTGGAGTTCAGCTCCATACTAATTAGTGTTTGCCGTCACAGGGCTTGCTGCACATGAAGAGCGTGAAGGATATTTTAGCTCTCATTCTGGCTTTTGGAAATTATATGAATGGAGGAAATAGAACTCGAGGTCAAGCAGATGGATATAGCTTAGAAATTCTGCCCAAACTCAAGGACGTCAAAAGTCGGGTACTTATTTATTTTTCATGATGAGTTCCTATGATCTGTCATTATTTTGCTTCTTTACCTTTACTTTAAAAAAACAAAATTCCAGATTGTTCCATTCTTCATTACTCTCTCCCTAACAATAATTTATTTTATTTTTAGACAGATGTTTTTTCTTTCTTGTAACTTTTGAATAAAGGTCAGGTTTCTATGTTGGACCTTATTTTCAATGCCACAATCCCCAATCTTTGTTTGCTCTAAGGTGTGTGATTAGATATTAGACTAGTTCTGCAATGAGAGTATAAATAGTCAGCATTATTAGCCATGTTAGCCATGCAATAGCTGGAGTCTGTTTGACCTTAGTGTTGGCAACTTGTAATTTACTGTTTTCTGATTGGCAGAGCAGTATTGAATCACCCATTGAACCAAGCATTTGAATTATTCTTTACCTGTGACAATTGGGCTGGGGGTCCACTGTCAAACTCTCTGAGCCTGATTAGCATTTGGCTCCACACCCCTGCAGAGCTACCTCTTTGGAAACAACCAGCCCATATCTAGGCATCCCATGGGGAACAGGGGGGAGTTCAGGGAGGGGAAATACACAGGCAAATTAGAATTAGACCCCTGTGAACAACACACAAAGGCTGCCTTGTGGGAGGGCCTGCTCGCCCCTGGCCTCTCAGGGTCATAAAGTGGCTTGGTGTTCCTTTTAAACTAGCCCTGATTGTTTTTCACACCATTAAGAACACACATTTTTTTGAAAGGTAGAAAGGGAGGGATGGTTTTCTGTTCTAGTCCCTGGTTCCCTTTAGCTCAAGCCACCCCCTCCTCTCTTGACTTTATGCCAGAAAATATTAGCAAACACTTTGTTTGTTTGTTTGTTTAGCCATTATCTCAGCAGATTTAGGAATTATCTGTTTGTTTCTCCCCAACTTCCTCCAATTCCCCCACCACCGCCAACACACACACAAAGGCTAGGGTTTGCCATTTCTTTGCCTAGCTGGAATTTTCTTTAAAAATGGATGGGACAAGAAGGAAAATCTTGGCAGTCTTAAACAGAATTAGGACCAGGTCTTACAAATTAGGAGAGTCACAGTCTGAAATTTCAGCTCTGACATTTCTACCATAGAGGAGTCTTGTGTGAATAATTTTCATTTAAGCTTCTCTTTAAACCTAGGATAATGGGATTAATCTGGTGGACTACGTTGTGAAGTATTACCTGCGGTATTATGATCAGGTAAGAAATACTAACGTAATGCATTTCAACTTTTACATGTTATTTTCACTCAAAAATTGGATGATGGGTAGAAGAAAGGGGGATTTCAAGGCCAACATAAAATCTGAGAGCTTTCCCTGACTCCTTGGTTTACACATGAGAACACTGAAGTCCAGGGAGTTTGGCTCACTCTTTTAAAGGGAAGCACTATTCAGTGGCAGGAGCATAGCACTTCTCAACCCACCTTGCAACACAGCTTCAGGGAGACCCCCAAACTGCCTCAGCACATTGTGACCCCATGTGACAGTCTCTGTAAAATCTATATTAATTCAGTAATTGGTTATAATTGAAACTAGACTCTGAGATGCAAAGCAAGATGTAGGAAATTTAGGCAGTAATACCCAGTATTTTGCCAGTAATGCAAGTGTGAACAAGTTGAAGACATGGAATTCGAAAAATGCGTCTCCTCTGCTTAGATTATATTTGCAGTTAGAAATAAACATTTCTCTGAGAATTCACCTGAGCACAATTTTCTGTTTTATTCCTTCTTAAATTGAGAACAAGGAGTCCTAACTTTGAGAAGAAAGAGGGACTGTTACAAGTTGTTGAAAAACAGTCATCAATATGGATGGAAAAAGTGTCCAAAGAAAATGTTGTCAGAGCATGGAGGGAAGAAAATTCAAGATTCCAGGGTCTTGTTTTCAAAAGGCTTACAATTTTATTCATCAGACAAGCTAAGCCCTGATGAGCTACCTTCTGGGAGAGTTTATCAAACTATTCCCAGTAGACCCACATTTGGGTTCATCCTCCTCCTCCCTCCCTCCAAACTTCATCCTATTTCTAATGAAGATATTTTTTCATCATTCAGGCAGAAAGACTTACACTGTTCTTCGCTTCACCTCTGTCATTCAGCTGCATAGTTTCTACCTGCTGGCTCTGGCTGATTCAGGCTAGAGATTTTCAGTGGCTTCCCAGCTCATCTCCCGTCTGCAGGTGCTGATGCTCTGAACCATCACACACCTTCACATGTAGTTCTGATCATATCACTTTCTTTACTCAAAATGGCAATGATTCTCCATTTTCAAGTGAATTAAGACTCTACTCAAGTTAATTTCATTTTCTAACAACCAGACTTTTATTACTGTCTCTCTACACATATCTTGTGATCCAACTCAAGACCCGAGGTTTTCCAACACACCCTGTGCTTCCTCACTAATGTGTTTTCTTCTGATGTTCTCCCTAACTCTATCTTGGTTTAAAGACTTTTTCTAAAACTTTACTTTTTTAAAAAACTTTAATGTGCTCTGAAAAATAATCAATTTAATGATCTTTTAAGAAAAAGTTCCCACTGATATTATCAATATATGTGCTATAAACTTATCCAAAAAAGTACCAACCCCTTGTGAAGAGATTTACATAATTTTATGGAGAGCCATAAGAAAAATGACTTAAAAGTATAGAGTAAGGCAAACAAAATTTGTTTAAAAAGATGAGCAGGGGCCAGTACTATAGGACAGCATATTAACTCACTACCTGTGACACTGGTATCCCATATGAGCACCACTTCAAGTCCTGGCTTCTCTGCTTCAATCTAGTTTCCTGCTAATACTCCTGGGAAAGCAGCAGAAGATTGCCCAAGTGCTTGGGGCCCTTGCCACCCACATGGCAGACCTGGGTAAAGTTCCAGGATCTTGACTTTGGCTTGGCCCAGCCCTGGATGTTGTAGGCATTTAGGGAGCAAACCAGCAGATGGAAGATGGATTCTTTCTCTCTCTCCTCTCTTCTCTCTTCTCTCTTTCTCTCCTTCTCTCTTTCTCTCCTCCTTCCCTCCCTCCTCTCCTCCCCCCTCCCTCCCTCCCTGTCTTCTCTCTCTCTCATCAGTCTTTCAAACAAACAATTCTTAAAAAAAAAAAAAAAAAAAAAGATGAGCATGGATGGGTATTTGGCCACCACCGGACTCCAGCTTCTTGCTAAAATAGACCCTGGGAGGCAGTGGTGATGGCTCAAGTCATTGGGTTCCTGCCATTCATGTAAGATTGAACTACTTTTAAAAAAAAATTATATAAGGTATACAAATTGCATGTATACAGATTGAGAAACAGTGATACTTCCCACATTATCCTCCCTCCCTCCCAGCTCCCAATTTTCCTCCTCCTTCCTCACCTAATCCCTCTCTTAATTTTTACAATGATCTATTTTCAGTTTACTTTATATTCATAAGATTAACACTAAGTGAAGAGTTCAGCCAATAGTAAGAAGAAGAAGAAAAAAAACTGTTCAAGACTGTAAACAATCATCATAGCTGAAAATGTTGACTTCACTCCTATACATTACATTTTTGGCACTCTTAGTTATCACAGATCAGAGAAAACATACGTAGTTGTCTCTTTGGGACTGGCTTATTTCACTAACTATAATGGTTTCCAGTTGCATCCATTTTATTGCATAAGATAGGATTTCATTCTTTTTTTATAGCTGAGTAGTATTCCAAAGTGTATATATACCATGATTTCTTTATCCAGATATCAGTTGATGAATATCTAGCTTCATTCCATATCTTAGCTATTGTGAATTGAACTACAATAAACAAGGGGTACAATTCTTTCATATGTTGATTTCAGTAAATTCCCAGGAGCAGGATGGCTGGGTCATATCATATATCTGTTTTCAGCTTTCTGAGGTATCTCCATACTGTCTTCCACAATGGCTGCATCAGTTTATATTCACACCAACAGTGGATTAGGGTACCTTTCCCCTCACATCCTCACCAACATTTACTGTTTGTTTATTTCTGTATGAAAGCATTCTAACTAGGATGAGGTAAAACCTCATTGTGGTTTTGATTTGCATTTCCCTGATGGCTAGTGATCCTGAACATTTCTTCATATGTCTGTTGGCCGTTTGAATTTCTTCTTTTGAAAAATGCCTGTTCAGGTCCTTCACCCTTTTCTTAACTGGATTGTATGTTTTGTTGTTATTGAGTTTCTTGAGCTCTTTATAGATTCTGGATATCAATCCTTTATCACTTTCTTAGTTTGCAAATATTTTCTTCCATTCTGTCGGTTGTCTCTTCACTTTCCTGAGTGTTTCTTTTGCAGTGCAAAAGCTTCTCAGCTTGATATAATCCCATTTGTCTATTTTAGCTTTGATTGCTTGTGCTTCTGGGGTCTTTTCCAAGAAGTCTTTGCCTCTGCCAATGTCTTGCAGAGTTTCTCCAATGTTCTCCTCTAGTAATTAGATGGTATCAGGTCATAGATTTAGATTCTTGATCCATTTTGAGTTGATTCTTGTATAAGCTATAAGGTAGGGGTCATATTTTATAATTCTTCATGCACAGCTCCAATTTTCCCAGTACCATTTGTGGTGAAGAGACTGGCCTTGCTCCGGGGATTGATTTTAGCTCCTTTGTCAAAGATTAGTTGGTTGTAGATATGTGGATTAATTTCTGAAGTTTCTATTCTTTCCCATTGATCTTCATGTCTGTTATACCTATATTTGTGCCATTATGAGACTGTTTTGATTATAACTGACCTGTAGTATATTGAAATCTGGTGTTGTGATGCCTCTGGCTTTATTTTTGTTGTCTAAGATTGTTTTATCTATTTGGGGTCTCTTGTATTTCCATATGAATTTTAGCATCATTTTCTCTAGATTTAAGTAGAATGTCATTGGTATTTTGATTGGGATTGCATTGAATCTGTAAATTTCTTTTGATAGTATGGACATTTTGATGATATTAATTCTTCCAGTCAATGAACATGGGAGATTTTTCCATTCTTTATGTCTTCTTCTGTTTCTTTCTTTAATGTTTTGTAATTTTCATCATAGAGGTATTTACCTCCTTGGTTAAATGTGTTCAAATTTTTGTAGGATTGAACTTGTTGTAGGATTGAATTCCAATTTCAACCTCTGTCCAGCCTTGGTTATTGTGGTCATTTGGGGATGTTCTCCTTTGCACTCTTTCTTTTTTTTCTTTTTTCTTTCTTTCTTTCTTTCTTTTTTTTTTTTTTTTTTTGACAGGCAGAGTGGATAGTGAGAGAGAGACAGAGAGAAAGGTCTTCCTTTTTGCCGCTGGTTCACCCTCCAATAGCCGCTGCAGCCGGCACGTCATGCTGATCCGAAGCCAGGAGCCAGGCGCTTCTCCTGGTCTCCCATGTGGGTGCAGGGCCCAAGCACTTGGGCCATCCTCCACTGCACTCTTGGGCCATAGCAGAGAGCTGGCCTGGAAGAGGGGCAACTGGGATAGAATCCAGCACCCCAACCGGGACTAGAACCTGGTGTGCTGGCGCTGCAAGGCGGAGGATTAGCCTGTTAAGCCACGGCGCCGGCCGTACCCTTTCTTAAGTTAATAATTATTTAATTATTTTTAAAGGAGAAAAATGGGCAAAGGACTTGAATAAACGTTTCTCCAAAGCCAAAATTGTCATACATATAGCCAATAAGTAAATGAAGAAATACTCAGCAGCGCTAGTCATTAGGTACATACAATTCAAAATCACAGATATTCCCTCATCTACATTAGGTTGGCCCTTATAAAATTATAAAATTAACAAGTTTTAACAAGGATGTGGAGAAATTGGAACTCTAATCACTGTTGGGAATGTAAAATGGTTTAACCACTATGGAAAACAGTATGAGTGTTTCTCAAAAAAGTAAAAATAGAACTATCATATGATCAAGCAATCCTACTTTTAGATATTATCCAAAAGAATTGAAACCAAGATTTCAAAAGAGATACTAGCACTCCAACATTCCTTACATCACAAAGTCCCATGGGCAAGTAACTGGACAAGCACATAGCATCTTTATGTGAATTTTTTTTTTTTTTTTTACAAAAGTACCCTCTGTAGGATACATAGTTTTGTGAGTGGAGGGCAGGCTACCTAAGACTGCTTTTGATCTAGAGACCTTAAACAGAGATCAACCCAGTTTAAACCTGATGAACTATATGATAGTCCCGAGAAAGGTTTGCTCAACTTACATTATTACAACTTATAAATCTAGTTGGTTTTTCATATCTTCTGTTTGTCTTTTGTAAATTGCCTGCCATATCTCTGGCCATTTCTTTAATGAAAAGGAGCAAGTTGTCCTTTTCTTGTTGATTCTGAAGAGCTCATTATCCATTTTGTTGCATGCATTTTCCATAATATGTTATTTAGAAGTTGGTTTAAAAAAAAAAAAAAAGGTTTATTTGTCTGTGTCTTTTTTGAAAGGCAAAGAGAGAGATTGAGATTGAGATTCTCCATTCCCTGGTTCACTCCCTTAGTGGTTACAACAACCAGGTCTAGGCCAGGCTGAAACCAGGAACCAGCAAATCCATCCTGGTCTCTCACATGGGTGGTAGGGATGCAAGAACATGGCCATCTTTTACTACCTTCCCAAGATATTAGCAGGAAGCTTGAACAACTTGCTAATATGGGATGTCAGTGCCTCGAGTGGTGGCTTAACTTAAAGCACCACAACACCAACCTCTAGAAGTTGGCTTTCTTTAAGTAGTAATTATATTATTGTCAGAGAATAAGAGTGACAGTTGGATGAAGAAAGTGCTTATCCATCATTTTACTCCTTAAAAGCCAACAACATCCTGAACTGGACCAGACCAAAGCCAGAAGCCAGGAACTCAATCTAGCTCTCCCACAGGGATGGCAGGGATGTAGTCACTCATGTATTGATCACTACCTCCCAGGGTTAGTGTGAGTCAGAAGCTGGAGTCAGGAGTTGGAGCTTGGTATTAGACCCAGGTACTATGATGTGGGATGTGGATATCTTAACCAATGTATTAACCATGAGGCTAAACACACATCCCAAGTCCGTTTTGAGATTCTAAATGTTAAAATTTTTAATTAAGAATTAAAGATTTTTTTTATTTTTATGCTTTCATGGTTATTCTCTCCTTTTGTGGCTTTTGTCTAAGTTTGAATGCTTTGAAAGGATTTTGCTACCCCAGTATCAGAGAACTATTTGCCTATATTTCCTTACATGGTTTTGTGATTGCATTTTTTTTTTATTTTTAAATTTTTTCTTCTTTAGACATCACTTTGGTCTTTGTTATCAGGTGGAAGATCTAATTCAATTTTTTCCTTTCCTCAATTGCTTGAAATTTCTCCTTTACCCCATTCTTAATATATATTAACTTAGATCCATTTCTGATTATTTCCTTTCTATTTTCTTGAGTTTTTAAATTTATTATTGCATAATTGCTTTATATAATACTTAACACAAATTTACTTAGGTACATTTCTGAGATTTCCTTTCCATTTCCTTGAGTTTTCTTTTTATCTATTCCATAATTGTACTCTTTTAATTGTTACAGCTTTGTAACACGATTTTTCAATTCTGATCAAATGTTGCTAATTATTTTAAAACCATCTTGTCAGTTTCTGTGGTTGGTAGGTATTTTGACTCCTGTATCCACTAGAGAGGATAATATCACTTTTATTTTATTATGTTAAAAACCACTAAATGAAATCTACTCTGGTAAATTTTTAAGTGAACAGAACAGTATTGTTAACCACATGCACACTGTTACACAGCAGATCTCCAGAACTTTTTCATCTTGCATGAAGAAACTCTAATCATATGTCCATTGAACATCAACTCCCCCTTACCCTCTTCCCCTGCCTTTTTGCAACCAATGTTCCACTTTCTGTAAGTTTTACTGCTTTAGATACTCTTAGGTGGAATCATGCAGTCTTTGAACTTTTTTGACTAGATGGTACTCAGCATAATATCCTTATGATAGAGCCATTAGTGACATATGGCAGAATCTCCCTCCTTTTTACAGTTAAATAATATTCCATTGTACATAAAACAATATATAATCTTAAATGTGAATATAAATTTGCAGAAAAACCTAGAAACCTAGATATTAAAATGTTTGATCATTTCTGGTTGTTAGCATTATAACAGATTCTTTTACTTTTTTCTTTTTCAAAGTACTAAACACATTGAACATATGCTACCTGTGAAATGGGAAAATGGATATAATAAAAAATTTAGGCCAATCTTATATGACCCTTGTTCAATGAAATCTTTGCTTAAATTCTCAGGTTTGAAAGAAAGCCTTGAAGCTTTCAATTTTCAAACTTGAGACACTCTTTTTGAATCTCTCATGATATGTTATATTCTGCCTTGTTTATGGATATTTATAGTGGTAACCTATTGTCTTGGCATTGCTCCTTGAAGTCAAGAATTCATTATTGTTTTTTTTAATATCTATAATGTAAGTATCTGATAAATAACTTGATATTTGCTAAGTTGGATATAATGTAAAAACCCTCATTGTACATCTAGAGATATCTAGGTGTGAGAAAATGATATCTGTTTTCTGGTGAAGAGTAGTAAGCACATTTTTGAGTGTCGTGAAAAAAGAAATAGCTAGCATGTTTGTATATATCCAAAGTTCTGAGAGCAGGTATCAGTGCAGCACAAGAAATATATTTGGATGGGCAGATTTACCTGGTAGTTTTTCTTTCTCAAATAATACACATTCTGTAGGAAGGCTAAAACTTGCATATGTGTCGTGACTATCATTGAAGAGAACCAAACCCAGTGGAGTCAATATCACAGAGAATGGTCTGAAAATTAGAATAATTTCAAACATGGGATGACCTAGTCTAGGAAAAATTTAAGACTTCTACATTTGTGTGGAGCTCTCCTGGCTTTCCTGGTGCAAAATGCATTTCACTCAGCAAGAGTGTAGAATTCTGTGATTTATAACACTATCCCTTCCCCCCAGCAGCATAAGTGATGATTTCTGTGGTCGGTGGTGATGAGCAATTAGCTGAAGAAAGGTGACTCCTGCTCCAGGCTTCCTCCAACTCCTGGTTTTGGGTCCAAGTCTATGTCTGTGAAGTTTCAAGAAATCCACATGGAGTCATGTCTTTTGAACTCTAATTGAGCCGCTTTCACAAGAGCTGCTACCAAACTTTTTACTCGGCGGCATTTTCTCTTTTCCAGCTTAAAAAAAAATTTTTTTGAGAAGTCAGTCCGAGTCTGATAAAACGGTTTGGAAAACAGGAGATATTATGCCTGAGCTCTTGCAGTGTAGATTACTAGGGAGCTTTGTGGTAAGCCTTTTAGATATTTTTCCACCTTGGAACTCAGTCTGGAATGCTGCTATTGTTTTGAAAGTAGTCAAATAAGTATAGGAAGATGAAAAAAAATGATAAGTTGAGTTCTGGTAAAATGAAGAAAACCATCTTCTCCTAGCATTTAACGTTGAAGTTAAAGTTCTTAACAGAAAGGGAAGAATCTGGAAGATTTCTGAAACTATAAGGAAATGTGATGATCAATTAGATGTCTCGTGCTAAGGGTATAAACATCCCAGGACGGTGCTTTATAGGCTCTCTGTACTGGTGCCCACCCACCAAACACCAGGTTTGTTGACATGGCAGATGTTGTGTAGGACACTGAGAACATAACACAGTTTCTGCCTTTTAGATGTTTATAATCTGGTGGAAAAACATACAGGTCTCACGTGGGAAATTTTAAGATTAATTACGGTAAATTAAAAGTGATAATGGAGTACCATGTCATGGGCTAGGGGCAACCTTTGAGGAAGTAATGATTGTTTTGAGACAAGGAGGATGAGGATGAGCAAGAAAGTAGGAGGGAAGCCTTTTGGAAAGGATTGGGAAGAGAAAGATCTCTAGACAAAGGTGTGTGCTGTCTGTTATCTCATGAAGATTTGGGAGCGAGGGAGTTGGTGATAGGGGAAAATAGAAATAAGGCTAGAAATGTAGATGGAGGCCAGATTATAAAGTGCCTTGTAAAGCAGTTCTGAGTTTGGAATTAGTCCTAATGGCAGTAGGAAAGATGGAACTTGAAGGAAAGCTGGCAAAGTAGCCCATGCAGAGAGAGAAAGAACTGAAGACTGCCTAAGATATGCAAGATACAAAGCTTACATTAAACAATGCAGGGAGGAAACCAAGCTAGGCTAGAAGACAGCTGAGGCTCAGCTTATGTTTCAGTAGTCCTGAAGATTCTGTCTCTCAAAATGTTTCTCAGCTTAGATCCTCTATTACCTGTAGCTGTGCAGCTTGTCAAAACCATACCCAACCGTACATTCAGTAAATATCTCTTAAGATGGGCCTAACATCCTTTGGGAAAGGTTTACAAATACATGAAGAATTTGATCACACTAGGTTCATACACAAACTTTCAGCTGCTGAGTAAAACAGATAAAGGCAGAGGGTTATTTTCTTTTTCACTGCGGTAACTTCTTATCCAGCACCTCCGATTTGCGCCTATTGACATACCCCAAAGATGAGTTATCTAATTGCTAGCAGGTGTAACTCAAACAAGGACTTTAAATTTAAATATTTTCATGTGTTCCCTGTATACCTTTTTCTATGGCAATAGAGTATATAAAATAGGGCGTACCTGTTAGTTTTCTTTTTGATTCATAAGGCAAAATAGAACTTAAGACATGCCATAGCCAATGCCAATCTCAATGCCAAAAAAGACCAAAAAGATGTTGTGAGAGACACAAGCACTTCAAATTAGCAAGTCCAAATTTGGGAATACAGAGGAGCATTGCTGTGATTCTTATACAAACATCCAATAAAAACTTTTCTCCCCTGAGTTGTTTCAACCAAAAGTGATGCTAAGGAAGTCTAATGTACTTTTGTTCGTCATATCTTTTAGGAAGCTGGAACGGAAAAGAGTGTTTTCCCCCTGCCTGAACCACAAGATTTTTTTCTAGCTTCCCAAGTCAAGTTTGAAGACCTCATAAAAGATTTGAGAAAATTAAAGAGGCAACTAGAAGGTAATAGAAACTATTCTGTTATTATGATAATAGCTGAGATTACTTTCTTAAAATGCTTTAAGAGAATTATTTATGTCTGGCTCAGAGAGGAGAACTGGTGCAGAGTTCAGTTATGGTACACGACAGTCCTCGTGAAACTTTCCACTTCTATGCACTTGTGTAGAAGCACTGTATTTATGTAGGTCTCTCTGTTATGAGTGCTGATCATTGGCTTATAATATCTATATCTTACAATATTTACATTTTCTAGTGTTAAATAGCTACAATTAATAGCAGCAACAGGCCGGCGCTGCGGCTCAATAGGCTAATCCTCCACCTTGCGGCACCAGCACACCAGGTTCTAGTCCCAGTCAGGGCACCGGATTCTGTCCCGGTTGCCCCTCTTCCAGGCCAGCTCTCTACTATGGCCCGGGAGTGCAGTGGAGGATGGCCTAAGTACTTGGGCCCTGCACCCCATGGGAGACCAGGAGAAGCACCTGGCTCCTGGCTTCGGATCAGTGCGGTGCTCCAGCCGCAGGTGCCGGCTGCAGCGGCCATTGGAGGGTAAACCAATGGTAAAGGAAGACCTTTCTCTCTGTCTCTCTCTCTCTCTCTCTCTCTCCCTGTCCACTCTGCATGTCAAACATAAATAAATAAATAATAGCAACAACAATTATTAACAGACAGACAAAGAGACCTTCTATTTGCTGATTTACTCCCTAAATGGCCTTAACAGTTGGAATTGGGCAATGCTGATGCCAGGAGCCAGGAGCCAGGAACTCCATCTAGGTCTCCCATGTGGGTTTCCCACATGAATGGCAATGACTCAAGTATTTGATCTAGCACCTGCTGCTTCACAGGTGTGTTAGAAGGTGCTGGATTGGAAGTAGAATAGCCATGACTTAAACTCACAGTCTAATAGAGGATGCGTATGTCCCAAATGGAGACTTAACCTACTGTGCCACATGCCAATCCCTCATAAAATTCTTATAATGACAATGGCAAGCTGGAACTACACTAACTCCATTATACATGGGAGAAAAGTGAGATCTAGGGAGCTCATGATCAGAGTAAGAGGCAGATGTACTGAGCTCTAATTGGATCTATCCAATTGGAATTCATGCATTTTCTGAGCTTACTACGCTGCTTTGTTTATATCATATGTATGCACACACATGCACATACACATGTCCCTAGATACTAAGTTTATGTTTATGAGTTTAGTGATGGTGGTGAGACCCCACTGTAAACATTCTGCTTTAGTTGAATTTGCATTTTTAATCATTGAAAGCAAAATGCTGAAGGCCTCTTTTTGGCTTTTTTAAAAGGTGAAAATATGTCTCACTTGGGCAGGAATTTTCCTTTGGCATTTCTAAAGTCCTGTGTTTTCACTGAGGAGACATCTCCTTGTCCAAGAATATAAATACTTGCCTTGGAGCTCGTATAACTCCAATTGAAGAGCCCCACCAAGGATTTAGGGAGCGTGTTAATGTGGAAATGGAGCCCAGAGTGCCAAAGGGGGAGCTTGAGGAAATGAAGAGCTTCAACCAGGAATATTTTTACACCAAGACATAAAATAAACATTTTAAAAATGTTTATTGTGAAAGAGTACTCAGAAACCTAAGTCTTAGACAGAGAACAGCTTGGAAATGCATGTAAAGTGGGAAAGATCTGCTCCCAGTGGCAGAGAAAGCCATTTATTTTTACTTTGAGCATAAAACTTGCTTAAATAAGGATAGTGGTTACAAGTGAATATTTTTACCTTGTAAATTATCTTTAAAGGAACATGTGGGTTTCTTTTCTCCTGTTGATGTGGTTGAAAGAGTGAATTCAGCCAAATGGCTGCTTTGTTCAGGAATATGATATGTGAACTTGTGGTCATTTTTTTCCCCTCTCTCTCTACCCTAAAGGACTGACAGTTTTATCCTCCTCGGAGATGAGGGGCTTGGTTTGCATTGTAATGAGGCAGGGTTAAGCCGTCATGTGGCAGTTGTTTCTGTCAGGGCTCAGGCCAGTACTCAGTAGGGTACAGGCATCAGTAATGGCCAAGCAGGACTCCGGCTTGTTTCCTCTCTGCACTGTCCCTGACTGCTCATCCTTCTTGTCTCCTGGCCCCTTCGCCTGACCTTTCTTGTAGTCTCTTGAGCAGAAACCTGATCTCTGTTTGATCTTTCCTCTTCTCCTTCCAGGGCTTGCCTCGCCTGACATCAGGAGTCTGGTGATAAATAGCAAGGGGGCAAGAAGACTGAGTGGGGAGGGGGTGGAGAGGCAGGAGTTCCCCTAGAGCTCCTCACTTCGGCACACCTTATTTTGTCTCAGGAGGCTCCCAAGTGTCTTCAGCCTCTTTGAATGAAATACAAGGCCTTCTGAACTATCAGGCCTTCAGTTATTTTTCTTCTGTGTCCTAGGCTTTACCAGAAGATAAGAAGTCCCACAAAGGCAAATGAGGAAATGACTCCCCCTACCCCCCACACACTGAATATTTAAACAAAAATGCCCTGCTAATCTTTAGCGATGCCAGTGTTTTTAACACATGAAAGGTACCCAGTAAATATTTAAAGAAAATACAGACCATGGGTTCTCTAATGAATTTCTTTTTCTTCTAAATACCATCTGGCAAGAAGACTAGAATGGTGGCGGTCCGTTTCATCTCTAGTTCCCATTCAGGTTTCACCTCCTTTTCCATAAGGCCTTGGTGTGAGCTGAGATTGAATGTTTAATTGAAGAGAACATAATTTTCACACATACAGCAAAGATTTGATGAGGCTTTGAGGTTTATTGTAGCCATTAAAATGTCGTAGCTGCTGGCAAAATCCCAGAAAATGTCTAAAGCTAAACCAGATGTGATTAGCAAATTTCAAGAAGTATCAGGCCCCGGTTTTCCAGGCAGGCATGACCCTTTAGATTAGAGAACATTTTGAGTAGCATTAACCACACCTTAATAGCATGTGAATTAACCC